>NC_133493.1:7792018-7982680 GCF_025370935.1 Choristoneura fumiferana
TCGGTTGTTTTTATTTTAATTAGTTATGTAAGAGTACCTACTAGATTAAGCCCACATTTCTTCGTCTCCGCGAACGAAAAAAAAAGTAAGGTTAGTTCTCTATTCCGTGTAGATAAAAAAAACCTTCTTAGTGCACCCATTATGTTAACTAAACCTACTTGTGTGTCAAATTTTGAGACTTCAGCCCAAGTGTCACCTGTCAGTGTTAGTCACTATACTTTTATGTCTAATTCTATACTATCTATACTTCTATACTAATATTATAAAGAGGAAAGATTTGGATTTTTGTATGTTTGTTACGAATTCACTCAAAAACTACTGGACCGATTAAAACATCTCTTTCACTATTAGAATGCTACATTATTCCAAAGTACCATAGGCTATTATAGTTAATACTAGAAAAATTAGGGTTCCGTACTAAAACTTCAATAATTTGCCTCAAAGTGTAAAAAAAGTTAAAACATGTTTCATCGCAAGCGCTGTGGAAACTATTGATAAATAAATAATAAATAAATGTCACGGGACAATTCACACCAATTGACCTAGTCCCAAAGTAAGCTTAGCAAAGCTTGTGTTATGGGTACTAAGCAACGATAAATATAATTATATAGATAGATACATACTTAATACATAGTAAACACCCAAGACCCGAGAACAAACATTCGTATTTTTCATACAAATATCTGCCCCGACACGGGAATCGAACCCGGGACCTCAAGCTTCGTAGTCAGGTTCTCTAACCACTAGGCCATCTGGTCGTCTAACTGATGATAATTGATGATAGAACAAAAAATGTTCTACGATATTAAATAACATATTAATATCTGCAAAAAACTATGATATTTATGTCACTATAAGTACTTTTTACATTTTAAAAGTTGACTGAAATGCCGACTAAAATCAGACCATGTTATTCATACCTAATATCCAAGGAAATAAATAATTTTATATTCAAGACAGTTTCAATACCTGTAGATTACTTTTTAAATTATTCAAATCGGACATTCCATTCAAAAGATATTACGAAATTAAAAATATCGATCTATCCAAAAAATGAATTCACTCGTACTCTTCGTTGACGCGCCCCGGCTTCGCGCGGGTCGGGTTCGGGTGTACATAGTTCATCATCAGCCTACAGCAGTCCACTGCTGGACATAGGCCTCTTCCATGGCGCGCCACAACACTCTGTCTTCAGCCCCTCGCATCCATCCGCCGCCAGCGATCCTCTTAAGGTCATACGTCCACCGTGCCTCAGGACGCCCTCCCTACACTACGTTTTCCCGTCCGTGGTCTCCATGTACATAGTTATTGGGACATGGAGCTGAAAAATGTGTGTGAAGTGCCCTTGATTTGAGACCTTTTTAGAGTAGAGTTCTGTGCCCAAAGGGTGATAAAAACGGGACCCTATTACTAAGATCACGTAAGAGACGTCTGTCTGGTAAATAGGCTGTATCTCATCAACCATGATAGTTAGGCAGTTGAAGTTTTCACAGATGATGTATTTCTGTTGCCGCTATAACAACAAATACTGAAAAAAGAATAAAATAAATATTGTGGGGGGGCTCCCATACAACAAACGTGTTTTTTTTGCCCTTTTTGCTCGATATTAATAACGGCAACAGGTAGTTGCTTGAAATATTCGCAGAATATTTATTTTTCATATTCATTCACGCTAAAAATGAATAATTAAATTAAAATAAAATAAATATTTAAGGGGGCTTATATTTTCCATACAGCAAACGTAGTTTTTATTTCATTTTTTGCTGTCTAATGTTGTATAGGTATGGAACCTTTCGTGCGGGAGTCCGAATCTCACTTGGCCTTTTTTTTTGCCCGTGCGAAGCCGGGGCGAATCGATAGTCTATGATAATCTGAGTCAGTATACTAATAATAAGACATGGACAGATTATAGAAAATAAGAATCCCGTTTATCCTGTTCAAGGTAAGCTTTAAAAAAAGGTTTAAAAATCTTATCAACTATAACAAGTTCTTATTATTATTTTAATAAATATAAAAAAATGGAAATATTAACCATAGATTTTACAAAATTTAAGTTATCTACTGAGTATTACTGCAACAAATCGTAAATTTTCTGTTAAACAGAGAGTAATGGCTTTAATATTCATAAAAGCGGATAAAGTAATTAGTTCTTTAATTTTGACGAAATTTCGCTGATAATAAATGTTAATTATGAGTTTTAGGTTTGCTAACTAGATTTATTTTGTGAAACTAATTAATGAACGCTGATCATGTTATGGTTTGGGGTTGGCGGAAAAAAATGCGGTTATAATGTTAATATCAGGAACTAAGCCCTCGTGTTGCGGGTGTCTATGGGCGGCGGTGATAAATTCCCTTTAGGTGACCCGCATGCTCGTTAGCTCCCTCATACATTAAAAATAAATAAATTAATAATTATTTATGTACAAATATCTTAAACAAGTACATAAAAAATAACTGCCAACTCCCGGTTCCCTGACGTTTAACTAACCTCTTGTTATTTCATTAACGGATGAGCAGGAATGAAATATTAAATAAATAATTAGATTGGGTAGTTAGTACTTTTTAACGTATCAGAAAATAGTTCCATCTTCTTGAGTGTTAAACGTTTATTTCATTGAACAAAAAAAAAATTATATTTTTCTGTAAAAATCGTTTAATATTTTAGTTAATGATTTATAGGTACTACTAAATTTAATGACTTAGGAAAACACTTTGGCACTAATAGAAATGAAAGAGAACTAAAAGAAACAAGCGCTAATCGACGATACTGAGATGATAGTAGAACAAAACGGAACGTGCTTCGAATTTAGTTCAAAGTGCTTCGCATGAACCTGTTTTTACCCAACTACCCGATGGAGGGTTAAGAATTTCAAGCGTAGGTATGTATGTATTCATGCTTCTATGTATGTATGGCTTGACGATGAAATAAAGTCGAAGTATTTTTTAAATAATAAATAATAAAAAGTCTTTAATTCAGAACACAAAAATCCATTTTTAGTAATATGGCGTCCGAAGTCCCGTTAGCATATTATCTTGGAAGTTTAAAACAATAAAAAAAAAAAGCGATTATTCTGCAAATAGGGTGCATAGGGCTCTATACATGTCAATTTTTAGGGTTCTGGAGCCAAAATGGCAAAAATGGAAACATAGTTTCGCCATGTCTGTCTGTCTGTCCGTCCGTGACTTTAAAATTCGAGCGCATTAAAATCTAAACCGGTGGGTGGAAAATTTGAAAAAATTCAGGATGGTAGTAAGTTTATCAAACTTACAAGGAAAACTATAACGGCTAAGTTTGCTTAAGAATTATTAGTAGTTTAAGAGTAAATAGCAGCCTAAGGTATAAAATATACCTGAACTTGGAAGTTTTTTTTTTATTTGACTGGATAGCAAACGAGCAAGTGGGTCTCCTGGTGGTAAGAGATCACCACCGCCCATAAACATCTGCAACACCAGGGGTATTGCAAACGCGTTGCCAACCTAGAGGCCTAAGATGGGATACCTCACGTGCCAGTAATTTCACCGGCTGTCTTACTCTCCACGCCGAATCACAACAGTGCAAGCACAGCTGCTTCACGGCAGGATTAGCGAGCAAGATGGTGATAGCAATCCGGGCGGCCTTTGCACAAGGTCCTACCACCTGCAAAATACGCAAAATCCGTATAAAATACGAAATCCTTAGAAAAATATTAAATGGCTACGGAACCCTATTTTGGGCGTGTCCGACACGCTGTTGGCCGGTTTTTAAACTACCAGCGCTTTTGAAAAGACCATCATTGGCAAACAGAATCAAATGCGCCGCAAGAAACTTGGGACAAAGGCTTTTTTTCAAAGCAAAATAAAATAAATAATTACAAACAAAATACATATAAAACACAATATAAAATTGAAGAAATATCCCGTATTAAATAGTACAGAAATGTATGAGGTCCCTTAGTTAAGAAACTAAACTAAACATTTTAACTATAATATCTACGTTCTGTGGAAGTGTTGAATACCTACTTCCAGCGTAAAAAAATAAAAAGGAAAAACATTGGAATAAGGTCTGATATCTTCTGATAAACCCAAAATTGAGTTAGACAAGTTATTCCCGAGATATCTTCATCCGGTTGAACTAGCAACGGAAAGGTGGCAGATCACCTTACGTTTGTCAATCGCTATGACAAAGGGAAGTGACTGAGGCCAGAGATAAAGCACCATTAGAGAATCAAAGGGGTCTATCTTGAAATAGAATCTATTGAATGGGTATAATTCAGTAAATCAGAATAAAGCCTTGGAGCGAGAAAGTTCGGATTCGGTATTTTGAAAGTTTGAAAGAGATTATTTTTAACAAAAAACTGGCCACATGTTTGTCATCTAGACAAACACATCAAGAGTGCCGTTGGCACAGTATATTTACTAATACTATACACTACTTTTTTAAGATTATTACAAAAAAAATAAGCGAATAAAACCTGTTCCTTGCATGGAAACCACTTTTTAGGGTTCCGTAGTCATTTAGGACCCCTTTATTAAGTATGTAATTTTATCATAATTGCAGCTTTAGTAATACACTTTCTGTAAAAAATAAGTCAAAGTCTTTATTCAATTTAGGCTATAACAAGCACTTATGAAGGTCAACAAAAAAATCTACCACCGGTTCGGAAAAAACCTCTGTTGAGAAGAATCCGGCAAGAAACTCAACGAGGTTTATATCCAGTATCAAAGTATGATGTTGAAAAACAAACAAGGTAACCCTGTTGCAGACGGATAGACAGATGTTGGTATTTTTTGAGTAAGGAGCCTTATGGAAGCCTTTGACGTGGAATACCTTAAACATCGATTAATGTATTATCACTACTTGCTAGCCTGCGAATCCATCGGTGAAGAATTACTATGCACGCCCGCAGGGACAATATCATACAATTTTTCGTGTAAAATTATACTATACCTTCCTCGTCTTAAGCTATACTCATTCCACGTTAAGTTAAGCACTAGACTTAAATGCGTAATAATCGTAAGGTCAACGCCCGTGGGCTCGACACGCTAATCCCCAATAGACGACACCCTGCTGTCATCTCTATGCTAATGACATAAGATTGAATATGCCAACTATAGGGACAGTGACGACCACTGGTACGTTTACCTTATTCAAATGTGCATTTAAGCAACTCAATGGTGTTTATGTGAAGTTCTCTATCAGAAATCGGCTCCCGCGAGAGCTACCAACCTAACAAATATTTTAAACGAAACGACGAGGAAAAAATACTAATAAATCTAAAATACAAACTGAGACATGGATGTACAGAAAAACCAGATAAAGAGACCAGCGCTGGGAATCGAACCCAGGTCCTCAGCATTCCGTGCTGCGTGCTATAACCCCTACACCACCAGGAGTCTAGACACAAATTTCTCCTATGCATACATATCTCAGGTTGCTTTGTTCTACTACGCTACTTACGCAGCAGGTGTAGGGGTTATAGCACGCAGCACGGAATGCTGAGGACCTGAGTTCGATTCCCAGCGCTGGTCTCTTTTTTCTGATTTTTCTGTGCTACCATGTCTCAGTTTGTATTTTCAATATGGTTTTACGGGATGACCGTAAAAGTAACAAATTTGGAGTTGAAATAAAAAATACCAAAAAGACTCCAAAAAACCAATCATGAAAAAGTACTAGTCAAAATGATTAGAATCAAGTCGACAAATTTGTACTAAAAGCGGAATACTTTGCCCCCAGATGCCTAACAATGCCCCGTGGGGAAAAACGGGGAGGGGAAAGCAAGCCTTGTTCCCTTTATTTGTTGTGATTGAAAAGGGATCGGTTAATTTTATCGTGAACCATTTTGTCAGATGCCCATACAAATAAATGGAAAATGGGGAGGAAAATAAGCTGCGCAATTGTAAAAGAGTTTTAAGGTTTCCGTGAGTTTTTGCTGCTTTTGAATGAGTCATCCATTAAACTGGTCAAATAAATCGGGGTTCCTGTTTTTGCAATTATGTTGTTTTAAATACTAACACAAAATGATAGTAAAATGGTCATAAATAAGCTACCAACATTGAATTGATTCTTGTTGGCTGAAATGAATTTATTATTGTTGTACGGATCCATGGAGACCCGGCCACAAAAGCCATTCATGGGTCTGAAGCCAATATGAAGAGGCGTATGTGTTGTACTAAAAACCGGCCAAGAGCGTGTCGGACACGCCCAAGATAGGGTTCCGTAGATATAATGAAAAAAATCACGTTATATTATATCGAAAATATAAACTGAAATATAGATGCATAGAAAAACCAGAAAAATAAGACCAGCGCTGGGAATCGAACCCAGGTCCTCGGCATTCCGTGCCGTGTGCTATACCGCTACACCACCGCTGGACAATGATACAGACACGAATTTCTCCTATGCACCTCATATCTCAGCTTGTGTTGTTTCTTATTTAGCCACTTAAGCAGCGACACTAGCGACATCTATGCCGTAGCCCTCATCGAGAAACTTTTCGGCAGTCCATCGGAACTAACCGCTCACCCGGACAAGAGATATCGTTATTAAGCAATCAAATTAAGATTGTTTTTTTTTTGGAATCTTTTGTATTTTTTATTTTAATTCCAAATTTTTTGTTACTTTCACGGTCATTCCGTAAAACCTATATCGAAAATACAAAAAACAAAACTTTGGAATTGAAATAAAAAATACAAAAAGATTCAAAAAAAAAACAATCTTAAGTTATAATTATGTCCGTTATAATACAATCAAAACACTTACTATAGCCATAAAATCTATTACCAGAAAAAGAGCGTATCTTTACGGCATTTACGTCCTTTTGTTGAGCGCAGTTTTTCGGCAATAACTCGAAAACGGTATATCGGATCATGTTGAAATCAAATTTCGTTGAAAGTATATTAAGCGTTACCTTTCCATATTTTTTGCATATTTTTTGGACAAACGGTTTACAAGATAGAGGGGGGGGCACAATTTTTGCTACTTTGGGAGCGATTATTTCCGGAAATCTTCACTTAATCAAAAAAATTTTTGGGAAACCTTATATTATCTTTTCAAAAGAGCTGTCGAACTATGTGCCACACGTTAATGAGATTTTTTTAATTCGGTATCGCGCGCTGTTCCCTCGGGAACTGTACATTTTTTCGGGGTAAAAAGTAGCCTATGTCACTCGGTGGCCCATGCCGAAAATCACGTCGATCCGTCGCTCCGTTTCGACGTGAAAGACGGACGAACATACAAACACGCACTTTCGCATTTATAATATTAGTACGGATAATAAGCAAGAAGGTTTAACAAAATTAAACTTTCACTATCGATGATTTGTTCCCAAATAAACATTAAAACATTGTGTGTTTTTCTTGTCAATAAATGTTGTGAGTTTGAGTTTGTTTGAGTTTGAAAACATTTCAATTTACGACTCCAGAATCACTTTAAACTCTCCCCGTTTTTTCCCAAAGGTATAAACACTAGTTCCATAGTAAATTGTAAGGGAACAGTTGGATGATTCCGAACGAAATCTCGATTTGTCTTCTACGACTCCATTTACTAAGAAAAGGTCAAACAATAAATTGTGGGATACGCGGCCTATTGCTTTTTCGATTTTTGCATACGTATACACCGTTAATCCTGGAAGAAACGACCCATGAATATATTATAATACCTATATATTACCTCTTGTTATGGTAATTTTGGTGTTGCGCGAGTATATATAAAACTACGGGGCGAGACGCTGAGGTACCACTTTTTCTTTTGTAACGTAGAAGTCATAATATCTTTGGGGAGCGAGAGCAAAATAAAAAGATGTTGTAAATATGGGTTGTGCTTTTGTCAATACTGTTTTTCTTCGGAAATAGTAGTATTTTCACGCAATATGTAGTGCTTAGGACCATAAAAATATTGAAGTAGGCATAACAATTATAGTGCTTAATTTCAAATCTCTGAATACTATATTTTGATGTTTAAGCGAATAAGTGGTAATATTCGAAATGAAAAAAGATAAATGAAAAGCGACGGATAAATTAGAAGGTTATAAACAGGGGTCGGACAAAAAGTGCGGATGACGTAAAATTACGTAATCTTGCACACAAGATGATGTTTTTACTTAAACTTCCGTGTGACATGTAGTAACAAAGAAGCATTAATGAAGTAACAAAATAATCGTAAATAAATGAATGGAATTTAGTGAATAAAATAAATTTAATATCGTTTAATAAAGAGGTTGATAAATTGTAAGTGATTATTGTTTATGAAAATCAAAAATATTATATTTGATATCATCCTATAAGTGGTTTGACGTCATCGGCACTTTTTGCCCGACCCCTGGTTATAAAACTACTTACAGCTAAAGTGAGACGGTTATTTATTGATAAATAACTAGCTGCTGCTCGCAGTTTCACCCCCGTTCCAACCTTTTTTTTTATTTGTTTAGCACAAACCTTGTAAGGATACAACACAACAAAACCGTAACGAACACAACAAAAAAAAATCTAATTCGGCGCCGTAGTTTACAAGTTATGAGCGTACATACATTTCAGCGATTCATTTTTATTTATATAGATAAATATTGACTGTAGCTCTATGAGACCTGTAGCGTCTCTTATTACTTAAAGTAGGTACCTAATTGGTGCGGCCCATGCCATTTGGCGAAGGAAGGTGGACTTACCCAAGTTCACCGCCGTCCTTCTGACTGGCCACGGGTTTGCGATGCTGATCTTAAAGGCAGTGCACGTCGTTGTCTGTATTATCACTCAATCCTAGCAGATTATTGAGGATAACTTCTTTATTATGCGTGTCAAGCGGAATGATTTGTTTATATGTGACAGACGACAAGATGCCAATGAAAGAATACCGCATGGCATCAGAGGTTTCCGGCCAGCGTTGCCTAGGCTTGTCCACCTCCTTGCACACGGCAATACGGCGCATCCACTAATCATAGTACTACATCTTATTAGTTTTTAGTTTATAGAGTACCAGCTAGCTGTTGCCCGCGACTTCGTCCGCGTAGAATTCGTTTATCGCTATCCCGCGGGAACTATGCAATTATTCAGTAAAAACATGTAAAAAGCATCGTTTTATTTAAACACAGGAACATTTCACGTTATGACTCTTTGCCTGAACTCGGCAGTGGGGCGTATATAGGCTGGGATGATGATGAAGAAGATGCTGATCATGACACTCAACACGGCAGCAAACTAAGACACATCACACCCTATGTTAAAGAGTTACGGGGTATATTTGCATAAAGCTAGAATTACTTATTGATCCGCACAAAGCAACTTTATTAGCTTGTTCATTGAAGCACAAAAAACCATCGGGAGCGGGAACTGGTCTTTATAGTCCGGGAGGCGAGACAGTTTATTGTGAGTCATTTTGTCATAAAATAACTAAATTCATCTACAAGGCTTAGTCTGTAGCATAACATCCTTCTGAGCTCTAACTTTTATAAATAGACGTAAGTATTAATTATTTAAGATCTAGACGTAGGTCACCCTCATCCGTTTTGTTATTATGGTTATTATTTCAACATTGTTAAAATTCTTTATGATAGCTACGTTTATGCAAGATATACGTGTTCATGCAGTTTCTCCACCTCCACACTGTATGTTAGCACACACAAATCACACAAACCCATCTATCATCACCACTGTAGCGTTTCGAACTCAACCAGAGCTCATCTTCAGAGCAAAATAATCGTTATTGTTTTACTTCATTCAATAAATTATTAAAAAAAACCTGCAAGTACCTAATCGATAACGTAAGCACTAACATTGGCGTAATAGTTTCTCAATACAAACTAACATTAGCATGGATAATTTTAATTATAATCTTGTATTTTTGCCAGAAATAAAATTATGATGTTGAAATAAAAATGTTATTCTTTTCTTCACTGTCATCGTCATGTCAAGTTTATTTCCGTGACGCTTAAACAAGACGACAAAACACGAGGTGTCTCCTATACCACAAAGAATGGCACAGTAAAGATGAAATGTTAAAACTGGCATTCTAGCAAAAAGACTGGCAGACGCTGTAAAAAGGAACCATGTTGGATGGAGTTTTTAGGTGACCTAGAAGCGTATTCAAAAAAAACAATTGAAGCTTGAAGTATTTGAAAACGTATTACAGTGAAATGTGAATGCTGTACAGTTAGAACTTTCTATTTAAACCGCTTTATTTTTACATAAAAATTTGCTAGCAAAAATAAGTTTGTACTTCATATTTATTCTATTAAAAACCAAATTATTTTTGCTATTTGAGTAGTGACTTTCAGATGTTTTCTATTATTTGTGTTGTAATCGTAAGGCCTTGCTTTTTACCAAATTTATTGAAGAGAGAGAGAGAGAGAGAAATTTATTTACACATATTCGATACACAGAAAAAACACGTTAGGAAGAAATTGATTTTTCTAGTAGGTATTTGGTTTTTAGAGCGCTGTAACCCGAGGGTGACAAACGGAACTCTATTACTGTTGTTTTGCTGTCATGTCTGTCTACTATATAAGTAGGGCTGTATGTCAAAAAAATGCCCTCGTATCGTGCTGGTTACTTACCAAAAAGCACTCCCCAAATCTCACTCCGTAATAAAATAAGTAACAAAAAACCTCTTCCTTGCAGAAAAATATTTTCTAAGATTCTATAAACCCATCTATTTATCGATGGATAGACTTCTCGCACCAGCGAAGCGGAATCCCGGTGCAGCCAGCAATCCCGTTATTTAAATAGTTCCGCGAAGACACCCGGGATTAAAACGGGATTCAGGGCGGTGACGTCATTAATTTACATAATGCGCGTTTGAGTGTGTGCGAGCATATCTGTGGGGCTTACTGGAAGTCCATGCTGGATGAATAGTAGTTGGAAACAATTTTGTAAGAGTGACGTGTAGGAAATATTGAATAAGGCGCTAACTTTGCAGAGGTCCATATTATTAGTGCTGTGAAGTTACTTAAGCCATCCGCTTAAAAAGCACCTTACTGTGTTCATACCTCCACACTAACACACAAGCCCAACTGTCACCACTAGCACACGACGCTGACACGTTTCAAACTCAACCAGAGTTCATCCTCAGATATCAGATGTTATAGATATACATAATCTGGTCGATTAGTAATAATGAAATGTATAGGTAATTTCGATTAAATCGATGTTAAATAATTCGTTCATACAAAAATGGTTGTTCGCCTTTTTTCGATGATTTCGCAATGATTGCTGGACTTATGATTTATCGGCTTTAGTTCACGTGCAATGTGATTTAGTTAAGGTCAAAAAAGTTAAAATTTCAGCCACTGTTTTGTGATTGTATCCAACTAGAAGTTTGATTTGAAATTTGACACAGGTATGAAGTTTGGATGACAATGCAAGTGGAATTAACAAAACAGTATTGTACCTATTGAAAAAGAATAATCTCAAAATTATTCGTACGTTCATTTTAAATAAAAGTAAAAATAGATTATTCACCAGGACGCATTTCCCCACAAAAAGTTCCTCAAACCCTCTCAGAAAAGGTTAAAAACATCACTTGGCAAGCCTCCCCCGTTTCCACACCCATTAAACGATCGCCTTTGTATAAGAAAACAATAATGAATCCATAAATAACCTCAAATCGAACGCAAAAACCAAGCAATACTTCCGATTCCTGTTGCAGTAACAAATAGTCGCGAAATGTTCGCAAATAGCCTCCTTTGTTACCTAATTCCAAGCTTATGTCCGTAACGCAGCTGCGCCCAATTTATTGCTTAACCTTTCCTCCTTTTCGGATGGAATTGAAGACGATAAATTATACTTCAAACCCAAATAAGGCTCGTAAGTTACGATTCGTGCAAATACCCGTCTAATGGCCGATCAGTCTAGATAAATTAGATAGATTCCGAGCGAAAACAAACTCAACTCTCACTTGTTACGCCTTGTATGAACCCACCTCCCCCTTTATTTAAATAGCATAAATGTATCTACGTAATTTTCAATCCTTTAAGGCTGTAAGACCGATTGTGTCCATTGATCACTGCATTTAATTAAATCGTTGTATAATTTCAGTAGGCCTTTTTTTAATTAATTCGCCAACGTTTTTCAACTCCTTTTTGTTTCCTTACCCTTTCCTTTGAAAATTTAATGTATTATTTATATAGATCGCGTTGGATGTGGTACGTTTACGATGTTTAATTTGGGATCGGATTTGTGATATCAATCATCTTACATGATAATGATAAGTCAAAATATTTGTGTACAAAATGGGACACAAATTAGAAATCGTAACCGTTCCTATCGTAGGTGAGCATTTATTGTATGAAGAGACTAATGAGTGTTGATTCTGCTTATTTGTAGGCGTAGTTAGCATACTAATACATAATTAAAGCATTCTAGCACTAACAGTCTCTAAGCTAAGTCGCGGAAGATTTCAGTGTGCCGATGTATCCGAAAATACCATACCTCAGTCCAGTATCCATTCAAACTCTATTCTACAAAATCTGTTGCTCTTTTATTATTTATCTCAAGCCTTCTATTTTGAGATTTTTCTTCGTCAAGATCTTGATCGGGATTAGAATCTCGAGCACGGGCCTGAGTTCCGATAGCTGGCGTGATCTGAGTCTAAATACGAAACTGGAACTAGATAAACGCTGGTCTAGAAATAAGGATTGCAGTTTGCAGTTAAAGATTTCTCTCACGCTTACAACGGGCATCGCCTATGATTCTTTACGCTTTGAACTACAGCTGGATTTCAAAGAGTGGAGTCAAAGATAATAATTATATTTAATTGGTTAAAGACCAAAAAGTTATATTACTTTGAGTAGTAGGTAGTTACTTAAACAAAATGACTGAATGAATTATGTTTTTTTAAAAGAAAAAAGAAACCCTTCAACACTTCGCTGTCTGTCTATCCGTTTATCTGTCACACCCAATTGACTCCAAAACTGCTGGATCGACTGGGTTCAAATTTGGTATAATATGTAAATCTATACGTAGAACCTAGGGTTGCTTTGATTGGAAGCGGCCTGCATCTACCGTGAATCTGCCACCTTAACCGATCATCTCGTTGGTGGACGTCCTATGCTGCGCTTGCCGATCTGCGGTCTCCATTCGAGAACATTTCAGCTCTAAGGCCATCTGTTCTCCGTACTGCCTGCCCATTGCCACTTCAACGAGCTAATCCGCTTAGCTATGTCGGTGACCCTCGTTCTTCTACGTATCTCCTCATTTCTGATTCAAAGTCTATAGAATTAAATAGTTATAAATATATGTATTTACCAGATTGAATTCACGTCCCATTACCCAGCGGGCATAAAAACCAATTTCACAGTCGATTATACCGAAACTCTCCCCCAAACCTCTTGAGATTGACTTAGCAAATGGATATGCAAAAACTAAGAATAACAAGTAGTTCAGACAATTTCAATCACACTTTTATTAATATTTATCTTGCCCCTTTAGCAACCTCCGGCGAAATCTCGAGTTATTTTTCTGGAATGTTCCGATCGCTTTTGCTTTGTCTCGTTATTATAATTGAAGACGATTTTTTGCGAAAAAGATATTTTCTATTCAAGTTTTTTAGTGACTGTACTTTATCTTGACTGTGCTTGCAATGTTATCCAAACTATATAATATCCATACCAAATATTATCCGATCTGATCACTACAATTGAGTCAAATTTGACTTGCAAAGGTTTGACCTCAACATTCATACACATAAGTAGACATTGCAAGTGAAATAAAAGCTTGTGAAAAGCATGACGTAGGACGTCCAGTCCATCAACGAGATGGACGGATGCCCTGGTTAAAGCCGCGGTTCACGATGGATGCAGGTCGCTTGCAACCGAAGCAAATGGAGGTTTAAGGGAGAGGCCTAAGACCAACAGTGGACGTCTTCTAGCTGATGTAGATTTGATGATGATAGCAGTAGAGGTAACAATACAAACTTGCTCGCTACAGTTTAAACCGACGTTTTCACAGGTTGAATTGAACTAGAAGACAAATGACCGTCGTTAGTATACAGCAAGAATACAGTATTCAGTGCCTCGTGCCCGCTCGGCGATCTTGCATTACGGAACATAACTCGCTCGTACCTTTAAAATTTTATCTGAACTATGCAGGGGACGTGCGCAGGTTACTAGAAATAACTTCGGTTTAGAATTTAAACATGAGTTATGTGGGTATTAGCTTTTACCGCGGCTTTACTGAAACCATTAAAGTTGACAGTTGAATAGAAATTCCGGTATTATACTAAGCTAGTGGTTTCCCGAGGCGTCACACGCGTAAAATATTAGTTCCAGCAGTTGAATCAAAATTCTGAGATTTTACTAAATTTCCATGTAAATGGGCAGTGGTGATCATTTCCCATCAGGTGATCCACTTGCTCCTTAGTCTCCCTCTCACAATAAAAAAAACCGAAAACGAAATCGTTGATTTCATTGACGTCACATATATAAAACACGTTGACTCTATTCATTTTTCTAACCCTAGCGGTAAAAATTCCGTGGGAATATCGGGATAAAAAGTAGCCTATGTGTTATTATTCCAGATGTTCAGCTAATTTTATAGCAAATTTCATCGAAACCCATGAGCCGTTTTAGCGTGAAGGAGTAACAAACGTACACAAACACATCCTCACAAACTTTTGCATTTATTATATTAGTAGGATTACTATGGAAATTCTCAGAAATACAGAACGTGGTCTTCTTGCGTTGCATTATGTCATCATGTCTCAAGATCCAGCAGTTAAATTTTTAGTATCTTTAGTATACCTCGCTTCGCTCAAATGGCAATGGGCGGGGCACATTGCCCGAAAAACTGATTCATGGTGTACAGTTGTTCTGAATTGGAGACCTTGGGAACAGAAAAGACCAGTGGACAGGCCGCAAATGAGATGGAAAGACGATATAAAAAAGGTGGCGAGCAGAAACTGGACTCTAACTGCCCAAAATAGATCAGACTGGAAGAGGTGGAAGGAGGACTACACCAAGAATTTGGTAGAAGAAGACTGAGAAGAGAGAGAGAAGAATTATACATAGGTAAAGGGTTAGATCCCAATATCATTATAATATCGGGATACAAACAGTAGTAGCTTTGTGTTATTTAAATGTGTTAAATATCTTATCACTGCTTACCACGAAACTAAATTCAAGAAAGAACCTAAATGACTTTACACTATTTCTTTAAAGATGATTGGAATGTTCTTCCTCGGACTTAAATTTTAAGAGCTCTTGGTGGAAGAAAGTTTCTTGTATTAAAACGTCATTTTTACGCGGTCACGTTTTGAATTTTAATGTCATGACCACCGTTACACCGTCTTGCAATAATGAGACCAGCATTAAGAACTGACTCAAACTCTAACTCTTTATTTCATTAAATGTTGTTATAAAGAAAAAACTAACTAACTTCTCTTCTTCTTCAACTTTTTGTCATCATCATTATCATTTCTTTTTCACATCCAGTCTCTTCCTGCCGCTCGACGCTCGCGACCATCATGACGCATATAAAAATATCGGGTATTCATTAAAGATATTCACGGCCTACACCCTGCAATAATTGTTGTAGTGTAATTAATCATAAATCATTGTAAACTGTTCAGTGCCAAAGTTCTGCGGTGTAATTGGAGGAATCTTTCGGAACGGAAATTCACTTTATAAGTAAAAAGCTTAAAATTAGATCAATGAAGTCTTTGTTCGGGTGAAATTATATTTTCATCCTATTAACCTTTTAAATTGATTCGATAGGCATGATTAAGTAGAGTAGCGTAGAAATTACTTTATGACTTTATTATTCAAAGCTGGTGGCAAATTTATGACAAACGGTACAAGGTTATCGTGTTATAGCCTCCTGAGTCCTAACTTTTTTTAACAGACGTAGTACTTAAGACCTACACGTGGTTCAACAGCGTTATATTGGACATTATTTCAAAATTATTAAGCTCCTTATTCAATGAACAATTTGTTCTTTATCAACTACATTCGCCCGTTATTCTTAGTGTTGTTCCTTTATAAACTACGCGAGCGCTCACGAAGATAGCAAAAAAATTACTTACTATAAGTTGCCACACCACTCCTTAAAAAACAGTAACGGAACGGAATCGCAGTGCCGCATCTTATGCGCACCGTTTTTATCGCATCTCCTCAACAAAGCTGCTCAAAATACGCAGACGGTGCGGAATCGCAGTGGAGAGCATGCAGTAAAGTCCTGATGCTTAGGACACATCACTGCGATTCCGCACTGTTTGCGTATTTTAAGCAGCTTTGTGGAGTGGTGCGGTGTGAGTGTGTAATAAAAATGGTGCGCAAGCGATGCGTCACTGCGATTTCGTACCGTCACCGTTTTTAAGCAGTGGTGTGGCCGCTCCTTAATACTGCCATAACCCAACAACAAAAAGTTACTTTTGGCATGATTTGGTTTTCAACCCTGCGGCATTGTTCTAAAACCTTGGCTTGGTGTTGGTAGTCACTTAAAAATATTATAATTAAGAGAGAGTGTGTGTAATAGTGGCACGTAAGTGGGCACAAATTGGGCACGTAAGTGACAACAATTGAGTTCCGTTTGGACTTTTCAAATCCGAAACCCTGACAAGATTTTTATCATAACACGTCATAATATTGAATTACAGTTTTCCAATATTAAGAGTCGCTGAGCTAAGCTGAGGATCCTGTTAGACGTCCACTAGTGAGCAAAGGCCTCCCCCTTAGGACGCCACAATAAACGACAACACGCCACTTGCATCCACGAAGTCTTCTTAGTGGGAAGCCTGCCAACCGACGCTTCGTCTTCCGGTTCGTGGTCGCCACTCAAGGACTTTTCTCGCGCAACGGTTATCTGTTCTTCGAGCGATGTGGCCCGCCCATTGCCTCTTCAACTTGCATATTTTTCGACCTAATGTCGGTGTGGTTATTTTGACTACAGAGCCCTAAAACTTCACGCAAATTCATTAAATGTATGCGCGAACTTTATAATGAGGAACAGTTGATTATTAGTGTGAATAACCGAAATTCAACTCACACGGTAATATCATGTAAAATTTCGCGAACTTTTCGTGAAGTTTTGAAATTTCGCCGAAACTTATGTATGGTTGTGAGTAATGGAAGGCGCGGTTAAAAACCTCATAAAGGTTTTAATATCTCGAAACTTCTAGTAACATTTGAGAAGTGGGAACTTGGTTATAATCATAATCAACATTTAAGTGTAAAACTCTTCGCGGTGCAGTTTCCCCCTGTCCGTTGTTACGACTTACGACACAGCAATACTTGGTTTCTTCATCAACATCATATCAGCCGTAGAACGTCTCCTGTTGGTCATAGGCCTCCCCTACAGACGTCCCTTGCTTCGGTTGGAAGCGGCCTGCATCTCGTTGGTAGATGTCTTACGCTACGCATGCCGAATAATAATAATTGACCACCGAAGCTACTACTCAGTAACAAGTATTGCACGGGTTGAATTTCAATTACTTCAACACAGTTGCTAAGCAATTTATGCTCCTTGTAATGCATATGGTGATATGGTGAAATTGAATGGGTAGTGAAGCACCAGAACTCCTCAATAGTGAGCGTCTCTGTAAAGGAAAAAGCATTCTTTTGTAAAAAGTAACGAGCAGTTGACATTAAACTATTGTATCTTAGATTAATTTCACTAAATAAATAATTATACGCCTCTCAACAGAATACTTGCACGCCTGCATGCAGGCTGAATACACTGAAATAAAAATATAAAATGTAAGACCTTCCTGTACTGTATTCTGGCAAATAAATACTTTTGACTTTTTGACTAAAAATCATGAAAAAAAAAATTATAACCAAAACCATGGAAATAATATAGAAGCCCAATATACCTGTAGTATGTAGGTGAGGTAGATCACTATAGCTCCACTCCTGCTGGCTCGAGCTGAGGCACCGACTTCAGACTGATAGAAAAATATTATCATGGTTATTTGTTGTCGGTTCAATTTTTTCTTAATTATAAAAAAAATTACTTACCTTTTCGAGTTTAAACCGCTGAACTGATTTAGATGAAATTTGATATACAGATAATTCAAGTCCCGGGAAAGAACATAGGATAGTTTTATGCCGGGAAATTGCATAGTTCTCGGGGGATACCGATAAACGAATTCTACACGGACAGAGTCTCGGGCAACAGCTAGTAAGAAATAATTTTAATTTCAAGTTGAACCTCGTTGGCTTATTCACGGCTAAAATTTCGGTAATAAGTCATACTAGGGCCTACTTTGGAATAAATAATTAATAACACTGATTTGCTTAGAACACACAGCGAGACACAGTGCCGTAAAATATAAAAAACACGCTGTAAAAAGCCACAGTAAAGTTGGAAAAACGTAAGTTGGAAAACCAACTCTCGCATTTTTCATTCATCCGTCTAGGAAATGAGGTGAAATTCATTTGATGAAAGGTTTCTTGCCTTCTTTAACGTTATTCATGATTTTTATAAGACTATGAAAAATTGAGGTGACTTTTTTAAATATAGCACTCGTTATGCAAATTGTAGTGGATTGTAGCTTATAACCAATGGCAGTAGTTTCATTGTCCCTTTAGGATATAGACTCAGTCTAATTTGGGGTCCGCCGGTCACGCTAATTGTATTTTTTCGTATTTTTTTTTAAATCACAGAAACCCATCTATCACCACCACCACACTACACAGACGCGTTTCGAAAATTCAAACTCAACCAGAGCTCATCTTCAGAGCATCACAACCGTTCATCATGCTACCAACTCTTAGATTGTAACACTCACAGATGTAGGTAGATGTCAGTCGTAGTGAGGTGGTGGTGATAGATGGGTTTGTGTGATTTGTGTGTGATTTTACAGTGTGAAGGTTGAGGAACTGCATGAACACGAACTACATAAGGTCGCGGGTGATCTAAGTAATTCTTTCAGTTCATTGATATGGACTTCCGCAAGTAACGCGTGATTGAATAAATTGCTAGGTGAGATTTTTTCATTTTAGGTGTGTGCTTTATCTTTTTTTAAATAAGGTAAATTTGCATTCTTCTTACTCATAATCATTTCCACTATTGATTTGAAGTAAAAAAAGTGTCTTTTTACTTTTTTATCAGCTTTGTTATTTTTTTCGTACAGTTTTTAAGGGTCATCACGAAATAAAAGCATTTTTTTATGGAATATTGGGGGACATTTTTTTTCGCGTCAAAAATCGTTAGTGCTCGTGATTCTGAGTAAGAAGAACCCTGAATTACCTAATCCTAAAAAAAGTTTAGGGTAGGTACTTTACACTTGAATAAAATGGAAACCTTCGGTTAAAGTATTACCATCTGAAGACATATACTCACTCAAGATTCTCTTGCTCGAATGGGAGCACTAGTATGAGTGTATAAGCTGTGCTTGCCTTAATTAAAGCATGCTCGATTCGGAGCAGTTTTTGCTGGACGTGTCAACAGTATTGTTTCATTAGTGCATTCAATTAATTCAATTTGTTGGTCTGCCTCAATTCAGTACAGTAAATGTAGATACCGACCATCTAATAATTCAATTTCATAACTAGCTGGTTTTTTTTAAAGCTTTTTTTTATTTGCCTTGTTTGTTCCTGTTATTCTTTAACCGCCGACGCAAAAATAGGGGTGTTATAAGTTTGACCGCTATGTGTGTCTGTCTGTAGCACCGTAGCTCTTAAACGTGTGCCGTGAACCGATTTGAATGCAGTTTTTTTATTTGAAACCAGGTTTTCTACCGATGGTTCTTAGACATGTTTTATCAAAAAATTTAGATATTGAACTTTGAAGTGACAATGTCGGGGATTTTCCAACTTTTTGTTAGTTAGGTAATTTGGTGAAGTCATGCAAAAAAAAAGTGTAATGATTATTCCTGCCATTTTGAAAAACTCACGAGATCTTAAGCACAAGTATTTAATTTTGGTGACGAAGCAATTCTCTTACTAGTTTTGGTTCCATAATGAAGTGCTTATTTTATACAGCGTGTCCACACAAGCTTACAGGCGGTTGGGCAGCTGTAGGAGGCTTAGGCAGCGTTATATGGTGAGAATATAGTTAGCCGGGACATCAGCATAATTGTTATACCAGCTATACACGGCGAGTATCTGATTCGCAACCGCAATGACACTACTTTTATCCTTCGTGTATTTGTAATAATATTAATGCGTCTTTTGTTGTTGTGAATAAATGTATTTTTAACCCCCGACGCAAAAAGCGGGGTGTTATAAGTTTGACCGCTTTGTGTGTCTGTCTGTGGCACCGTAGCTCTTTAACAGGTGGACCGATTTGAATGCGGTTTTTTTTATTTGAAAGCAGGTTTTTAGCGATGGTTCTTAGATATGTTTTTATGGAACTCTGAAGTGACAAAGTTGGGAGTTTTCCAACTTTTTGTTGGTTAGGTTAGGTTAGCCTTCTTTTGCAAAATAACTAATAACGCATCACTACCACCACCACTACTCTAACCCCACTCTAACCCCCTGTCTCACCATGATTAAATTTATTTGACGGATAAATGTAATGCCGTCTCTGTTTGTTTTTTCCGAATAGACGGAGACGGCATCACATTTATCCGTCAATTACAATTAATCAATAGGTGGTGAAACAGCCCCTAAGATTTAGGTAGCATGCTCATTTTGGCGTCAGTGCGTTCCATAAAGGCAAAACACACTTATCCCACGTACGCAACGTATGCAGATATTTACGTACCCTGATATTTTGTATGCTTAGAAACATACTTGTCATATGTAGCATTGCGTATGACAAGTATGTTTCCAAGCATAAAAATGTCAGGGTCCAGGTTTCATAATGCATTGCATACGTTGCGTACGTGGGATAAGTGTGTTTTCCCTTAATTCTGGTTTTCTGACATTTACATCAGATTGACGAATATTATTGAAAATATCTAATTGTCATCAGATTGACAATCTGACAGGGTAAAACGGTAATTTAAAAAAAAACACAACATAATTACATGGATGAATATCAAATTGGGTGTTAAATCGTCATTCTGATTAAACTCATATCAGAATGAGCGACTAACTGATGCCCTTAATTGCAGTGTGTGAGTGTGACCGATGGTTTAAGATATTTATTTTCTCAAAGATTTACAAAATCACTTATAGAGAAAACAAAATTAATTTAACTTAAATCTACAGCTTAAAACATTATAATATGACTAGTGTTTACCCGCGGCTTCGCACACGTACCGAAAACTGCTTCAACTTTGCCTTCTGGCCCCAACATTGCCTAATTCGATTTAGAGTCGATAACTTAACACTCTTATAGGTTTTAAACTTTTATCTACACGGGAATTATTATTACGGGGGGATAAAAGTTTAAAAACCTAGAAGGGTGCTAGTTATCGACTCTAAATTGAATCAGGCAATGTTGGGGCCAGAGGGCAAAGTTGAAGCAGTTCACGGTAAATCATTAGATCCAGCAGGGCTACTACGAAACTCGAAACTCGAAGTTCATTATCGTACCGTCGCTCTCGTATTAAACAGTATAAGTGTGAGAGGGACCGCACGACACGAACATCGAGTTTCGAGTTTCGTAGTAGCCCTGCAGCAGCTGAATTGAAATTAAGGGATTTTTATTGGACTTATGTATTGTCGTGGTGTTCATTGACGTTACATTAAAAACAATCATGTCAAATTTAATGACTGTAAGCCCAGCGGTTTTTATTTCGAAATTTTATCCCTATTCCGTGGGAATAACGATAAAAAGTAGCCTACGTTTTATCCCAGACGTTCCGCTATCTACATACCAAATTTCATCCAAATCCGTCCAGTTTCAGCGCGAAGGAGAAACAAACATACTCACTCACTCACTCACAAACTTTCGAATTTATAATATTAAGTAGGATTATATTTACAAGCCAACGGAACAAAAAAAAACAGTCATTGTATTTTTCTGGTGTAAGAACTGTTGTTTCAAAATTGGTAAAGCTCTTACTTAGTGAACTACGTATCTAGTTTAATTATGTTTAGACAACCCGGCATTTTTTGTCTGAGACTCATTTAAGATAACATTGTTCACCAAATAATACCTTATATAATTTATTTCTAGAATTTTTCTGTTTCAAATTCTGATCTAGCCAATTCTGTCAAATCATCCAATTTTTCTGCTTAAAGTACTTGTACTATTACTTATTATGTGCTTAAAGGTACATATAGAAATATCTTAATATCTCGCAACATAGCAAGCTGCTATAAAATCGGCAGTAAAACAGGACTCCGAGTACTCTCGTATTACTTTGAAATATCGCCGGCTGGTTCAGGTGACTGTTCATTTTATTGTGCCATACGATGGCTGTCTGCTTTTAACAACACATGGTCCCAAGTATAAGTGTTAATCAATCGAATTTTCACAGTTGTACCTACCATAGTACATTTGTAGTAGTATTCAGTGTAGTGCTGTACTATAGGCCTTATGAATAGGCTCAGAGTTGCTCAGCAAGCTATGGAGAGAGCTTTTTATGCGCGGGGATTCTCTACGGGATTGAATCAGAAATGAGGAGATACGTAGAAAAACAAGTGTCGCCGATTTAGCCATGGGAATTAACTCGTTGAAGTGGCAATGGGCAGGCCATATAGCACGGAGAACAGATAGGTCATTGGGGCCGAAAGGTTCTCGAATGGAGACCGCGGATCGGCAAGCGCTGCGTAGGACGTCCACTAACAAGATGTAAAGATGATCCGGTTAAAGCCGCGGGTTCACGGTGGATGCAGACCACTACCAACCGAAGCAACTGGAGGTTTATGGTGGAGGCCTATGTTCAACAGTGGACGTTCTACGGCTGGTATGATGATGATGATGAATCAGCAATAATAAAATTGGGTATAAAAATATCTTCTTCTTAAAATTAAGAGCTTCGCTCTTGTCGGTGAACTAACCTAACGGTATTTGGCCAGCTGTTTGACTACCTGATACAAACTTTTTTAGACGCATCAACACGATCTGTTTTCACATGACCTAGATTAAAATTATACCGTATTAACTCTACACCTGCTACCCCAAAAGTTACCACTTAAAAAACTCCCTAATCTGAGCGAACCTTTTAAAAAGTCCACAGATAAAATCTAGAATGCCGGAAAGTTGGTAGCACCGGCACTTGCGGATGTAAATGTGTATCAAAACGCGATCTCGAATACCGGAGTGTAGCGACGTGATATGAAATCAAATTACGATTATACGGAGCGCAGACTGGCGTTTGAAGCGCGACGGCTGAACCGCGTTCATTCAGGTTTTAATTAAAAAAAGATGTGTTTACTTAAATAAATCAATGCGTGGCAAATTTGATAACATAAGTACCTACGAGTACTTATATCAGCAGGAAAACGCCCACTGGTGAACAAATAACCTCCTCTTTAGAATGCTGCAATGAACGACAGCTCGCCACTTGCATTCGCTGGTTGTCTTTTCTTACATTCTAGCGATGTCGTCAATTCACCTAGTGGGAGGCCTACCAACTCTTAAAATTATAAAATTAAAACCCGACCATCGCCCGAAACAGACCAACGCCCTGCGTACACGACGAGTACCATTACCAGTCTCTCTTTTCCGTTGGTATAACACGTCTTTACTTTTTTTTTACAAGCTTTTATTTAGTTTCACCTGTCCCGTTGTCTGTCTGTCTGCCTGTAATCAAATCTTGCAAGTTAAATTCGCCCATCTTCCAGTAGTTAGATTGACTTGAAATTTGGTATACTTGGATAGGTATGTAAATTGCGTGAGATTACAATAATCTGGTAGTGACATCCTGGTAGTCCGGACAGGATCGTCTCAACACAACGGAACTCTTTAACGGTTAATGGCATCGACTTGAAATTTGGTGTGCAAATGTAGTTTGGATGACAATACAAGTACAGTCAACAAAAAGTACAGTTAGCAAAAAAAGCTTGTATTCAAAATATTTTTTTTACCAAAAACTTATTATTGGGTAAGAGATGCATGTCTCAACTGCCGCGTTCTACCCGCCCATCTGCACCATCCTTGCCCCCCTTCTCCCCCAACGCGAACATTAGCTCCAATTCATTCCATTATCATTCGATACTCGTTACACGGTCCTCCCTTTAAAACTGTTTATCCTACAAAATTGAAATCGGAGTTTATCTGGTAACATCTTTCGTTCGCCTTTTAAATCGCTCGTTTGTGGGTAATTGATTCTGATAGTCTGGCAACATTGATGATAGGAAATTGACCTCATCTGCACTTTACATCAGTGAGACAGGTGTCAATCACGGTCAGTTTAATGTAAAAAAAAATGGTTCGCAATTGGAATTCCTTTTGCGGGTACTGCCCTTTCGCAACGTAACGTTTCGCCACCTGTTTCATTTCGCAACTTTTCATTTCGGAAGCTCTAATCTCTAATCTAACACTTTAGGTTCGGTTAGGTAATTTAATAAAAATCCTGGAGTATTTACAGTTTCAGAAATATTAAACAGTTGGGAAATGAAAAGTTGCGAAATGAAACAGGTTGACAAACGTTTCTCGCCGAAACATTAGTAAACCTTTCTTTTGATCAATACTATAGACGTCAAACATTATTATGTGGCCTGAACTTTTTTGCTCTCAAAGTTTATGCAGGAACGTTTTGGGCAAAGAGATTTAGAATAATCACCACATCTAGACAAAAATAATATTTGTACACGTCCTACTGCAAGGCAAAGGTCTCTTCTAAAAAAAGGAGCTCCACTTTGTTGCGCTATAAGCTTATCACCTTGATGCATTTATAATATAACCTAACCTATTATAAGTTGAATTGATTTAATGACCAGAGAACGGAATTTTCATGGCACCTGTCATAGTGACTTCTGACTTATTGACTCTACCTAAATGATGTCGATGTATTAGGCTTAGACTGTCGTAAATTTATCATGTTATGTGGTGCGTTCTTTTCCCGCATAAAAATGGATATTTGACTGTAAAAGAAGTAGTTTCAGACCGAAAAATATGAAAAAATAAACAATCCAAGTAGTTATTTCTTTTATAGAGACATTCATAGAACAACTTGTTAACATAACAACAGAAGAATACCACATGAAATTGAAAAAAAAAAAAAACTGAAATTATTAAATTAGAAAATGTTATCCATTCATTATTCATTGCCTAATGTTTATTTCACAATTTCAACTGCTCGAAAGTTAATTAAAAGAGATCGCTTTTTAACTTAAAGCCGCCTATTGTTCTCCTCTACTTTTCAGTATCGATATAATTATGTATGTATATCGGAAGTCGATAAGTGAGAAGTCACTGTGACATGTCAAAAAATACCATGAAAATTCTGCTAATGATTATCTTGCGATCCAGCGGGGAAATGCTGCCAGCATCTTTGGTACCATGCCGCAGGGTCCATTTTTAGATTTATTACAGTTTTAGTTTATTTAATTTTATTGTACCTAATATACCTTACTGTATAAATAAATATAATTCCTTTTTATTTTAAAGTAATTATATTTAACATAGATATCCAATAAAATACTAAAACATCACTGATGTAGGTATTTTAAGACTCCCAGGTACTACATTTCAAATAGCTAAGTCTACTATCCGACATTTTTGAAATTTCTTATTACCTACTGGAACGCTTCGTAATAAAAGTAATAATGATAATATGTATGTATATTATGATGTATTTCCCGTCTCCAAATAATTTAATAATTCACCAATTTTTTGTGGCCAGTAGCCGGTACGATAAAAAGTTTTAATAAAAACGTTGTGGTTTGTAAGAGTCAATTTCATGAGATGCCAACTTTCTAACGAGTTTTACGAGCGGCCAAAGTCGAAACAGTCTCAAAGAGTCACCTGTTTGAATACGAAAGAAGACTTGGCGGGTTCATAAGATTCGTTATTAAAAAAATTAAGAAGTCTCGAGAATGGTTGGAGAAAGGAGAACAATCCTTAATACTATAGATGCTAGACGCCGGAATATAATCGGGCATTTGATACGACACGACGGCATCTTCAAAACAATTCTGGAAGGAAAAGAAAATCAAGAAAATCAAGGGAAGGGAGGAAGAGGTCGAACTAGGCGCAGCTACATCGATCAGATAAGGGAGAAAGTCGGCGTCGCGTCATATCAAGAGGTTAGAGCATGGCTCAGAGGAGGGATGTGTGGAAGATACTTCACCGACAAGAGTCTCTTAAGTTAAAGAAGAGAATTGAAGTAAAAAATTTAATGAAATTATAATTAAGCCGCGTGAGTTAGATTATCAGAAAATATTGCATATATTACAATGGCGTAGCGCGTCGAAGTTGGGAAGCAGAAGCCCGTGACGTAACACCGTGCTCAAAATGTCGCACAGCGTGACGACGCGGAGCTTTAACTGGTTATAATCTTCATATTTTTAATAATACGACCATTTCTACGAACCTTGAGGTCCCGGGGCAGATATTTGTATGAATAATCCAAATGTTTGTTCTCGGGTCTTGGATGTTTAATATGTATTTAAGTATCTATTTATCTATACAAGTATGTTTATCCGTTGCCTAGTATCCATAGTACAAGCTTTTTTTAGTTTGGGACTAAGTCAATTGGTGTCAAGTGTTCCATGATATTTATTATTATTTATTTATTTACATATAGAATAGGGAAAACTCCGGAGTAATCAAGTATAATTATAATGTTTATGTCACATTGAATTACTATCATAATTTGCAGTTCCAAAAACGTAACGTACTTAATTAAGATCATAAAATAATTTATTTGCAGTTAATTCCGTGCCATTTCTATCTAGTATTTGGCAAATTATATAATTTGGCTAGTCGCCAGATAGGAACACTAGCAGCTTAAATGACAAAACCAATACCTTACTTAACCTAGGTTAAGCTATCCTAGTCGGTAGGCTTACCACAGACAGCAATTAGTTCGAAGCTGCTTGTACTCGGGTCCACTATAGGTAAATACGATTAGGTTATAAGTTAAACGCGAAAAAATCGCAAAGTTATTTAAAAATATAAAGTTTTTTTTGTCTCAAAAGTAGTTGAGAAGGAGTTGTGTTCTTTGTCTTGTGGAAAGGTGTACACACGCACACAATAAACACGTGCATGATCTTTAGTTTAAATAACGTTTCTTTACGACAATACTGCGTAAGTCAACAATTGGCCATAATCTAAATTCTAAACTATCGTGATGGTGTATGAACGTATGACTTTGTTAATTTTTATACCAATTAAGTTTTTTTTTATATTTCACTGACTTATGTATTAATAAACAAGGAAGTCAAATTTTAGTTAGTTGTAAATTTCAAAGCTAAATTTCATAGAACTATGTAGAAACTACAGTAAATTTCAAATATCCGTTACATAGTACAGTTTAATTTAGCCGTTTGACACCCAATATTCATTGAGGCTGATCCAATTGATATCTGCTTAACCACTGTAGTCTTAATCCTATTACTCCACTTTGTTACAGGAGCTGCGTACCCCAAAACCGCAGCGGAAATTTGACCACAGAACAGACAAGTGAGGAATGTATCTCCCAATCTGGAATTGAATTAGCTTGAAGCGAGCGTGGAAGCGAAACAACTGAACAACGCCAAATTAAAAAAATAAACTGAAACAAAAACGTTTGCTGACGTAAGTAAATTAAAAGATGGTGAAGTTATAAACATCTAACTAAAAATAAGTGAACCAAAACAATTGAAAGATATTTCGATTGAAATAATGTTACTAATGATGAAATTGAAAACAATGAAAGAAAACAAAATGTGTTGTGAGAATGTTGTCGAATTACAAATGCAGTGATCGATTATGCTAAGTGAATAGTAAGATGACTAAATTTGAACTAAAATGGTTGAATAGGAAAATAATATAAACGGTGTGACCAAAATGGCACCAATCCTGCGTGCTCTCATCACGTGCCTCGCTTTGCAGTTCATGGGTAAGTCATTATCGATATAAATCTTATTAGAACTCTAATAATATGTTATAATGTAAAACTTTATTAATTTTCGTTCATATTTCCAATCAAGACTAATCACGCTAAAACCGAGTATTGCCTCGACGTTTTGAAAGATTTTGTAAACATTCAAAACAAATTGCATCGTCATGGACAAGTTTGGCAGTTTCCCACAAACTAGCACAAAATTAGTGATCTAGATAAAATAATGAAATCCCTATTTTTATAAGTTTTGAGAAATACGTGCTCAGCTCTCTATCTACTTTTATGCCATCTTTTATAATATTGATAAATAAATTTATTCCACGTGATTATTATGATTGAACGAAGCCTTTTTCGTACTTTCTAGTTGATGGCAATCATATTTAAATTCAAGTTATATTTTAATATAACTTGATTTATCGAATAGAGTGTTATTTGTAGGTAAAAGGTATGCGAAGGTAAACGTCATTCTACGATTACGCCTGGTGTTAAGAAGCTGAATAAATAATAGACTTTCAAGAAACTTTTGTATTTTTTAATTTTATTACATTTTGCCCAATGGACGCAATGTAAGGTAGTCTCTATACTGCTTACAATATTGCGGTATCCTAATAACGCCCAAGGCAAATTTTTAATATATGAACATCAAACTTTATGTCATTATGATAGAGTTTGATGTTCAAATTACAATAAAGTCCTTTATAAAGGACTCTGGGCGTTAGGAAGTGAATAAAGAGTCATTAAGACTTAAGCTTAAGGCATTCTGAATCAATAGTATACATATAAATAACTCAAAGGTGTACCCACCCTTTGTCTTGAAGGCAGACTTAATAAATCAGAGAATTACTACAAAAGACGAGTAGTTGACGTTTATTTTGCCTAGGAAGTAAAAAAACTTGCTTCCTTTATATTAATACAAATTCGCGCTGTAGGTACGTGTAAGAAAGCAGACACAAAAAGCCAAGCTTCTAATGTGTGTAATTCCCCGCATACAACCATAGCTACATGATTCAGAGAATTCCTCAATTTGTTTCCAAAAAAGCCGTTGGAACACAGAAAATTCCATAAAAATATTCCGTCACAGCATAATTTATGTTCCCATAAGATTTGACATCTCATTATGGCATAATGGTATGAGTTTTCGCTTATTTGTTCACTTTTCCTTTTATTTTTTATTCAGCGACCCTTTTTGTGGATAAAAGCTCTTTCGCCTTGTAAAGGTATAGGTAATTATGCTGTAAAATTTGGTTAATTTCTTGAAATGTTTTCTTTTATTCCACTTTTGTTCTTTGTTTTACTTTCAACAGAATGTTTTCTTTTGATTTCATTCTTTTGATAAAGGTAATGATTTTCGGATTAAATATATTGTAAAACTCTTGCCAATTTACAATTGCCATATTTCAGTAAAAAAACCTTCTAAGTGCATAACGGGCCTGAATCCGAGGGGTCTGTACAATTTGTAGATATCAGTGAATTTCCAGTGAAAACAGAGCCTTTTTCTAACTAAAATATACTCAGTGTGGAGTGATTTTCACTAAGTTAATGACATAGAAAGACAGACAACAAAGCCAAGATTTTCAGATTTTTCTGATTGGTTTTGCTATAAGAGCTTCGTTAGAATTACACCTCTCCATTTCTTCCGTGGATGTTGTAAGAGGCGACAAAGGATATAGGTTAAGGTATACCGTAGGTGACAGGCTAGCAACCTGTCACTTTTGTACTTTTTTTTGACAAACTTTAAACCTAAAATTGCTAAAAGTGGCTCCGAATCGGTAACGTTTCGTGTGCTCTGCCTACCCCATTTGGGAATACAGGCGTGATGTTTGTGTGTATTTGTGTGAATTTGTATGTGTCTGGCTATGTTAGTAATCATCTAAAACACTACACCGAGTAGGTATATTTTGCTTAGGAGACGGGCTCTGCTGTGCTAATACTAGATACTCATAGATTCCTACAAATTTGTGAGGAATCCGCAGTGTGCGGGTCGGATTCGCATTTGACCGGCTTTTTTAATTTGTATACCTGAGTTTATCATAATATTATAACCTATCCCCCCCAGTATAGTTCCCAGTTTGCACTGGGCCCCCGTAGGAACTATGGCCCAAGCCCTCTTGTTCTGACAGGAGGCCTGTGCCCAGCAGTGGGACGTATACAGGCTGCGATGGTTATCATATATAAAGTGATAATAAACAGTTACATTTATGTAAACAAGTACCAGTAGATTAAATTAGATCGCTCCAGTACATTTTCCACTGATCTTGTTTACTTCGTAAACTGAAGCGTCCCCATCACAGAGGCTAAATAATACAATTTAATTAAGTACACGATACGAATACAATACTAAATTTACTCTTATTGTCATCCTTTTCCATGAAATGAAACCAAATTCATTTACGACAGAAATATTCTTATTCATGTTTATATTATCTAGCTTTCTACTTAATAAGGTCGTACATTGCAGAGAGAACAGCATGATTGCTTGAGACAATAACAGCGCGGTTCACTCACATGTTCTGAATCAGCTACACGGAATATAATATTAAGGCTGACCAGAATTATAAAAAAACCTCGCCATATTGCGAAATTCCAGTAGAACTTATTTCTTGCACCATGGTAACAATAAATTCAATTGTCATCGGTCTATTGCTGTCAAAATTTAACGTTGTTTGCGCGTCGTATTTTAAAGTGTTATTTTGTGTTTTTGTGCGTTAAAATGCCGGAAGATTATCCATAGCCTTGGAAGGAAAATAATTCACAATATATTAAAGTATTTGTCATAGAAAAAGTCTGAAGGATTAGAAAATATTCCTTTAAATAACATCACCGACACCATTGTCAATATGACTGGTAGGTACCGTACCGAATGTTGTAAATATGTAGTTGCTGTCCGTAAGTTCCGTAGAAACAACCTTTAGTCAACGGCCGTCATGAAGTCAATCCTGACACATTGCAAAATTAAGAGAGAGAGAGAGAGAGAGAGAGAGAGAGAGAGAGAGAGAGAGATTTACACATATTCGATACACAGAAAAAACACGTTAGGAAGAAATGATAATTAAAAAAAACTATTACTAATTATGAAGTTTCTGAATATAAACAATATGAATCATAGACAAAAATGCAATGCTTACTTGTTGCGTGCGGCAGAGTAGTAAGTATAGCATTTTTTTCAATGGTTGACATTAACAATAATCAGGAGCTTCGTAGTTGTGCAATATGTCAGGATTGACTTCTTAGCGGCCGGGTACTAATAATAATAGGCTATAGTGTCCTAAAAAATATGTAATCAGTCCGTCAGTTAAATTATCAGAAAACTTTGAACACGCATTTTTTGTTTTCTAAATTGAACAGAAAAAATACGAACATTGGAACACAGAACCTCCTCCTTTTTTGAAGTCGGTTAAAAATGATGAAGATTATAGTTACTGTTAAAGTTCCTCTTGACGTATTGTATTTGGTGCGTTAAATGGAGATTAAAATACAATAAAGACTTTTAAAAAATTGTAGGTAGATTTCAAAATATTTTTTTTTTGGTAGTGTTACGTTAGCTCTCAACTGGGTTTCAATGTTTATTTTTCAATTTCCCTTTTGGGCTTCTTACAAAAAATGACACATTTGGTACTCAACTACCATCCTGAGTAGTTCTTACGAGAAAAATTCTATAATAGTTTTTTTTGAGACCAAATATTACTTTAAAAGAATACCATCCTGATTTAGAATAGTAAATTGTGTCTTAAGGGCGGTAAATAAGGAATTACGAACGAGAGTCTGACTGAGGGCTTTAATGAGTTGATGTCCGTAATTCTAGTACCGCCCGTGCAACATACATTGTTTTTCATCACATTTGCGAGTAAAATTGTATAAGTATTTGTAAAAGATTTTTTTTCAAAAATTGACGATACCGCTGACTGCGCTCTTGGCAGCGCCAGCTCCCCACCGCCCTCCCCCTCCGCAGCATGTGCCCGACGTGCGTGCGCTCCTGCAGCAGCGCGCGCAGCAGTATTAGTACGGGCAATGACTCAATTACCGACCTTGGGCTTCATGACAAGAAAATTAATAGGGGCAATGACTCATTTACCTACCACGGGTTTCATGACAAGCATTTTCATGACAATCCCTTGCACTCGCGTCCAAATACGCTTCCAATGAATAAGGTGGCTATAATAGTAAAAAATACACAATCAACAACCAAAAACGGTTTACTGTCTTATATAATACTAGCCGTTTCGTTCATCGCTATACCGCGGGAACTACGAGTATGCAATTTTCCGGGATAAAAAGTATCCTATGCCCTTCTCCGGGATTCAAACTATCTGTATACCGAATTTCAATTAAATCAGTTCAGTGGTTTAGATGTGATGAAGTAACAAACAAATAAACCAACAAGTAAACAAACAGACTTACAAACTTTTGCATTTATAATATTAGAGGGATATCCGATCATAACATTAGCAGAAGCGACTTAAAATTGGTATAAAAATAGCGTTTTACTAACGGTATAAGTTTTAAGACTTGATTGGAATAGTACCTATCGGTAAAATAGGTACCGTTATATCCTCATAAGCCCTCGATACTTTATAAAGGACCAATTAATACAAAGAATAACGGTCGAATGTACTTTATAAAGTACAAATTATTCATTGAAAAAAAAATAAGAATTTGGAATTAAGATCCAAAATAACAAAGCTGGTGAACCGCGTCTAGGTCTTAAGTATTATGTCTGTTAAAAAAAAGTTAGGACTCAGGAGGATATACCGCATTAGTTTCGGTTTCCAATCTCATTAGACCTTTTTAATCCTAGTGATTGCGCTGATCTCGCGGCTAGGACTATAGGATTTTATGGCTATAGTTTATATGGCTCGTAAACATTGTCCTTATTCAGTAACATTCTCTAAAACGTATGGACTATTTCATTTCCTTGCTTTTATTGTTACTTAGCTAATAGCTTGTATGCTAACTAGGGTGAAATTTGTTTCAGATTCAATTCACAATATCAGAAATATTTTATGAACCTAATTCTATTTGGAACGCAGTTTTTCCATAAGTCGCAAGTCACAGTGAAAGTCAAAATAATCTTAACTTAATTTGGGCTATAAAACACTTATAATATTTAAAAATAGACCACAGGAAATTACCGGCAAAAAACTGAATACATTTTTTTTTCATAAAATAGTTTCAATTTTATTTATATTGAAAGTACCTATATTTAACGCAATAGATACACTTTTTAATTCATAGCAGTTAATTTTATCATATTTCCGGTCCTTTATATTATCAAATTTAATGGTGAGTATATTCATAAATGATAGGTTTCGTATCAATTTACTTAAAATAAAGAGACAGCTTTATCTTTATTACCACCCCGTTCACGCACGTTATTTGAGTGCTCATATATATTATGTCAATACAGATAATATAAATACAATGCATAGAAAAATTATTTAGGGGCTGTTTCACCATCCATTGATTAGTGTTAACTGACGGTTAAATGTGATGCCGTCTCTATTTGTTTTGTTCGAATAGACGAAGACTGCATCACATTTAACCGTCAGTTAACACTAATCAATGGATGGTGAAACAACTTATTATTGGCCTTTTAAGTATAATATTGGGAAGAAAAATAGCTGTCCAATTAAGAGTTTACATCAGGGTTAGGTGAACTATATGTAGGAGCTATTTCCATAAATAGAAAAGAAATGCGTTTTTCTCGAAGTGGGAATATGTCTTACATTCTTATACTTATATTTTCGCTAGGTAGTTTTAGCGTGGAATGAAAATTGAAATGCTGTAAGGTATACTGAGTTAAGTAAAATTAAGGAAAAAGTTAAATATAAAAAAAAACAATTGACCTAACTAGTTCCAAACTAAGCAAACCTTGTACTAGGCATCGCTTTTGCCCGCGGGTTCGCCCGAGTGGAATTCGGTTATCGCGCGCCTTTCCCTCGGGAACTGTGCATTTTTCCGTGATAAAAAGTAGCCATTGTCACTCTCTGGCCCATAAACAATCTCTATGCCAATAATCACGTCGATCCGTCGCTCCGTTTCGACGTAAAAGACGGACGTACAAACACACACACTTTCGCATTTATAATATTAGTATGGATATTTCAGGACTAAAGCGTCGTATGCTGTGGATAAAACAAAACAAATTAGGTACGATCTCAAGTATAAATATATCTTTGACCTTGACTATACAACAAGTACGACGCGATGGCCGCTAGATTAAATGGTCTACTTTCCCGGTTCAAGACAAAATCACTTTTGATTTTTCCTCACCTTGAAACGTTATTAGATCAGCATTAAGATAAAACAATTTAAAACACTGTCACGCCTTATAAAGTCAGACTCAGAGTAATCAGATTAGTGGCATTATGAGTCCATTAAGGAAAACACAGCGATAAATTGTAGCTTTCGTGATAAAATCTGAATGGTAAATTGTTCGGGATGTTTTTTATCGTCTCGGCTTTGAGGGTGTTGGAACACGGTTCTTACATTTATGGGGAGATTTGGGATTCGTTTTGTTACTTTCAGGGTCCACCATACTGGTATTCAAAGTACGGTGACGAACCATAAACGTTGTAATGACCACACATGCGTCACGTATTTAACACGTACCAATATATTGATAAATCAGTGTGTAAAACCGTACTTTTAGTTTGTTTCTAGGCCTGTAGATGTCATTCACTATCTTGCTTGAATGGAATCCTGAATTGCGCTGTTAAGATTTTTTTGTCAACCTCAATAAATTTGTCATTCCCAAAGCAACCGTGGTTGAGTTAATTGGTGTATACAACATTCAAACATGGTTCTTCGAGAACAAAATGAATTACGTCTTTGCGTCCACTTTTTAACCCTAGTGAGAACGGAACGAGTATCACGGTCGATTCTACATAGTCAGTTTCAGTAAGAGTAGTTTCCATCAATGCCACCTATTTCGATGGAACGTGCTCCACTGAACGATTCAAGCGATCTTTCACGCCTCGTAGCTGCATAATTCTGTAAAAAGCTGGCAGCTGAGGTTTTTCCAACGTCCTTAAAAAAGCGAGTGTTTAGTTTCATGCAAAGCTGGCAACTTCTAATGGTAATGTAGGTGTCCGTGGGCAGCGGTGATTACTTATCATTAGAGAAACCGCATGTTCGCTGTCGGCTTTGACGTAGAAATAAACATTGACGACCGGATAGTCAAGTGGTTGGAGAACCTGACTACGCGAAGCTTGAGGTTCCGGGTTCGATTCCCGGCCGGGGCAGATATTTGTATGAATAATACGAATGTTTGTTCTCGGGTCTTGGATGTTCAATATGTATTTAAGTATGCATTTTATCTATACAAGTATGTTTATCCGTTGCCTAAAATCCATAGTACAAGCTTTGCTTAGTTTGGGACTAGGTCAATTGGTGTCAAGTGTCCCATGATATTTATTTATTATTTATATATTTATTTATTTCAATATTAGTATCGCTTTTTTGTGTAGATTTTTTTATATTTAACTTTTAAGAGTCGTTGTCAAAGGTATAATTTTATAGGTAATGCACAAACTTGACTAGTGATATTAATGTGATACATACATATGTAAGAGCGACATCAAAGAACTCACTATTTTAACCTACGAAAAATTAAATATCTTCATACTTGATTTTATTTTAATAATCAAAGGTAGACAACCAGAAATTCTGAAATTCTTGAAGAAACGAATTTAATTTGACCTGTTGGACGTTACCTTAATGTTAACGGAATTTAAAAATCATTATGCCGAAAGACGTCCACTGCTGGACATAGGCCTCCCCCAAGGCTCTCCACTCAGACCGGTCTTGTGCTTTCCGCATCCACCACTTGTTGGAGGCCTACCGACAGCTCGTCTCCCGGTCCGCGGACGCCATTTGAGAACCTTCTGACCCCCATCGGCCATCAGTCCTGCGAGCAATGTGCCCCGCCCACTGCCACTTCAGTTTCGCAATTCTTCGGGCTATGTCGGTAACCATAGTTCTACTGCGGATATCATCATTTCTATTTATATCCCGCAGAGAAACCCCGAGAATAGACCTCTCCATAGCCCTCTGAGTGAATTTAAAAATATCACGTTGTATTATATAATATAAGCAAGAAAATGACGAATTTAGAAGCAACAACGGTTGAAAGGAGAAATTGACTAAGCGACATTTTTTTAAGATAGTGAGTTATATACATGTTCGGAATCAGTAAATGTTTCTCTGTCGTTTGAGCTATGTCTCAAAAATTTTGCAAAATATCGCTTAGTCAATTTCTCCTTTCAACCGTCGATACATACTACATACAACCGTTGTTCTCTTATCTGTACTGCTTACTATATCGTGGTGTTCAATTTAGAGTCATTGTATTGTTTTGTATTGTTACTTACATAATAATTTGTAAAAACCAACTTAACCAACTTAAGGGGTCACCATGAACTTAAAGGCCGTATCAATAATCTATTTAAAATTGATTTAGCGATCCACTAAAGGCAACAGGGGCTCGCATCCATCAATCAGATGTCTCTAGTCTACACACGGGTGGGTGGTGTACACCACTTGTACAGTAACATTAAGATTTATGTACACGTCGACCACGGGGACCTAGAGGAGGTTAATGTCTGTCTTAAAATTTAGAAGGTGACTATGACTAATGTAGAGATATATTTATTAGCCTTCTTGGATTAGGTATAATCACTATAAGTAACTATTGTTCATCGCCTCACCGGTTAAGTAGTAACTATGTACCAGGGAATATGCAAGTTTTTTTTTCCAAAAATGTCTTGATGATGTGGACCTGGACGTTTTAAATGATCAATTAGAGATCCAACGTGAATTTGAAAAAAAATGAAAATATTTATTGATTGAAGAAGCGTTTACATATGAATATACAGGTAGACCCCAAGGTCTCTTTTATCTTGGGATCCGTTGAGCTAATTTGCATTACTTACTGATATGGGTTACTTATTTATTAATGCGGATTATTATATAAGTGATACTAAAAGCCAACAAAGAGAAGGAATTATATTATAATTAAAGTAGCAAAAGGAAAGACAATAAATTAAATTAGTTCTGTTTGCATGTGAGGGGTAATTATCTTTCGTGGCTTTTTAACGAAATTTTCATTTAAGTCAGTGACAATGGTTACATATTTGAATATCGAAAGTTAAAATATCTACGGGTGAAATGTCGATGTTCAAAATATCGAAAATTAAAAATATCGATTGTATCACAATATCGAAAGTTATCACTCTTGAATCATCTAGAGCAAGCTTGCATTCTCCCTGACAGTCCTTATGCTTGCGTGTAGTTGTAGTTTAAAGTGTATACCTATGGTCAAAATGTCTAAGATTGAATGTCGATTGATTAAAATATCGAATGAGTAAAAATATCGATAGCCAATATATCTAAGTTGTAAATGTCAACATATTTGAATGTCGAAAATTAATGTATCGTTCATACAAATCGGCTTTATTTATTGCTCCTTTCTCTTAATAGCATTTATTTTACATAATCTAGTAATTTTTAGCACTCGCCGGCCGCTGCTGCGGCACGCTCGCTTCGCTCGCTCGGCTCGTGCGTTGTTATGATAACAGTTTTAACCTTACCGAACCAAATATTTTTGGTAATTCATGTTCAATAGGTTAGGTTAGGTAAGTATGACGTCAAGGCGCGAAGCGCCTTAACTGAGCGGAATAGGAGCTCCGCGAAGCGGAGCTTCGTCGACCCCGTCACGTGATAGTTCATACATATGATTTTCGATACTCTGTACTTCGATATTTTGGACTTCGATGTTTATATCTTTCGATGTCACTTCTGTAGATAAATATATTTTCGATATATTGGACGTAGATTATCTAACCATTCGACAATATAAACTTTCGTTATTTAATTTTCGATATTTCGATACAGTCGATATTTTAATTTTCGATATTTCGGACATCGACATTTTACCCGTAGATATTTTAACTTTCGATATTCAAATATGTAACCGTGACAATACATTAATCTGGTAGTGAAAATCCGGTTAAGATCGTCGCCGCATGACGGAACTCCTCAGCGGTTGATGGCATCAACTTGAAGGTACGGAAATGTACTTTTGATTGACAGTGCTAACTAGCAATTACAATCAACAATAACTACAGTTAGCAAAAAAGCTTGTTATTAAGAATTAAATCTTTAGCAAAAACTTGTTTTCCGCGCTCTTAATTACGACGCAGTTATGTCGCTTAAGATTTACCCTTCACGCGGGTACATAATAAAGCGAAATGCTCAACTGGCCTTTACACAGACCCTTAGCAATTACATCAAGTACATTTCTTTTGCACAAGTATTATTAAATTACAAAGGAAGAATCCCGCAACCGTATTTGGGAAAGGTCAAAGGAGGCACGTGCAAAAACGAACTTTTACAACGGTCTAATTTTATTTAACGTACCGAGAAACATCTTACGTACGGGAATACCTATTGTGGCGGTTTAGGAAAGGACAAATACTTGTGGTCAAGTTTTGGTTTGGATGATAATGTAACTTTTTTATCTTCGACTTAGTGTCTGTCGTTAAACTATTAGACTATTATAGTTACAATAAATTCAAATAATTTAATTTTTCAAATTGTTTTTGTCCGATTACCCGAGTACCCGACACGAAAATGCCCAGTAGATCACACCTTGCTGTCACCTCTATTGCTAATGGCATAAAATTAAAGATGACATCTATTGGAACAGTAACGAGCACTAGTACGTTTACGTTACGTATGTGGAAAGCTAAAGATCTCAAAAAAAAGTCAAAGTCAAAATATCTTTATTCAATTTAGGCTAAAACAAGCACTTATGAATGTAAAAAAAAAACTACCACCGGTTCGGAAAAACCTCTGTTGAGAAGAATCCGGCAAGAAACTCAACGTGGTATATTTATCTAAAAGAACACTTCCATGGAAACGGGATAAAATTCTCGAAATCTCAACCGTTAGAGTCATGACAATCTCAAGACATGAAATTTGGATTCAGGTGAATTACGTATATGTGTAAACGTTAATGAAATCCGCAACGTAATTTTTGGGGATTCCCATAAGAATTTAGTAAACTTCCGGAATTTCAATGCAAATGAGTCTCATGGTATACGTGTAGAAACCGCGGGTAGTGAATAATCCGATGACATTATCCACTTTGCCAATAAATAAATAAATATCATGGGATACTTGACACCAATTGACCTAGTTCCAACCTAAGCAAAGCTTGTACTATGGATACTAGGCAACGGATAAACATACTTATAAAGATAAATACTCATACTCATACTCATACTCTTTTATTGGTAATATCATTATTACATGTCATTTTGTTAAATTAATCTAATATATTCTAAGAACTAATTAATTAAATAATTTCAGTAAATAATAGCCGTTGGCTGAAATTTAAGGAACTCATCAAAAGTGTAGAATGTGTGCTCGACAAGCCAGTTTTTCAGTCTTTTTTAAAAAATGTCTAACGACGGAGCCGAAGTAATTGACTCGGGCAACTACATACTTAAATACTATTAAACATCCAAAACCCGAAAAAAAAAACATTCGTATTATTCATACAAATATCTGTCCCGGCCGGCAATCGAACCCGGGACCTTAAGTTTCGTAGTCAGTTTCTCAAACCACTTGGCCATCCGGTCCTCAAAACCAATATAAATCGTCAATATAAAAGTCGCGTACATTAATGTACAAGAGTGTATTCACTAAATAATTTCCAAAGCACATATTTATTAATATTAGGTATTTTATACCTGTCATCCATCCTACCGATGTGTCATCGTATTTACGTGTTTCCCTATAAACTGTTTGGCACGACATTGCCGCCGATAAATCTTTTCTTTGCCTGTCATTTGTCAATCCTCATTTTCTTTGAAAGCCTTTTATGGCGTGCAATATTCACTTACCTGCTTTGAGTCAAATGGATACGCGAATTGGGTAGATACTGAGTGAAATTGATGTGAAGTGAAATGTAAATGTTTGCATTTTAGATTTAACAGATAAAGATACAGAGTTATACAGAGTGTCACAAAAATAAATTATCATATTGATATTTTTTTGATACGAGGGTTGCCTTTTAAGTTGTGTCGTTTGGAAAAACTAAAGACAATTTAAGAGTTAAATGGTATTTATTGTTTTTCAAAGTAATCACCAACATATGTAATACACTTTTTCATTCGATCGAACCAGTTTTCGAAACATTTATTCCAGTCCGAAGTCGGGGTCTCCAAAATGGCCATTTTGTATGCCTCAACCGCTTCTTCAGGCGTCCGGTACCGTTGACCACGAAGTCGTTGCTTGATTTTTGGAAAAGTGACGAAATCAATAGGGCTTAAGTCTGGGCTGTGGGGCGGGTGTTTGAGATTTTCGACATTTTGATCTTTTAAAAACACAATTGTCTGCCGGGCGGTGTGCGAACTCGCATTATCGTGGTGCAGTACTATACGACGTCTTGGGTTATTTTTTCGGAACTCGCCGATTACTTCAGGTAAACAAGCAGTGGTAAACCAGTCAGCATTAACTGTTTTACGGTCTTCGAGCACGATGGTGGCAACGTGGCCATTCTTCGTTACAAACGTGGCGACCATTTTTTTCGAAGTGCTCCGTGAGCGTATTACTTTGGTCGGTTTTGGCTCATCTTGGAACACCCAAACAATCGACTGCTGTTTAGAATCTGGATCGTAGGCATATATCCAAGATTCATCACCACTGATAATGTCATAAACGTGTTTAGAGTCTCTTCGGTTAAATTGCCGCAGAGTTTTGCGACACCATCCAACGCGAGCCATTTTTTTGGTTTTCACTAAGTAAATGTGGTATGCAGCGTGAGATAAAAAAAATTACGCCTAAGTATTCAGTTGCCGTACAGCATCAATGTTCTCCTGGGTTACGGCTGTTTTTAGTCGGCCTTCACGGTGCCTATCACTAAGACTAGAGCAACCACGTAGAAATTCTAAATACCAGCGTTCCAAATTTATAAATAAACTTAAAGAATTCATGATAGAAAAATGCTACTACTCAATAAATGAATACCTAGATGATAGATGATAAATTTAACATAATGTTAATAAATAATCCTAATAGATAAAAGGGACATGATGTAATATTAATTGATTAAGAATTTCATAAAAGTAAGTCAGTTTAATGTGATTGTGATATTTAGCTAAAAGATAAAATTTATTAATTATATAAAAGCCCTCTGCTGAGAGGAGGCCTGTGCCAGCATTGGGACATATATAGGCTGGGATGATGATGATGATAAAAGCTGGCCTCTTGTATAATATTGCTGTGCCCAACAGGGTCCATGATGATCACATAATCTCTATGTAACATCTGTAACCATACATTGTGGAAAAGCAATAAAATATTGAGTATGGTGCTTTATTATTAAAACACATACGTTTACATGGTGCTTTATTATTAAAAACCGAAGTCAGCTCTTCAAAGCACTGAAGACGCGTTAAACCCCTTTTGAAGTTGTAAAAAATTATCGCACGTAAATTTTCCTTCGAAATTTCCATTTTCACAACTGACTTGTCAACTTTGAACCGACGCTGTATTAAAACGGTTCGGCCAATCTCGAGTCATCCTTTTGTTTTCGAATTCTAAATTCAAATATTTTAAGATAATACTAGATTTTTTTTAATAATCACGGGACGTTTCAAACGACAGAACTTAAAAGGCAGCCCTCGTACCTTCCGGGATAATAAATTAAACATTTTGTTTTTATAGCCTGTATTATGTCCCACTGCTGGGCAAAGGCCTTCCCTTTTCTCCGCCACTCTTCCCTGTCCTGGGCATGCACCTGCCAATCGAGCTGAAAAAACCTTTAATCACAAATCTTTGAACAAGTCTAGTCTAGAATTCTGGTAACAGCCGGGACCTATTCGAAATCGTTCCCGCCTCAAAAATGTTGAAATTTCAAGTTTATTAATAGAGTTCTAACCCTGGTTTTATTTCGGTGTTTTTTTTTTTTTTTTGGAGTTTGAATGGTTTAAGTGTGCTAAGCTGCGGGTAAAGGCTAAACTATAACTATGCAAAAACATATATAGCTGTTTAAAACATAATTAATAATGATTTTTTATTTTGTTTATGTTCGTGTCATAGAATTCGAGTTAAATACGTGTCAAAAACTCATCCACTTTTTAATGAAATGTCTAACGCATAAGTCAATTTCAAAAAGGTGGCTTTAAGAGGATATCTAAATTAAATGCGCACGAGACCAATTATCTCCTTTGTGCAATGGACGCTTGTCTTGTTAGAAATTAATACAGTTCGGTATTTTCCTAATTTTCGACTGCCTTTTCAAATTATACCGTAAAATTTAACTAATTTTAGAACGTAATTGGGATACAGAATAATTTAATACATTTTCTTCACTCAACATTGCAAAGTAAAAAGGTATTTGTATGTCTTTAATTACCCACGTTACGTTATTTTATCATTTCCGTTTCATTTATTTTATAACAGAAACTTATCTGGCTCTTTTTAATGTTTATTATGCGGCAGTACTAATGAGGTTTTTTTTAATTTAATATAGAGAAATTTTATTTGCCATCCATAGGAACAAACATAGAACAAATTACATGACGCTAAACGTCACTCAGCATATGCTGTGATCAGTAAGGACCTTATCTACTAACTTAAAAATTTAAAATAATAAAACTATTAAATTGTATGGCAACACCGGCTTAAACAGTTCAATCTTGCAGTATATATTTTCATTTCCCAATATACTTGTTCAGCAATCTGTAACGAAACGTTGAGTAAAGACCTCTTTAAAATCCATACAGTTAATAACTTTCCTCTCTCTCTCTCTCTTATTTGCTGCCAAACTACCAATGTTGAAAGGAAAAAAAAAGAAAAAATATCGAACCAAATATCAATAAAAAATAAAGGTAAGGTAAAACTATAAATCAATCAACATAGGAAGTTATAGTAGGAAGTTATTCGCGGTGCCATTATTCCGTCCCCATTCAGTAATAAATAATACACTTTTTATTACCACTTTTATTATTATTGGATTGGATCGCGACTCCGTGAATTCGATGTCTTTTTCTTGGTGATAAAAAGCAGGGTCGTAAAAAAATCTGTTCGGCTTTCAATGGTTATTTGGTGGTAATTATTAGATTTGTTAGGGCTTTTGTTAAATTCTGTTTCACCCGTAAGTTATCTCATCTCTTTTATGCCAAGGGACCTTTACGGAAACACTTTGTCCCTTTGGGATCTCTTGTGTTGTATCCCTCTTTTGCACACAGACTGTAGTTTTTAACCCCCGACGCAAAAAGAGGGGTGTTATAAGTTTGACCGCTATGTGTGTCAGTGTGTGTGTCTGTCTGTCTGTGGCACCGTAGCTCTTAAACGGGTGAACCGATTTGAATGCGGATTTTTTATTTGAAAGCAATTTTATTAACGACGCTTCTAAGACATGTTTTATCAAAATTGGTTCAGCCGTTTTTAAGACATTGAACTTTGAAGTGACAAAGTCGGGGGTTTTCCAACTTTTTGTTTTTTAGGTTATACCACTCATAATATATTCGAGGATATAAAGACAGTGTAAGTAATGCGAGCAATTTCACAATTAAAATATCACACAGCCAAATAACAACACGGACAAAACCAGCATCACTCTAAATGAGCGTGAGGCTCTCGTTCCAACTTCTGCGCTATGAAAGAGATGAAAGTATGCTGACAGTGTAGTGCTTTAATACCGACATAGGTCATCTCATCACTCATTACTCAGTTATGATGTATGCAATGCAAACATTCAAAAGTGCACTCAATAATAAAAAATAAAAATATAAAAACCGATTTTTGTAGCAGGTATCGGTTTAATACTTTTATCGGTAGGGGCGTTGCTAAAAGTTCATCGCAACGAATTAATTTACTTTTTAATCCTTTTAACGCAATTTCGATTAACCTTACTCCTTTTTGTGAACGCTTAAGTAATCCAGGAAGAAAATAGCGTCTAACTTACCTAATTGTAGAACTCAATGAGTGCTACGTGGGCGGCATGCTACGCGGCTACGGGCTACGAGTTCGTAGACCTGCTACGCCTGCACTAAAGCAACAGAACTGCGCTGATTATAAATTTAATTTTCTTTCGCAATTGTCTTTGCCACTGATGCTTTGCATACTAAAATGTTTTATCGTTCCGTACATCTAGTTTTAAATCCTACATGTGCACTTAGATAATTCTGCGTTTGTCTGCTCCGTTTTAACACTTGTAGGTCAAATGGGCCATATGGCACGGAAAGCCGATGGCCGTTGAGGCCGAAAAGTTCTTTGATCGAACCCCCCCCAAGGAAAGGCAAGCGCAGCGTCGGTTGTCCACCAAGGGGATGGACGGATGACCGGGTTAAAGCCGGGGGTTTGCGGTGGATGCAGACCGCTTCTAACTGAAGCAACTGGAGGTCTATATGAAGAAAGCTTATGTCTAACAGTGGACGTTATACGGCTGATTTTGATGATGGTAATATTGAACAGATTGCTATGAAAGTGTTGATATATTTGTTCGATTGGCCGTCCAGGGTATCTTATCGTACGCCTCCGACAACACATCTACAAAACGTCAATCCTTTGTCTCTCTCTATATGATCCCTAACCAAAGTTTAAGTCGCACGTTGAAACAACTCATGACAAACCCCGTGCACAAAAACACTTCTTTAATGACCCGCAACGAATCCAACTAAAGGACGTAAAGCACACTCAACCTGCCATCCGGCCTCAACCGGAAGGCCAAAGGGCCGTTACGGCCCTCTCTCCTAATTGAACGGGCCAAGAACGCCAAAAAACCCACTGGCACACGGGTTCCTACTAACTGAACCTTATATGTATGGTATGTACGGTCAAGTACTTTAAGTCATGAGCCACCATGGATGGAATCATTTCACAGTAAACGTCATAGTGACATCGCATTAACTAACAAGGAAAATCTTAATGACTTTTCCTTTAAAAAGGTTTCATTGTGGCTCATGGATTAAAGTCCACGACCGTACTACGAAATGGATGCGGAATAATAAGTTAATGTCCTAAAAATTCTAATTAATTGGTGAATTAATTATTTATTTGATAAAAGTAGGTGACAAAAATCATTTATGTTCTCCCCCTTTTACCGTTTTAAGGGCCTATGCTAGGTGACGCGGTTTGCGCGAAACGGGTTGACGCCTAATGAAAAACACATAGTATGAGGCAGTGCTGACTGCACGCGTCGCGTGCGACGAATTTTACCTGCACCCGCGCCCGCAGACTTCACCGGCGAACTGTACCCGCGCTAATTAGCGTAAGCCCTAAAGCGTACAATTATAATAGAAAAGGTTGCTCAAAGAACAACCACAACAGTAAAATTATGAATGAAGTAAGACAAAGTCTAATGTTTAAAAATAATAATAAAAAACATGCACATTTATAGACAAAAGTCCGGCAATTGGAGTGTCATAAAATATTTGAAACGTATTTTTCTTGAATTTTTACGCGCTTTTTAATTTTTTGTTCGATTGACAAAGAAAAATTACAATGTTGAATATTTTCTGATAATCTATCTGACAGATAAATAGTTCTTTTTTTACCCTATTCCCACCAGGTTCCTATACAGTTGGTGGGGACCCGGGCAACAAACAATGAACTGCTGCTGCAGACTCAAAAAATAATGAGAACCCCTGAAGGGTTAAACGCGGTTTTAGGGCCCGGATTAAATGACGTTTTTGCCGTTTACTTGAGGATTTAATGAGGAATGCTTTTTTTGAGAGATTACATGAGTTTGTGACGAGTATTTAGTATTTTGTGCATAATATACTCTGATTAAGAGTGTACATTTTGTGAATTATCAATGCGGAGACATCGCTCTGCTCGGCAGTATGCCGCAGTTTCTTTGTATATAGGGCACATATTGCCAACTGATTGTATTGTACATTTTTGGTGATTGAAAAATGTAACTAATGTTATGTGCAGTGTGTAATTATAGTCAGAAATAATAATATCATAAGTAATGTTTATTTAATTACGAACAAAAAACGACTACGATTTCTATAAGTCTATGCAACAATAGTGTGTTGATGCAGCCCTCCTCCTCCATACTGCAAGAATACACACAAATCACACAAACTCAACTATTATACCACTCGTTTCTTGTTATGCCGTGAGAAATATGCAATTTCCGGTCCTTCCCAAGGTCACAAACTATCTTCATACCAAATTTCATTTGAATCAGCTTAAGCGTGATGAGACAAGCGGATATACTCTCGCAATTATAATATAAGTAAGGATTATTTTTAAGCTATTTTTCAAGTAAGCTACCAAAGATCGCTTCTTCAACGCCTGCATTAACATTTATGAAAGCAGATTTCAAGACACTGAAATTGATAACATGGTTCCTAAGAACAGATCTTTCTATGTTAGTTGTAGAGTTTCCTATATCCATCTAAATCAGCGTTTCTTAACCTTTTTCAGTCCGCGGACCCCTAGACAATCAAGCATGATTTCAAGGACCCCCTTAATAAATAACAGGAAGAAATTTAGGACAATTTTTATTAATTCAAATGTCTATAGATAAGACGGCGGACCCCCATACACATACTCGTGGACCCCCCAGGGGTCCGCGGACCACAGGTTAAGAAAGTTAAGAAACGCTGATCTAAATGGACCAATTTGTAATCTACAAAGCGCGTATGTTACTACATACGCGCTTTGTAGATTACAAATTAACGGTAATTAGTAATAAACGGTAGTTAGTGTAATTTCCACGTTTTTACACTTAAAATAAAAACAATAAGCAACTAGATACGCAAACAAGTACCCCAAAAGTCCAATAAACGCCTTACCCGCTCCGTCAATAAATTGAATTCTATTCAATTTCAGGGCTGACTCCTCATCTCAGACAAATCGTCTCATTAATTCAGAGACACGGTTCACCGCACCATTTTGTTCTTAAAAAAGGTCTTAAAAATGACACGCTTCCACTAAAATACGGCGGTCCTTCAGAAGAATGAAATTGTTTTTTTTATTGCGTTTCCCGTGTGCTAAGGCAAGGTTGCATAGAGTTTGTGGCTAATAATTGTGATGTTGTAAAAACAATCTTTTAACCTTTTTGTACTTTATACAGGACATTTAAAAATGTTTCTTTTTTATGTCACACAAGTAGTTGCAGAAGGTAATTGTACTTTCTGTAAAAACAAAAAACTGTTTCTGTGTCATTCAAGAAGGAAGTTTGGAATAAAATTATTATTAGGCCTATAATAGAAGGCCGTATTGCCTACCGTTTCTGATGCTCGCGATAGCAATCAAATGACAGTTTTTGTATGCGAAATCTGTCATTTGATTGCGATCGCGAGCGTCAGAAACGGTAGGCAATACGGCCTCTGATAATATTGACATAGTCCATTTTATACCGCCGTACTTTAAATTACCTATGGCAATCAAAAACTATCCCCAAAACTGAAAAATAATTTATTTAGTGAGATTCTGAATTATGGTGTAAAGATCCTGATTATTAATACGATTAGAATAGTTGTACACACGTTAGTATCAAGAATAATATTCTTAATAACGTGAATATATTCACTACTATCAAGAAAATATTCTTGTTACTAACGTGTGTTTAACTATTCTATGAAAATCACAAAAAATCAAACATTTGTGAAACTAAATTTCCAACTAACTATGCCAAGAAAATGATAGTAGAAATAGTTGAATTGCTTTAATAGAGCAATTTTATTTTCTTGTGTAAAACGGGTTTTTTCCTTTTGGAAAACGTAAACTGAAAGCCGATGAAAATTAGGATGTTGATGTGTGATGTGATGTATTCGTGTTTGTGTATGTGTGTGTTTTTATGTCGGTGTATAAATAAGTGTTGTGAAGTGTGACTTGGCAGTGTCCCGGCGCATTTCGTGTCTAGTTTCTGGTTCTGTTGCCGTTGTCCACGTTGCAGAATTTAATTTAAAAATATTTATTGGTTTGACATTTGGAGACCTTATACATCTCCATTTCTTTATTTTAATAATTATTTTAAGTTTTTGACATTGGAGGCTTTTTACACCTCTGAAGATTGTATAATTTGGTTAATTAAATTAGTTTACTTTGACATTCAGAGACTATATACATCTCTGAATTATTTAGATTAGGAATTTTATTTATGTTAACTCAGGACTTTCTATATCCCTTGCTATATAGTAATTTTATTATTAACTCAGGGACTTTATACACCCCCTTGCTATATTTAAGGCTGTATATTGTTAAGCTTATGGATTTTAAACGTGTATATTTTTAGTTTAATTTCTAGTCACAGGCCCGCGACGTCGAAGCTCCAAGACGATCCCATAGAGCTTATGGGAACGGAAGCAATACCATGCACTCGGTACCGCTCTGCTTTCAGAGCATGACATGAGTTCGTGTGAGCTAACTTTGGGGGCGGCAGACGTGAGCTTGCCTTCGGAATCCAAAAGTTTAATGGTTACTTGACCTGAAATGTAAATTTCAGAATTAAATTATTATTATTATAATTATTATTATTTTTAATTTATGACGGTGGAAGCAGTCTACACTTCCACTGAACGTAGATTATAGTTAGAGTTTTAGTTTTGTAACTAAGGGACCCATACATCCCTGTATTATTATTATTATTATTTTGTATTTTCTTTTATTTCATTGTATACTGTAGTTTTTAAGTATTTTATTTGTAATTATTTTATGTTGAAAAATGACTTTCTGCCAAGTTTCTTGCGGCGCATTCTTCTTGGCAATGATGGTCTTTCCGAAAGCGCTGGTAGTTTTAAAAAATGACGTGTAAAAGTGCCCATTGCGGCCTATTTACTGAATAAATGATTTTGATTTTTTTTTTTTTTTTTTGTAAACGGAACAAGAATGAACTGATTGAAATTTTCTACTGTTATATTTCTCAAAGGATACTTTTACTGCAGCTGGATTGCGGAACGAAATGGATGCCAAAAGATTTAAAAGTGCATTTTTGAGGTAGAATTATCCGTTTTCTTATGGAATATAAAAATACCATCGAACAATGGCAGGCCATTTAGCACAGAGTACAGATGACCATTGAGATTGAACCTTTCTCAAATAGAGACCGTGGATCAGCAAACGCAGCGTAACAAGCTGTGTCTAAAAGAGGACATCCTACGGCTGATATGACGACGATGATGATGATGATGAAATCTAAATTAGTGCTTTTAAAATCATCGCTTGTTAGAATGTACGGATGACATAACCCAAGATTGCATCATTATTGGGTATTTAAAGAGTTGTTGCAAATTATGCTCTTCAATTAAATACTGTGGAAAGTCTCAACCAAACGATGAAACCTTTGATCACAATCTCCATGATTCTCTGGCACTGTAAATACGGGTTATATGTACGAATGATGAAGTGCCGCTTGACCCGAATACAGTTTGAGTTATGGGTTCATTTATATGCGGGAATATCACCAGTGTAAATTAAAGGCATTAGCGGATACCCTTTCAACAGTGAAAACATTACTATCCATGGGTAGTGTTCAAAATAGGCTGGTGTCCTGAGAAAATCTAAATTGAAAATACAAACTGAAATATAGATGCACAGAAAACCAGAAAAATAAGACCAACACTGGGAACCAACAGTGGTGTAGCGGTATAGCACGTGGTACTGAATACCGAGGACCTGGTTCGATTCCCAGTGTTGGTCTTATTTTTCTGGTTTTTCTGTGCATCTATATTTCAGTTTGTATTTTCAATGTAGGTTTTACGGGATGACCGTAAAAGTAAAAATTTGGAATTGAATTAAAAAATACAAAAGATTCCAAAAAACCAATCTTAAAATCTAAATTATTTTGTCACATTATCAGAAAATATTGGAGACTTATCTATTTCTCTTGTCATTGTCATGATCATCATCACCATTATAATATTAGGCGTAGGACGTCTGCTGTTGGACATAGACCTCCCCTTCTTTTGTCAATTACACAAAAACGCCATGGTGTCCCGGTGAAGTTTTCCTCTGATATTTTTTTTAATTTAAATAGAATCCTTTGCCCAGCAATATATACTACACGGGCAAAAATTACAAGACAGAACCACAACGTGAAATTCCAAATTGCGTAGGTATCTACTTACTAAAACTAAATTGTGACTTAAATGTGCTTTATGTTGCGGAAGTGTATAATTTATGACGAGAAAATGACAAATTTCCAGAAGCATAGCCAACTTCGACCTAGCCCTCCCATACTGTAAGCCTCATGGTAAACCCACCCGAATTATAATAGACATACGCAGCGCAATACGTCCTTCTTCACATTTACATTTTAACACTGCCGAAATATTGTGTCGTATAATGGCTGGTGTTGTGATTAATTTTAGCAAATGTGTTCCCGAGAGCGGTCTGAGCGTTGTTAGTTGACACTTCTGATTGTTAAAAAAATGGATATTTTTTTTAACTGGCATAATGTTCTTTTGTTTAATAACTAAAGAGCATTATAAAGAAGAAAAAAAGACATTTTCTTCAACATGCTATGTAATGTTTATGTTGTGTTCCTTAAAACAGGCTTCAAAATATACTATGATTCATTTATTTGTTACTGAACAAATTCACAGGACTATGAATATTCTATATGTAAATATATAAATATTGCCGACGCGTTTTACGTCAAATTACAATTTAATTTACATAATAAAGTTTAATGTAGCTGATTAAATGGGCTGCAGTTCGTGTATATAGCCCTAGAAGCCGAACAGCAAACACAAAAGATTTAGCGGGAAAATTGTCAAGTGTCATTGTCTATTTTTTTTGATTGACTGGACTTGGGCTTTAGCTATTTTGCAAGTAAGTGCCATTGTCATTTCAGAAGTCTCGTTTAGAAACGTGATACGTGAGTTTTATTTTTGCAGTCCGTTATAATAAATATATACATGTTTTATAGCAATCTCATTTTTGGGGATTATTTTAACGTTTTAAAAATTCATGTACCCCAGCCTCGTATACCTATCCGGCTTCGCTTTGCTCGGCCGTCTACACATACTAGGCCTGCAAGCCTTTCTTTCCCGGCCTCTGCTGTAATGTACTATTATTGACTATTACAAATGACGCACAATTACAACAAAATGCATACTATACACAAATACATAATAATTATTCGCAATTTAATTTTAAGGCAGATTCGAGCACAAACTATACTGAAATAGTATACTACGTCAAACAAAATTTTTAACATCCATTAATAAGATACGTCCAAGGATACGTCATTGCAAGTGTACACGTGCCGGATGTTTTGCCGCTCAGTATAGTTACTCTAGTCAGTGAGTCGGTTTACTTGCGTTAATTTGTTGAAAAATATTAACACTCCTAAAGTTTACCTAGATTAAAAAAAAATATGCACAAACTTCATAGCTCTCTCAATGGCCGTTTTCATGGAAACTGAACTAGAAACCTTGCATATCGCCCGTTTAATTAATAAATTTATTCAGAACAAGAAGTCAATATTACCATAAACCTGTATTAGCATATTCTGCCTAAGTAGTCGGAGAACAATTAGACAGGCCACAGGTTGCTGTGACAGATTTGAAATAATAACTTTGTTATGGAGATAAGAAAAAATTAGGTGATGTTGATTTAATAAATGAGATGTGTCCCTGTATTTTTTCTGGCGCTACTTTCTATCCTAAGGCCGCACTTCGAATCACGCACTTAGAATCTACAGTCTAACGGACTTAGAATTACTATCGCATACACCATTTATTTATGTCAAACTGTAACCACTAAGGGTAGGTAGAGATGGTGAATACGGCGTGAGCTACCGCGTGTTAGATAATTATGGCCTCTGGCATTGCTAGTGAATTATACATGTTACCAAATTTCAAATCAATCTGACCACTGGAAGATGCTGAATTTTGACATGGGGCCGATTATTTAATTTACATTCACACCTATTTTATAAAAATGCCACTCTATTTTTAAATTGCTCTAAAAATACCTCTTGGATATAATTTTAGACTAGTTCCGAAAGTAAATTAAAACTGACATATTCTCCAAAAAGTTATTCTCCTTTTATAAATGTGAACCGAATTTTAATATATGTAAGTAATGAAAGTGAGTCGACAATGACTTGTTTTGAAAGAAAATTAGAAAATAAATGAATGAAATGACGTTAAATAAAACCGTTTAAAAAGTTAGTATAAACAAACACACCGTTAACTTTAAGACCAACACCATAATCATATTAATTTCAAAGAGTAAAAAATGCTTTTGAAACACGACTAACTAACATACCAACCCGTTAATATGCTGACTGGGAAGGCTTCAGTGTATTTCTCTGCTCGTAAATTAAATGCACTTTTGTGGTCTCTTTGAACGAGCTTGCTAATACATTTCCTGGAAATTAGAATTGCGAAAAGCTCTGATATTTCATATTTCCGATGCTTTGAAAAATGATACCGCCGGTCGTAGGAATATTTCTGATCTTTCAACGATATTAACTAGGATTTCAGTGTATCCCATTACATCAATGCGAATATTTTCCACTTTGATGAATGTAACTGGATAATTTAAATTTAAATAATTTAAATACTGATGACCAAAAGCCTCCCTCTTAGAATACCACAATGAACGACAACTCGCCACTGGCAACCTCTGGTTAACCTCAACTCTCAAGATATCAAATTAAGATTGTTTTTTTGGAATCTTTTTGTATTTTTTATTTCAATTCCAAATTTTTACTTTTACGGTCATCCCGTAAAACCTAAACCCGGGTGAGCGGTTAGTTCCAATGGAGTGCCGAAAAAAGTTTCTCGATGAGGGCTACGGCATAGATGTCGCTAGCGTCACTGCTTAAGTGACTAAGTAAGAAACAAACAAGCTGAGATATGAGGTGCAAAGGGGAAATTCGTGTCGGTACCCTTGACCATCAGTGGTGTAGCGGTATAGCACGCGGTACGGATTACCGAGGACCTGGGTTCGATTCCCAGTGATGGTCTTATTTTCCTTTTTTTTCTGTGTTCGTATTTTCAATCTCAAGATATCGTCAGTCCATCTAGTGGGAGCCCTGCCATCGCTTCCTCTTCCGGTTCATGGTCACCACTTAAGGAGTTTTCTTTTCCAACGATTACCTAAGGTGTTTTTCGAGCAACGTGGCCTGCCCAGTGGCACTTCAACTTGCATTATTCTTCGAGCTATGTCGAGTTTTGTTCATACACATTAATCTAATTCGTTCATCATTCATTATTTATCATTTGATTGCTTAGTAGCGACGTTTATTGTCTGAGTGAGCGGTTAGTGCCGAAAGAGTGTTGATGTCTCTCGATGAGAGCTAAACATAGATGTCGCTAGTGCTGCTGCTTAAGTAGCGTAGTAGAAAAAAGCAACCTGAGATACATATCTCTGTGCACACTTGTGCACAGGAGAAATTCGTGTCTAGACTCCTGTCCAGTGGTAGTGTAGGAGTTATAGCACGCAGCACGGAAGGCTGACGACCTGGGTTCGATTCCCAGCGCTGGTCCATGTCTCAGTTTGTATTTTCGACATTCATTTCGGTTACTGGAGACACTATCCAAATACAATCCAACTAAATACTAATATTATACCTAAATGAGATTTTTTTGAAGGTGTTTGAATATTAAAGATGTTTGGATGTTTGTAACGGCTCAACAAATTCATACAGCTGCACCTAGATCTGTATCTAAATTGGGATATATAAAGCTGAAAGATTATATAGGGGCTGTTTCACCATCCATTAATTAGTGTTAACTGACGGTTAAATGTGATGCCGTCTCTATTTGATTTGTTCGAATAGACGGAGACGGCATCACATTTAACCGTCAGTTAACACTAATCAATGGATGATGAAACAGCCCTTTAACTTTTCGATGATATTACCGTGGAATAATACTGTATCTTTAACCATGAATTCTGTCATAGATTGCGTGTACTTTAAAAGTGTTAATACGTTAACTTTTTCAGGCCTTATTCTAAGATTAGAAATGTTTCTCGTTCTTGTTGGTTTTATTTTTCATCCACATCCACATAATATACTAATACGTAATATTTTGTGTTCGAACTAGTATTTAACGTCAAGTGTTACCTTAGCTGTTAGACGATTAATCTACTTTCCTATAAATTTACAAGGCCCTGTAATTGCTATTTGACAAGGCACGCGAGCTTGTTGACTCTAAGTTAAATTAAATGCCTTTTGGTTTACCAGTCACTTAGTGGGCAATCATTATTGATCATTATTTGGGCATGCTTGGAATTTTGCTGGTTGTAATTCTAAGTGCAAGGGTTAATAATGAAGCGTTAATTTGTTCTCCATGTGTCTGTTAAGACCCTTCTTCTTAGAAAAAGGACTGGAGGTAATGAAGTTAAATTTGAATATTATATCAAATTTATACTATATCAAATTTGGTAATAAGTAAGATGACAGTAAAAGGAAAATTTCGGAAAACTAATAATCGACTAAAATATTCGGTTTTCATCCAAACACAACCTCTCTCGTTGTAGCTACTTTTGCCTGTTTTCACAAACCCTAAATTGACCAATAAAAATAATAATCAATTATGGTTACGATGTTAGAAACTTATTAGTTTTGCATTTAAGACCCAAATAGTCCTGAATAGTCCCCTGTGTCCACTTGACGGCAGTTGCTAAACTATTTGAACATTACTTTGGATGTTTCTCAGCTGGAATTCGTCAGTTTCATCTAGTTCGTCGTTTAACGTTTGCTCGTTGTGATAAGGTCTTATGTCATAGTTTAAGATTAAAATGTAAGCCTTAGGGTAAAGCTACTAAGCTTAATTTTAGTAAGACATATTTTAAAGAGGAATTTGTTCTTGAAGGCCGGTGTTAACGTTGAGACTTAGTTTTTAGTACCCATAACGCAAGCTTTGCTAAGCTTACTTTGGGACTAGGTCAATTGGTGTGAATTGTCCCGTAATATTTATTTATTTATTTATTTAATGTCTCATCATGATCATATCGGCCGTAGGATGTCCACTGTTGGACATAAGGCTTAATTAATACTGTAATCTGACGAATACGTAGCAACAGTTTTATTATTATACTAGACTGAGCGGTGACAATTTAGAGATTTTAAATGAATCTCCTGTGAATATCGGGATAAAATAGCATTTGTGTTATTCCGAACGTCTACAGAGATCGACATACCCATTCAAAGTAATAGACACACATGTGCACTTACAAGTATATAGGTAGGTACTTACAAAGTTACGCATTTATAAAATAAATAGCCGTTGCCCGCGACTCCGTCCGCGTAGTATTCGTTTATCGCTATCCCGCGGGAACTAAGCAATTTTCCAGGATAAAAACTACCCTATGTCCTTTTCGGGGACTCAAACTATCTGTAGACTGAAGTTCATCTAAATCGGTTAAGCGGTTTAGACGTGATTGAGTAACACACATCCAAACATCTTCACAAACTTTCACACTAATGTTAAAAATGTGAAAGTGTGCGTGTTTATGTGTTTGTGAGTTTGTATGTTTTACACGTCGAAACGGAGCGACGGATTGGCGTGATTTTTGGCATAGAGATAGTTTACGAACCAGAGAGTGACATGGGCTACTTTTTATCCCGGAAAAATGCACTGTTCCTGGGGGAACAGCGCGCGAAAACCTAATTCCACGCGGACGAAGTCGCGGGCAAAAGCTAGTAATATTATAAGTATGATATAATATTATTCCATTATCCTACTATAACGAAATGGAACTATGAATGAACTCATCCATTTATGATGCTTTTCTCTCTTTCTCCCCCACAGAACGATAGCACACCATAACTTATGTGGTTATCAGACAACTTTTGCGACAACTTCGACTGACCCCCTCAATAAGTTCAATTTGTAACCAAAAAGTTTTCGGTCAGCCGGTTATCTTTTTCCGAATTATTGATACATTATCTTTGACCTACTGATCTTTTTTATGTAGGTACATTTTTGTTTGGAGTTCTTTTATAGTTTGTTTTAGTATCTTGATGCGTGTTATGGTTAAAAACGATAGCTACTGATTGAATTCAACTAACATTAATAAAGCATTTTTTTTATGATGTGATTGTGTTTGTGTGTTTTTTCTCTATGTCCTGTTGCGAATAAAATGTTTTTCATTCTTTCTTCTCCTTTGTGGGTGTGTGTGTTTGTGCATGTGTATGTTTGTTACTCTTTCAAATTAAAATAGCTGGACGGATTCGGATGGACATATTACCATCTATTTAAACTAAACTCTATTAAGTCACTATAACTAAATGTTTCCTTCGAGCTTATTTTACTTTCAGTATTGACATGACTTTACCTTTAGATGTCGCTGATAATTTCAACTGAGTAGATAGTATTACTATTACTTTTATACTAAACAGTATTATTACATTTAACCGTGCATTTGGTTTCAAAAAGTTCTATTGAACAACAAATAAATAGGTCAAGAAACTTGAAGCCTAAATATTATAACGAAAGTAGCGCCATACATTTTATCGGCCAACAATAATTAACTAAGCATGTTATACACGACCGAATTAAATATAGGCAAAGTTACCCACGCGGGCGGTTACCAAATTGGCACACTTAGGCAAACTTGTGCAATTTACGCGTTTATGCCCGTTCAGGGGACTCTTGCGTCCGGAATAACAATTGTTAGTCAGGTAAGCTTTGGCTAAGCTAGTTTCTTCACACCTTAGTTGCAATTTTGCTATTTATGCGGGTAGTTTCGGAAACATTTTTTGTTATTGCAATCAGAATAGTCTCATTATCATTATTTCTGGAATATAAACAGCTGGCTAGCTGTGGGCTCGTTAAAGCTGCGGGTTGCGGGGGTGCGGGCATGCTGAGCTGAGTCCTTTTGGCATCACACTACAGCACAATGTCTCTTATTTTCCTCTCTTCTCCTATTTATGTTTTTACTGTGTTTTTGTTGTGATGTAGTGTATTTTTCTTGTCAATAAATGTTGTGAGTTTGAGTTTGAGTTCATGGTGAATGCAGGGAGCTTCCAACCGAACTAACTGGGGGTATACGGGGAGGCCTATGTCCAACAGTGGACGTCCTACGGCTGATATGATGATAATGTCTGCTGGACACAAGACTCTTCCCAGTATGAGATTACTTGGGCTGTAGTTCCCTACGCGAGTCCTATGTGAATTTCGTACTTCACACGCAGGACCAAAATGGGCTCTTTTGTATGTCAATTTTTATACTAGGTACCAGTCAATTGTACCAATCATTTGTTTACTTTTTATACTGCCTACCCCATTTGGGAATACAGGCGTGATGTTTGTTTGTGTGTGTGTGTGTGTGTGTGTGTGTGTGTGCATAATATTATATGATGCACAAAAAAAGTACCTCCTTCAATCGCTTCGTATTAAAATATAAGACGATGATACCCTCAGCCTCATCCCGTCATTATGCAAATCCACAATTAGGAAGCTACCAAACCTTCAGGTAGAAATAACCGATTTTTTAACTTTTTTATTTGAATATTCAGCCAAAGGGTTTCCTTGACTTGGAGAAAATTGCGCAGCGATGGCACGTACAACATTTTTTACGGAAATGACTTTTGATTAGGACCCCACTAAGATAACGGATGAGAAAGTACGCCGAATTATCATTGCGGTGGATATTTTGAATTTTCCTGGAGAATATACTGTCTTATAATACGAGTCCTAAAATATCAGTGAACAAGAAAAAGAGATGTACAAAGGCGAACTTATCCGTTGAAGGGATCTCGTTCAAATTTAACATTTGAAAGTATCCATGTCCATACTAATATTATAAATGCGAAAGTGTGTGTTTGTATGTTTATATGTTTGTCCGTCTTCCACGTGGAAACGGAGCGACGGAACGACGTTATTTTTGTCATAGAGATAGTTTATGGGTCTGAGAGTGACATAGGCTACTTTTTATGCCGGAAAAATGCACAGTTCCCGAGGGAACAGCGCGCAATAAGCGAATTCCACGCGGGCGAAGCCGCGGGCAAAAGCTAATAAAGTTCTAAAGGTCGTCGTGTCCTAGGGGTTTGTCCATGGTATCTCGAGCAGAGGATCGTGGGTTAAAACCCCGACTCGTCCGTCTGAGTTTTTCGAAATTCATGTGCGAAATTACATTTAAATTTACCACGAGCTTTGCGGTGAAAGAAAACATCGTGAAAAAACCTGCACAACCGGCGAAGCAATTCAATTCTATGGTGTGTGAAAAGTTCCCAATCTGCACTGGGCCCGCGTGGGAACTACGGCCCAAGCCCTCTCATTTTGATAAGAGGCATATGCCCAGCAGTGGGACGTATGGGATGAATAAAGTTCAAATTCACGTCAAATAATACACACACACAGGCTTCTTTTTATACCAATGTTCAATACGATATAACGTTGGGGGAGAAAAGTTCTCGAGTGGCGACCACAAACCGGAAGACGAGGCGTTGGCAAGCCTCCTACCAGGTGGACTGACGACTTCGTGAGAGTTGCGGGAAACCGGTGGATGCAAGTGGCGAGTTGTCGTTAATTGTGGCGTTCTAAGGGGGAGGCCTATGTTCAGCAGTGGACGTCTTCCGGCTGATGATGATGATGACAATACGATATTCCTTTTTGCACACCATAAATCGGTATAAAAAAAATACAATGACACAAATCTAAGGTAGACAGTAGGCCGTCTTATCATTTAAAAGCAATCTCTTCCAGACAACCATTTCAATCAACGATCTATACCTACGACACGATCAATATTATCACGAGATCCATTTAAAACTCCAAAATTGTAGGTAACCGTCTAATCATAATCGTAAAAGTCTAGAGACATGAAATTTTGCTCAGTGTTCGTTATTTTACTAACGTACATAAAGACCACATAATCCCAACATAAACGTGTTGTATAAAACGTAAATAAACTATGAAATCTCAAGCCCAAGAGTTAGAAAGAAAAAGAGTACTTTTGTCTAAAAATCTTGCAATGAAGAAGTCTTTTCCTTACGTTGCAGTCGTTCGATCACCAGTCTTTTTCAACAACTTTTGTAGTAAAAAATAAACAAAATTGCTGTCTAGTTTTTCTGATCAAAAATATGTCAACGATACTTTGCTCACCCTGTGGAAAAGTACAGGGTGGGTACAGGAAAGCCAGCGTGATCCGCAACGACAGGCTTAAGCGCAGTAGCTAACTCTGTTTTAAATCCGTATTTGCATTTACAGATATTTCGTCCCAATTCTTTTGTCAATTGGAGTTCCATGGATCTTTAGTTTTAGTGTTGGTTGATTTTTTTGCCTAGTTTTCTTTATTATGTATTTTATTTATTATGAGAGTACCTTGTTCTCGAGGCTTTGCCCCTGTAAAATTTAGTAAATAATTGTCGTTTGATGTTAATCATTTTATTTTGTATAGTTTTTAGAATTAAAGAACTCGCAGTACAAAACTGGTGACGTCTTTTAAAATTGTAATTGATAATTATAATTGATTTGGCTTGATTTCCACATCTATATGGATTACTTTCTTGTAGGTAAACCACAACTAAGTAATAGACCCTAAAGACTATGATATACAGACAGATAAATAAGCGAACAGTTCCTTTTATCATCCTTCGAGTCCGGAACATTAAAAACAAAATGATAGATACTTACTACTTTTTTCCCGGCGTTTTACTATTTTTAATAATAATCTAACCAACTTAGAGAAGTTAACCCCCCCCCAACATATATATAGTTTTTTCAAAGCTTAATATTTCAAAATGACAGAACCAATTTTAATGAAACTGCCATTAAAATACTGCAAGGCAACTCGCTTACACTGGTCCATCCATTTGAGAGGTAGTACGATGCTACAGACAGACAGACAGACATTAGTATTAAATTTATACCACCCCTCTTTTTGCGTTGGGGGTTAAAAAGCAATTACGCGAAGCTACGGAACCTGTCGTCCACGACTCCAGCGCTCCCACGTAGCGGGCTTTCTTAAGAACCATCTACTTAATCTTTTTTCTTCGTGCAGTTAAATTTCTCGTAACACAAAACAAAGCTGTCCTTAGCCGGGTGTTATGACAACCAGCTTAACGTGTTTTATTGGGTCTGGTGTAATCCCGGAGTAAATCCTTCCCCGAATTCTCAGGGTATGCTCTTTAACCCACGCGCGGGCAAGCAATTCGCAAAGAAAAAGATGGATAAGTATTTCCGGACAAAACTCTCGAGACTCGATCAGAACTAACGTTGACCAACTCAGTTAATTATAGGCTGTCGAATTTCGGCGAAACAATTATTCGGTCATAGGACTATTAATTCTAATCAACATTATGTCAATGTTCTGCGTAAGGAAATTATGCGCGATGATAGTGTATGCTAATAAATTTATGTGAAAAGTATTTCTGACAAACCATTATTCTGCTATGGGTTGCTATGCGAAGCGAAATTATGACAATCAATTTTATGCAACATGTCAGTAAACTCTTTTTTCGATATGTTTTATTTATGGTATATTTAATTAAAAACCACAAGTTTTATTCACTAGTTGAGTTTAATAGGGTCGATCCGGTATCTCGTCAAATTTGTTTGTTTTATTTTCAATCATTGACAGCTTTATTCCACTAATATTATAAATTATAATTGTGAAAGTTTGTTAGTCTATTTGCTTGGTAACTTTTCACGTCTAAACCACTGAACCGATTAAGATAAAATTTACATACAATAGTTTTTATCCCGGTAAATTGCAAACTTAGTTCCGGCGGATGGCAATAGACTAATTCTACGCGGCCGGAGCCGCGGCCAGCAGCTAGTTATAAAATCAAATGTATTGCGACCCGTAATATAATTCAAATCGTTAAATAATTGGAGTTCGAAAGAGTTTGTGTAATTACAAAGTTTGTAGGTTTTGTGTACGAAATATTTTTTTACAAAATTGTGGGGAAATGTATAAAGAAATCGACTTCACAATACATAGCATGGATAGAGCCAGCAGTGAAGTTAAAAATAAAACTATTGACGACTTTTAAAATAGATTCCCCTTACGAATTTGTCAATTACAATACAAAAGTGAATGTCTGTTAAAATATCAAAAAGTCATCATCATCAACATCATCCCAGTCTATGTACGTCTCACTGCTGGGCACAGGCTTCCTTTCAGAATGAGATGGCTTGGGCCGTAGTTCATACGCGGGCCCGGTATGGATTGGGAACTTCGTACACACCATTGAATCGCTACACAGGGTTCCTCACGATGTTTTCCTTCACCGCAAAACTTATAATAAATTTCAAATCTATTTTGCACGTGAATTTCAAAAAACTCAGAAGCCGGGCTCGAACCCACTAATCTCTGCTTGAGAGGCCATAGGTCAAGCTACTAGACCACCACGGCTAACAAAAACGGGTCCATATCGGCTCGCATACTTATCGAAAGTCCGAATGTAACGTTTGTCAGAATGATCGTTTGTCATAACTCTTTTTTCTGTGAATCCAATAATTGTTCAGAATTGTTTTAAAACAAACCATACGATGACCATTTAGAAAAAATCAGAAAGATTTACGGTTTCAATGGGAAAAAAATTATGAGTAACGATGATTCGGACAAAAATTACGGTATGACGCTTGCGAAGAGTATGCGAACTTTGGCGCTCCCATCAAAAAGTATTGGCCACTTATTTTTTTCTTTTGTCACATCGCATGCGTTTAAGTTAAGATCCACCAGCGGAATGTGAACCTAAACATTCTCAGCTGATGTTTCCCCAAAGAAAAATCTCGCTTCCCTTTATACCTCCAAATTATACATTTATTTCGTACGTACGAAGAGTACACGTAACGCCACTTATTTGGCCAATTCACAAGATGAATCACGTGAAAGCAGTGTCCGGGGTTTCTCCCGAGTGCAATTCCTACATTCTACTTAGAGCATTAAACGACCGGAGACGTCATGCGCACTAAATTCGACTTCATGTTTAATAGTTACAAGCTTTTTGCTGACTATACTTTTTAATAATTCTAACTAATATTACATAAGTACAAAGGTGTTTTTTTTTACGTTTTCACGTTTAATACTACTCAACCGACCATGATGAAATTTGGTCTATGTAGATATTTTAATAGTCTGAGCGACAAAGAATACATTTTTATGACGGAAAATTACGTAATTTTCGCGAGACAGCGATAAACGTATTATTTGCAAACAAAGTTGTAGGCAACAGCAACATAATAATTGTAATTTAATTTATATCAAACAACATGACCCTTATAATAAAAACTTGCAGATTAATGCCCATGTTAAAATAAAACTGATTATTTTCCGTGCCGTGGTGGCCTAGTGGTTTGACGTATCGCCTCTCAAGCAGAGGGTCGTGGGTTCAAACCCCGGCTCGCACCTCTGAGTTTTTCGAAATTCATGTGCGGAATTACATTTGACATTTACCACGAGCTTTTCGGTGAAGGAAAACATCGTGAGGAAACCTGCACTAACCTGTGAAGCAATTCAATGGTGCGTGTGAAGTTCCCAATCCGCACTGGGCCTGCGTGGGAACTATGGCCCAAGCCCTCTTGTTCTGAGAGGAGGCCTGTGCCCAGCAGTGGGACGTATATAGGCTGGGATGGATGGATTTTCGATCATATATGGGGGTGATCTATGTCCAACAGTGGACGTCCTACGGCCGATATGATGATGAACTTGAGCTCTTAACAAAGTACCTATAGTATTCATAATATTACCTATATTAAGCTTGACCACTACTGGGTCTTCTGTCCTTGCATTTACATTTACTCGTAGGCTATCTAGTTATTGTTTACTTCTCCAGTTGGCTTAATGCCCCAAGATATTTGGTGACTAAGCCCCGGAGAGATAGATAGTGAGAGAAAGAGTGCGAGTGAGTGGAAGTGATTGGGTAGAAGAGCTTTATTTGATGCAGTGGGTGCCATCCGTTTTGTCGATATGACTTTCTACCAGAGCAACGGAATGTCAGAAAGAAAAAAAGAAAACGTGACGTTTAACAAGTTTCCTGTCTCCGAACTACATACGAGTAAGACACGTTGTTGGGCAAGGGCCTTCTCTCAGAACGGGAGGGCTCGGCATGTATTTCTCACGCAGGTTCAATGACATAAATTGAAATAAAAACAAAAGCATTATGTTTGAGGTAACTAACAAACGACAAACAAACAAACAAACAAATTCTTTATTCACCAAGAACATGGTAGGCAGAGTAAATAAAAAAATAAATAAATAAATAAATATCACGGGACAATTCACACCAATTGACCTAGTCCCAAAGTAAGCTTAGCAAAGCTTGTGTTATTGGTACTAAGCACGGATAAATATAATAATATAGATATAGATACATACTTAAATACATATTAAACACCAAGACCCGAGAACAAACATTCGTATTTTTCATAGAAATATCTGCCCCGACACGGGAATCGAACCCGGGACCTCAAGCTTCGTAGTCAGGTTCTCTAACCACTAGGCCATCTGGTCGTCTAAATAGACAGATAGGTAGAGTAGATATTATAATAGTAAGTAGTATCACTTATTCTGTCGCTATTGCGGCGTGTAAATATTCAGGTTCTTAAAATTGGGTATTTACTTAAAAACATTTAAATAATTTAAATAATCATCATCAAAATCAAATTACAGTAGCATGAATGATAATAATAATTTAGTCACAACTATGTCTCCTGTAAGGCAAACAATGTCAATAGTTAATAATTCGATAATAATAGCATAGTTTGCAAAGCCACATACTATGACATATTATGTATAATATGTTAACAATTCCTATCACTTCAATTACCTATTACGAAATAAAATTCAAAATTATATGTCAGCAAAAAATCAGACTAGACAATTGTACAAAAAAATAACATTTTAAAATTTTATTAAGTCATTACGTCACATTACCCATTACCATTAAATTCCATAAATTCCTTCAATGAATAAAAAAATTGTTCCCTAAGCCATTTGAGCAACTTACTACACACTACGTACTATATTCTTACTATCCTTATTAGCTATATATATTTTTTTATATAACTAAGTCAGATGAGAATAAATATATTTTTGAATTATTTAGGTAGATTGTAATTACTACAAACAAACTTAAGATAAATAAAGTATGTACCTACTGGTTCTCAATAATTACATTAATAAACATCGTGTACATGTATAACTAGCTGTTGCTCGCAACTTAATTAACCGGCTTCAAAAGAGGAGGAGGTCTTACGTTCAACTGTATGCGTATTTTTTCTGTGAAGAATAAATTTATCGCTATTTCGTGGAAACTACGACTTTTAAGCAATAAAACCTTGAAATGGAAAAAAAACTTGTTCTAATTTTAACTGCCATTTCTTACGATGCCAACGAACGACCCTAACCTAATTTGCGAACAAAATAATACACACATATAAATGCGGGTTCCGCATTGAGATAATTCCGCCATGCGTGTCATTTGGAGCCGTTACAAGTGTCCGGGCCCTCATCAGAAACGTTCCAGGCGTTTGAGCCAAAATATTCACTTAAGAGTGATGTGAGAGAAAAAATCCGGTTTTAAGGACCAAAAATTTGGTTTTATAGACCAATTAGTGAATTGCATCACGCTATGAACTGCCGTTTACCTTAGAGTGTATAATAACTGACTGCCTGACTGTCTCACAGACTACGAAGAGTCCAAAATACGTTATACGTTAGTATTACCATACCTGCACCTTAAGTATCAAAAATAACTAAAAAAGGACTTTGTAGCGGTACATATAAATTCTCGCGGCACAGAATACTAACCTATTTGTATTTCTTGTTCTATTTGAAACTGCGGATACAAGCTAGTCCAATATATCCAGTTTTAAATGTGTAATCTCATTTTTTTTAATAATATCAAAAAATTGCTACAAATTTAATAAATAAAATGTAATCTCGAAGATTTTTTATATAAATTTAGGGGCTGTTTCACCATCCATTGATTAGCGTTAACTGATGGTTAAATGTGATGCCGTCTCCGTCTATTCGAACAAAACAAATAGAGACGGCATCACACCTAAACAGCCCCTTAATGTAATAAAATTTAAAATCGTCTTATAATAGTTATGTGCACACGCCACTCCAAACGCAACCTTATTTATAATCCATAATCCCAACCAAGTCGTGATAATAAGTATAATAAGGGCGTTTTTCAGCCTAATGTATAAGTATAATAATGCAGGAGTCACACTTTGCCACTTAGCATATTCATAAGGTTTCGTATGCTTAGATTCACATGTGCGAGTGCGGTATGTAATTAGTGGGGATATTGAGGTTTCGGGAATTAAACTAGGTCATATGAAGAGTTTTAGACGAACTATTTTCTTAACATAACTAAATTTTAGAATAAGTTGAACAGTTTAAGGATTTTTCAGACCAGAGAAAGACTGAAAGTTGAAGGTTAATTTTAAGTAAGTAGAGTAGGTATTATTTATTACTTATTACAGTTGTAACTTTATTATTTTTCCGTCCTAAGTGTCAATGGTTGATTCAAGATTCATTTTTGTTGTGCTTACGGTTGATTTCTTTTAAATAATTGAAAAATGCATAAGTAGTACCCTGTATTATTGCTTACCTTGGATTTTTTTCTCTATGTAGTTACCTCTGTTCTCTGCGCTACTCGTATATGCATAGAGGTGTTCAATAAAGAGTTATTGCATTGTATTGTTGTATTATAGTACACCTCATCTACATGGTTTATTGACCTAGCAAGAGGAAAGCGCTAGTGAAGCACCTCCGTTTCAACATGTACGAAAATCATTTCATATTTCTGTCCGGTTATCCAAAGGATATCCGGCTGTTTTCAACCGAATGCATTTCTCAACTGACTGTCTTGAAATTTTAGGAGTAAGTTCCATAATCCCTTCTACGTGGATGATTGTGTTGATTTAGTTTTTGTATTTTTTTCCAAAATTGCGGAGAAATGAGCTTTGTAAAAGTAAAAGACAAAATTCGTGGTTGTGAGGTCTCATAGTGCTTCTAGTGATACTTGGTACAGTCAAAAGGTGCTAGTAGGTTACCGTTAAACCGGTTCGACTGTACAGAGTTACAAAAGTCGCACTGAACGCTCGAGCAAACCATTACGTGGCTTCCATGCGATGTAGGTTAAAAGGCTGCATTAAGGTGCTGTAGCGATACGGGGTATATTATTAATGTGCTTAATGCACGTTCTGAAGTTTTGAGGCTTGGAATTTTGCTTAGTAACGTGGATTTTGCGTATGTTACCAGTTTAATGAAATTTTTAATATGTTTCTTCTGCAGTTTACTCAAAAGAGAAAGCAGGACGGTGAATCGGCCAAGTTCAAGCGGGACTAAACTTTTTGTTATTAAATAACATATATTTTTCAATTTTGTTTATTACTATAGCTGCTCATCCTAGTTTCGCATGGATGTAAGTAGAAAAGTAAGTTTTCTTTTATGTGGCCTATTATGTTTCTCACAGTTAGAAAAAGGCATTTTTTTCTTTTCTACTGAAAATATTATTAATTTTTTTTCATACTAACCGTGTCCTGACAGTTATAAACCGAAACTAACCTAACCATAAAAACTTCATTTTTAATACAAGCTTTTTTTGCTGACTGTACTTTTTGTTGACTGTAAGTACTTGCATTGTCACCCAAACTAAATTTGCATACCAAATTTCAAGCCGATGCTATTAACCGTTGAAGAGTTCCGTCTTGCGGAGACGATCCTTGCTGGACTACCAGGATGTCACTACTAGATTATTGTATTGTCACGCGATCTACATACGTATTCCAAATTTCAAGTCAATCTGACTACAGGAAGCTGGTCAAATTTAACTTGCAAGATTTGATTACAGACAGACAAGATAGACAACGCGACAGGTGAAACTAAATAAAATCTTGTAAAAAAAGGCAGATTGCATTTCTTTGCCTATTTTCTTATCCGTATACCGTTCTGATTACTGATGCGCTTAAATACATTTCAACAGTTTCAAGTAAATAGATTAAATAACTAGCGTTTTCCCAGGGAAGAGACCAAGTTAGATCGATCGATCAATCCCAAAAATCCCTACATACCAAATTTTATCCCAATCGTTGAAGCCGTTTCCGAGACCCCCGAAATATGTATAATATACAAGAATTGCTCGTTTTAAAGGTATCAGATAGATAGCACTCGACAAATCTAAGGATAAGGTAACCGTTCCTATCGTCGGCTACCGGATACTTTATATATTATACTCAACACCTTACTTACAACTCTGTGGAGCGATTCTGCACTACGCTTTAAATATCACGGCATGAAAAAAAGTTATTTGTATTATGTTATTACGTTTAAATTTGTTAAAGTAGCAGCTTACGCTAGTGAAATTATAAAAAAACGATTAAACGAATTTTATTAAACGATTTTAAATTATTTGCAAAAACACAAAAAAAACAACAATTCTCACGAATAACAAAAAAAAAAATTCTGCAGTTGTATAAAGGAAACCTTCTTAATTATTTAAATTTATGAAAATATCACCATTGAAAAAGGATCATAATAAATTCCAACTCTACGGAAATCATGGACAAAACATTAACAAAATGTCTTCAATACATTTCCCTGTAAATGCAGATGCACAGAAAAACCAGAAAAAGAAACCAGAGCTGGGAATCGAACCCAGGTCCTCAGCAATCCGTGCTGCGTGCTATAACCCCTACACCACTACTGGACAGGAGTCTAGACACAAATTTCTCCTATGCACACATATCTCAGGTTGCTTTTTTCCACTACTCTACTTAAGCAGCAGCACTAGCGATATCTATGTTTCGCTCTCATCGAGAGACGTCACATTCTTTCGGAACTAACCGCTTACCCAGACAAGAGATGTCGCTACTAAGCAATCAAATTATGATTGGTTTTTTGGAGTATTTTTGTATTTTTTATTTCAACTCCAAATTTGTAAATGTAAATGTTGTTAATTTATTTTAACACATTTGGAGTCGAAACGCTAGTGCTGCTGCTTAAGTAGCGTAGTAGAAAAAAGCAACCTGAGATATGTGTGCATCTCTCAGCAATCTGAGGACTTGGGTTTGATTCCCAGCGCTGGTCTCTTTGTCTGGTTTTTCTGTGCATCCATGTCTCAGTTTTTATTTTCGATATGGTTTTCACGGATACCCATAAAATTAAAAAATTCGTAGTTGAAATAAAAAATACAAAAAGACTCCAAAAAACCAATCATGTATTGTATTAATTTTTCAGTCTTGCCCCACAGAGTCGTCATACTTTCTTTTATTTTGCACTCTATTAAAATTTCTGCCTGGAAGTTGAATTCCCCAGCCAGAATCTCCCGCTTCTTACATAGATTTATTTGGTTCCCGATAGGCGGAGTCCTTTTCCCCTACTTATGTTGCATTATGCCTTTATCCATTGAAAGAAGTTCACTTTTCCAATTGAATTATTTGTTTTATACACTGTGTTATTTTTGCCTGCCATTAACTTTATGGGAGGGGAGTAATTTATCCATAGTATAAAATTATAAATGCGAAAGTTTGTGTTTGTATGTTTCTATGCTTGTATGTTTGTCCGTCTTTCACGTCGCAACGGAGAGACGGATCGACGGGATTTTTGGCATAAAGATAGTTTATGGTCCTGAGAGTGACATAGGCTACTTTTTATCTCGGAAAAATGCAGAGTTCCCGAGGGAACAGCGCGTGATAACCGGATTCCACGCGGGCGAAACCGCAGGCAACAGTTAGTAGAAATAACGAAACGACTCAAAATCTTTAACTATTGGAAAGTATAATATATTTATAACATCATTTATAATATTTATAAGATAGATTAGCTTTGCTCTTTGTTACACGAAACTCTACAAGTTGGTTAAATATGATAGGAATGCATTAAATTTAGCAGTTTTGTCGATTCACGTTGACCATTTTATTTCTTTATTCTGCTCATACCAAAGCTAATATGCTGGTAGTAATGTCGTTATTAGAAGCATAATTATTTGGTACGCAAATTTAACTAATGGTAAATTATTAAGTGATTTATTATTTAATCGTATGGCATAGAAGAATGTCAAATCGTTTACATTATAATACTAATTAGTTAGTGAAACATGAAAGCTTATTTTTGGTGTATAATTGAAACGTACATACTCTTACAGTAAGCAGCAGAAACAGGCGAGCGGTTACGGTGTTCAAAATAATCTACACACGACAATTGCCAACGAAATAATAGTCTATTTAGATCATTTTGAGTACCACAACTGCTCATCTACTTCGGCTGCTGACTGTACCTAGTTTAATCATGAATATTAATGGGCTATGTTACCTATCAAATTTCAATGACAAGCTACATACATTAGAAAAACAGTATCTTCAAATTATGGGACGATATGTACCATAGGCTCCGTAGCACAATTTCGAAAATCAATATTCCTGAGTACGATATTCCTACAGACAAAACCCCGAAAATAATGTACGAAATTCCTAAAAATGCTGGTCCTAATGCACTGTAAATCGAATGACTTTCTTTTCGAAAATCAATATTCCTATGTACAAAATATATAATGACCATACTCCGAAATTCGATTTATCTAAAACGCAAAAGATCTACGTACAAAAAGCTTAACGAAAATTCTTCGAAAATCATTCTTCTTCTTCGTCGTGTTCTTCATTCCTGAAAGTCGTGCCCGTCTTGAAAAGCCTTTACGGAGACGTTGACGAACTGCTTTCACTCCACACCACTCTTTCCTCGGGCTTTTTCAGCGCTGCAGGCAAAGTGAGCCCCGTGATCGCCCGTTATGTTTAGGTAAATCTACACAGATACAGGAGCTCCGCCCAGCGGAGCTCCGTTGACTTTGTTGGGTACGCTATATCTACGCTTTAGCTAAAGTCAACTGAACGAAATACAAATGTCGTTAGAAATATCGTGGACTAGTAATTTTGTACATTAGACATTTTAAACGTGAGTTAAATGAACGTAGGATAAACGTCGTTAGGATTTTCATATAACAAACAGTTTTTTAACGTATATCAACTGAACATCGGACATATATTTTTAGGAATTTTGTACATTATAAATTTTGATTTTCGCAGTTTTGTCTTTAGGAATACCGTATTTAGAAATTTGCATTTTTGAAATTTTGCTACGGAGCCGTTTCAAAATGTATGACGTAATTGGATCTAAAAATGATGGTTTCACTTTTCCGGAGACACACAAAATCGTGTAGTTTCAATTTGTATTTGGGTTTGCTGTTTATTGTTATTGTTATTTTTTATGTGGTATTTTTGTCTTTGTGAATGTAAATAAATGTCTTCTTTCTTCTTTCTATCTACTCGTAAGAAAATACTTGTACAATATTAAAAAAATGCTGATTTAGACCACGCATAAACGAATATAATTATACTCGTATGAAATATTACACAAAAATTAAAGAATACATCATTATTAAAAGAAAAATATGACACTTTTTATCTCGAAAACTTTCAACATTGCTCAGTCGCGGAGATCAAAGTTTTGTTATCACGTCCATCAGTGATTTATCGGTCTTTTGCCTTTTCACTATAAATCGACGAACTAGTTTGGATACATTTTGCATAGAGACTATATAAATGAGACTAAAGCGAAGCAATCAATGAATTATTTGCCGACGATATCACGGGCAGACGTGGTGGCCTAGTGGTTTGACCTGTGGGTTGTGGCCTCTCAAGCAGAGGATCGTGGGTTTAAACCCCGACACGCACTTTTAAGTTTTTCGAAATGCATGTGCGAAGTTACATTTGAAATTTACCACGAGCTTTGCGGTAAGGAAAACATCGTGAGGATACAAACCTGCGAAGTAGTTCAATGGTGTGTGTGAAGTTCCCAGTCTGCACCGGGCCCACGTGGATGCCTTGTATATAGGCTGGGATGATGATATCACGGGAAACAATTAGTACCGAAATGAATGCCAAAATTGCATAAACCTGTTTAGCTGATTAGATGATAAAACAAAAACAAAATCAAATCGGTTCATAAAATGACGGAGTTCTGAGGTAAAAAACATTAAAAAAAATACAACCGAATTGATAACCTCCTGCTTTTTGAAGTCGGTTAAAAAGCGATTTGAATCTTTTAAAGCGACAAGAAAACGTAATTGATAAAGTCTCCAACATTGGAACGACTGAAAAATATATAAGCAAGAGAACACGAACATGTTTTTTTCAGTTCACAATGAAACGCGAGAATTGAAGATAGGGCAAGAAAAACCACTTTTACAGAGATTTAAAAAGGAAGAGGGTGAAAAAAGGCCGAGATAAGCCGTGAATCGCTGACAGCACGTCTATATTTAGTGGCAGAAGGATATTCCAGCAATTATCGAAGTCTTCGAGGGGGGTGGACATTTTAGCCGAACTTGAAACCTTTTCGTAATCAATGTCGCGATGGTTTCTGGGAGACGTAAGAGATATCAGCAAAGCATTTGCAGCGAACTCCTGGTGAGCGATTTAGTTTTTGCGGCGGTTTAGCAACACGATATTTTGTCTATTTTTACAAGCTTTTATTTAGTTTCACCGGTCTCGTTGTCTGTCTGTCTATATGTATATAATCAAATCTTGCAAGTTCAATTCGACCAACTTCCAGTAGTTGCATTGACTTGATATTTGGCATACTTATGTAACTTGCGTGACAATACAGTAATCTGGTAGTGACATCCTGGTAGTCCGGCCAGCATCATCTTCACAGTACGGAACTCTTTAACGGTTAATGGCATCGACTTGAAATTTGGTACGCAAATGTAGTTTGGGTGACAATATAAGTACAGTCAACAAAATGCACAGACAGCAAAAAACAGCTTGTGTTAAAAAAAAATGTTTTTTTTACCAAAAACTTATTTTTTTAAATCGTCAACTTGAAAATGCGTGTTATATATAATATGTCAAAATTATAAGGGTTTTAAATTTAGAATTAGACTGAGAAACAAATACTAGCGTGTAATATTACACGTTGTAGTGCCATGCGTAACTTCGCAGAGAAAATCGTTCATGAAAGAGATGTTTAGATATCATTTTTAACCCAAGTTTTTTCTTTGCTTAACGTTGTCTGTAGTTATTTTCATCTAATAGGATGTGGTACATGCAGGGAAAAATCTAAAATTCATACATCATCAAAAATAATTTTATTTTCTGAGTTTAAAAGTTTATAAAAATAACTAAAAAAATATATTAGTAAAAATTATAAAACTGTTTGATTCACTATTGCATAACACATAAATCCTTTTAATCCGCATCCAAATAATGACATAAAAATAAATAAACAAGTAAATATAGCGTCTCTTGGTCCATGTCTGCATATAAAAATGCTCAAAAATCTTCAAATTCTAAAAATTTGTCGCCTCAAAAGCTTCCGTGCTCGCCAACATTTCTAAATACGTCCTTATTTCCATTCGACGTCACGTTCATAAATCGTAAAACACGCTGCAGAATGCATAAAGGCGCTCAAGGAACCATTCCTCATTTTTCATTGTTCATAAAAAATCTTGACGCCATGATAAATGTTTCTGAACAAGTTGATTTTTTATTTTCCCTTTGGAAATGAGACGTTACGTCTCGTCGTTTGTCCGCGGATGACTTATTTGCGCGGCTGTTTGTACAATTTGACGTTTTTAGTACATTTCGTCTAAGAAACAGCTGGTCTACGTACCCAATTAGTCATTGGTCTAAATAGTAAGTGGTCTAAGAAGCAACTGGTCTAAGTACAAATTTGTCTAAGTATCAAGTGGTCTAAAATTATTCCGATGCCGCGTGACTGAGGCGCTTTCCGCCTTGATGCAAGTCTAACCTAACCTACCTATGTTTTTTCAAGTTTTCGACAAAAACAGGTTAGGACCAGTTGCTTTTTATTAGACCACTTGCTGGGATCCTTTCGACTGCCATAATCTTATAAGTCATAATGTAATGTTTGTCATAATTCTTGTTAGTCATAATTTTTTTTCCTGCTGAACCCGTACATTTTTCATTTTTTTTTAAATGGTCATCCTGTAGAACTCTATAGGTTAGGTTAGGTTTGTTTTATAACAATTCATAAAAATAAATGGTTTCAGATAAAAAAAGAATTATGTCAAACATTACATTATGACTAACAATTTTCTACCAGTCAATATAGACCCTAAATACCAACGTTTACGAGGAAATACGATATGTACAGACTAACCAATTTATCCGTGAATCAAAAATAAAATTAATGCCGTTCGCATAAAGTGTAGTATTGCTTGGTTTCATTCACAGATAAGTTGATCAGTCTGTACCACATCTATGGAGATCTATGGTGGGTTAGTATCATTTCGTCTAAAAAAGCAGCTGGTTTGAATAGCAGTGGTCTAAAAAGCACCTGGTCTAAGTAGCAAGTGGGGGTAGCCTAGGGGAAGATCGTATCGAGAGAAGTGATATAGAGTTAGTCCTTACACCTGGATTTTTATTCCATTTTTGTTTACACTAAATTCTCTATTATATCTTGGTCGTGGGGGTTATAACAATCTTGGTGTGATATACAGGGTGTAACATTCATATCGGTCAGTATGGGAAAGTCTGAAACTATAAGACATACGAAGATCTGTTTTTAGGAACCATGTCATCCTTACACCTGGATTTTTATTCCATTTTTGTTTACACTAAATTCTCTAGTTGGCCGTGGGGGTTATAACAATCTTGGTGTGATATACAGGGTGTAACATTCATATCGGTCAGTATAGGAAAGTCTGAAACTATAAGACATACGAAGATCTGTTTTTAGGAACCATGTCATCGATTTTAATAAGAAGAAAAACTTTTTTGAGAAGCAGGAAAAAAAATATTTTAGAGTTAATATACCTAGCCTAACTATACTCTACATTCAAGGACATATTTACCAAGACAATTTTATACGTTACCAAGACGTCAAAAATATCTGTACACCTTTATGCCAGTAACCATTGGTACATAATTATAATATAATTGACGCTTTATATAGCTGTATGAATATTTATGTCCTAGACTCTATGTAGACTAAAATCTAAATATGTAAGAATGATTGAAAGATATGTAGCTGCCACTGATAGAGCAAATTTATTCATTTTAATCATAATTGTCCTAACCCACAAAACATCCCTTCATAAATTCCCCCAGCCTGAAATAATAAAGACATGACCTAAATTAAAACGCCGTTTAGCCATAAAGGTCTTCGAAACAAAAGGCCAAAAACTCTATTCACCTTAACTGTAGCAATTAAGGAAACAAAGAGGGTGGGGCGACCTCTAATGTTAGGCCCAACTGTCAGAGGCAGTGTGTACGTTAATTCAGTGGGTACTTCGGGTACTTTCGTGCGGTTTCGGGTCGCGAGCGGTGAGGAATGTGGTGACATCTCATTTTACGCTGTAACATCGAGGGCGGGCATTTGGCGAACGCTTCGTGCAGTTTCAGCGGCAAGAAGAATATTACTTAGTTAATGCTAGGTGACAATTTACTTGAGTTAAACAGAAGTCATTTAAAAAAATTGACACAAAGCAAAGCAAGCAAAATAACTCTTTATAGCTCATCGACATCAGAGCAAAGCATCGTCACAAAGTTAATCCAATATATTTTGTGTTTCTGTGGCGCACCTTCATAAAGACTTTTGATTTGACAAGTAGTTGTAATTTAACCTGACATGATGTCTTTGAAAAACTTAATTTATTAAAAACCTTTTACAAGGAAGTTCAGTTAAACTTATCCAATCTCAGGCTGACATATTTCAGATATCTTTTAAAATTACATATTTTATTAAGATAGAAATAAATCAAAACGCAGAAATAATACTAAATTTTACAAACTAAATTAAAAACTATATTGAAAACTAAACTATATCTAAAAAAGGTCCCTGCGGCATTGTGCCGAAGATGCTGGCAGCATTTCCTCGTTGAATCGCTAGGCTAATTCTTTGAGCGAGGTAGCTTCTTTTAAAATTATTTAATGTAACTTACCGTGAACTTGTAAAAATAATTTAAAAATAAAAAAAACTGGTTAAGTCTTACTTAAGACGTCAATATCCCTCACCCTCACGTCAAAGTCGTAAAATGTCCAGTGTCGAAATTGCGTCCACATCGTAAGAGGTCCATGTCTTAGAGCGTCTAAGTCGTGCCACGTCCATGTCTCGGGTCGCGAAATGTCAAAGTAGTACAATGTCAATCTTTACTAATGTCTATGACGTCCAAATCGCGAAATGTCAATCCAATCTTTACCTTCAAAGGCAAAAGCTGTAAACTATGACACTCATCCAATTCATCCATTAGAACCCAAAGCTATATAAACATAATCTAATCCCAACCGCGTCATAAAGACAAACTGATTAACCAAAACGTTTCCTATTCGTACCCAGCCGCGATCGTAAATATAAGTTCCATTCATTTTAACGAGGAATAAAATTTGAACTTTTACAACATTCATCAAGACGTCATGCGCAAGGTTTTGAATAATAAAATCCGAGCTCCGAGGAAAAGTTCGCTAGCTATCTTCAGCGGGAATTATCTTGCGTTTTTAAAAGATTTAATTGGAGCATTAATGAAAGGGCCGGCTGAACTGACGTACTTTTTGACATGTGTGAAAATTAATTTGAATTATTTTATTTTATAGTCGGTAGTAACATGAAAAAGATTTTTTTAAATCTTACTTTTTCATCATATTTTGTGTTTTGTGGTAAGTATTCAGCGCGTGTACCTATTGCTAAAATGCATAATGCATTCATCGAATTTGAAAATAACTTAGAATATTGTTACATACACAATTACATTATAATTAAACTAAGCACAATCTTTTATTCTAGGTTACTGATTCGAAAATTAATATAATATCATATTTAGAATAGGAGGTTAAACAAAAAAAGTATAACAAATAAGACAGAAAGTCACACCACTACTACGAACAAATAACCGCTACCATACGTTGGTATCAAAATCTCTTACATTGGGATATTAATTGGAGTTGTTGAGTTGAGTGTTTACTTAATAGAATAAATTTCTTACATCAACCTCTTATTTCATGTAAAACAACGTAAAATAATCTGCCGATTACATATTGAAAACTTCTAGCAGTACCTTAGAAACGATAAAATGAGTAATTGAACCAGTAAAATAAAACAAATAGAACCACATTGAAAGTTGGGCGTGGGCACAATGGATCAGGATCTAATATTTACGCTGCGCTAACGTGTGGCGACTAATGGTTCACATAGTAGAGCACAGTTGCAGAAAATAACAGTTAAACAATTAACGATAGGTTTGACTTTGAATAAAAAATAAATATGCAAAATTAGTTATGGGTACAATGAATCAGGTTCGAATATTTACACAACGCGCCATCTTATAAGATATAGTGGGTATCGGTTGACATGTAGGAGCACAGTTGCATAAAACAGTTTCAGTTTATAGTATGACTCTGAACAAAGATAAATAAAAAACTAGGAGGGAACACAATTGATCCAATTCGAATAATTACGCTGCGACAATGTGAGACGGATATAGGTTGACATAGAGGAGCACAGCCTCAGAAAATAGCAGTTTCACAATCAGTCATTTCCAATTCTAATAATATTACTACTACTGCAGCGTCGTGTCACATTTTGCACAATGTTCAATACGTCTATCGTCTGTCTATATATACGGATAGAAAAAAATATGGGACCTGGAGGGAAACTGCCATGAATCATTTAGTTTTCTCATGTTACTAAAAGGCATTATCCTTTTATTTTTTGAGACACTACAGTATTCAGATATTTTAAAAATGTTCTCAAATAAAAATAAAACTTTATGTTTATTTGTATTGCAATTGATAATAAAATAAAATAAATAATATTTAATTTCACATTTTATTACCACATGTTTATTGAAGAAATTTTATCTTAAACATTTTATTTTTATTTTAGCTCATTCCATTTTCGGTAAGACAAGCTAATTAAAAAAAAAATTATTGCAGTTTTCTTAAAGCAAAAAATTTTTCGTTTTAAAATGAGCCAATTCAAAAATTTAAAACAGTTTCCTTACAATTTTCCTACCCTTTATATAATAATAAGACAGAAGAGAAGACAGAGAAGAGTTAGAAACTTGAAGGATCCAGGTGAAGTTTGATTTTACACTTGCTTTGTACGCACGCGTAAACTTGTCATACTGCTACAATATTCCACTGCGTTAACACACCATAATGGCTGTCATAGTCTCGGGAACTACTTGAAGTTAGCGTTTACGTTATTAATACTTAGCCCCGATCAGCGTGAAATTTCAAGTGAAATTGTTAATGAAACTAAGTTTAATATTGGGAAAATTTTACGACGTCAATTTGCTACGTGAAGGGATGAAGTTTGGCATAGTAACATACAGCAATGTGGCCTTCTGAGATTTAACGAGTTTTAAGAAAGGCTACAGTATGCTATAGCGTAGATTCAAAGCATCACAAATAAAAACAACTACCCCGCTTTTATTTGAAAACCTGCAAAGGACTGCTCGTGATTTTGTTTTTGCTATCTTGCAGTAATTACGCCATTTCTAAGGATTGAAAAGTACCTTGGGTGTTTTTTCTGTCCTTAATTAAACAGAAAAAAAACACTTTCATCCTTTACTCCATTTCTAATGAAACAAACTTAAACTAACAAATTAACAAATGAACTTTGTTTATTTATTTATTGCTAACGGCTGCTTTTTTTACAATGGGAAAAAGAAAATAAAATCGAGTATTACATGTATTTTAATACTTTTTTCGGACAACATTACAATACACACTAAATCTGTGAAATGAAAAGAAATATTTTTATTGCGAGAACTCGGTTAACAATTTACATACGTAACTACACTATGATCTGCCATTGGCATGCAACATTTTTTAAATATGATATCTACTTAAAGGTTTTATTTAATTAATAAAAAATTTACGTGTTATAATTGGTTAATGCAAAAGTAGAAAAAAAGTAGTACCGTACTCAGAACTTTCTCTGTTTTTCAGTCGGTTAACACCCACATTTGAAGAAGAAATATCCCACGCGGAGGCAAACACTTTTCATGCATAAAATATTTTTATAACAGTCTGGACCCGCCATTTTTCTTTAGGTCGCTACAGCAAAACTTTTTTATTGCACTCTTTCTGATTAAGTTTTCTTAGGTAAATTGTGATGTGGGTTTACGGTTTGACGTGGAATTACATCTATTTCATATATTAATGCTATTTTTATATTTCTATTTCAATCTTGTGATTTTAGTACTTAAATTTAATCAATATAGCTTTTTTAATTACAAGCTATTATGCTAGCCATATTGTTTGTTGTATGTACTTGTATTATCATTTTATCTACATCTTCAACGACCAACCTGGTTCGATTCCCGTTTTGAGACCAAGTTTTTTTTTACACACAAAGGGTATAGCCGTGTTTGCATTGGACGTGTTTGTATGGGGCATTGGCCCCAGAAGCCAAATCGATTGCCGTTTTGTTGATTTCTTAGATTTTGAGAAAATTAAAAAAAAAGAAAATGGTTTTTTTTTAATCTAATCTACAGAACCGTTTTTTGTAACTTACACACATTATGTAAGTTATAAAGATGCATTATTTAAAAAAAAATGGATTTCCAAAAATATCCTTAAAACTAGTGAAATTTTCACTTTTAAGTTTTCAATATTTTTTAATTTTACTTCCGTAATACCCACCAATTTTCGTTATATTATGTAAAAACTATTATTCTATAACGTATTTTATATTTTTTTTCAAAAACATGCACTCCATTTTTTTTTAAATAATTCATCTTTATAACTTACATAATGTGTGTAAGTTACAAAAAAAACGGTTCTGTAGTTTAGATAAAAAAATGTAAACCAATTTTCTTTTTTTTTTATTTTCTTAAAAACCTGCCGCATTTTTGATGTTTTTTTTTTATGAAATAGCATCTTACATCTGGGCTTATTAATCAGCAAAACGGCAATCAATTTGGCTTCTGGGGCCAATGTCCCATACAAACATGGCTATACCCTTTTGTACAAATTTTCTTGTCATGAAGCCCAAGGTCGGTCAATGAGTCAGTGCCCGTACTGATACTGCTGCGCGCGCTGCTGCAGGACCAAATGCACACGCACGTTGCGGCGCATGCTGCGGGAGGGGGAGGGGGAGGGCGGCGCTGCCAAGAGCGCAGCCTAAGGTATCGCCAATATTTGGAACAATTACCTATTTTTTATTTTACAAATATAAAATTTACTCGCAATTGTGATGAAAAACATTGTATGTCACACGGGCGGTACTAGAATTACGAAACGACTTCGGGCTTCTAATAGACTCTCGTTCGTAATTTCTTATTTACTGCCCTTAAGACACAAAGTACTATTAAAAACAAATGACACAGCATTTACCAAAAATAGAGATCTGTTGTTATGACTGGAGTGAGTGATTATGACGAGGCATACTTTGTAAATCTATTACGGTCTGCACTTAAACTACGAAAATAATAATATCATGGGTTGATTTATGTATTATTTATTTTATAAGTACTGTTGTGCTAGCGGTACTTTCGAATTGTACTCTAATCTCGGTTTGATAATATCAACCACCTCACCGCTATCGTTGTTAGTCGGAGCCGCAAAGTACATTTTCGAGAGACAACTTTTTCCCCCAATCATACCAATTACACGTTTTTCCTTTCCCCTCAAATATTTACCCAATCAAAATTAAATATCTAGTCTAGTGACAAAGGTTAATGGTGCAAATCATTTTAGTAGAATCAGAGTGGAAGGGAGATAAATTAGAGCCGCTTGAGCGGATACGGGGTGTTGCTAAGTCACGGAAAGGAGTGGGAGGTGTTTAGAAAAAGAGCCAAAAAATTGGCAGAAAATATAAAATCATCCCAGCCTATATACGTCCCACTGCTGGGCACAGGCCTCCTCTAAGAACAAGAGGGCTTGGGCTATAGTTCCCACGCGGGCCCAGTGCGGATTGGGAACTTCACACGCACCATTGAATTGCTTCGCAGGTTTGTGCAGGTTTCCTCACGATGTTTTCCTTCACCGCAAAGCTCGTGGTAAATTTCAAATGTAATTCCGCACATGAATTTGGAAAAACTCAGAGGTGCGAGCCAGGGTTTGAACCCACGACCCTCTGTTTGAGAGGCGATAGGTCAAACCACTAGGCCACCACGGCTTTTTTAAAAAATATAAAATAATAGCAAAAAATTATGTCACGCCGTTTATGATAAGAGTAGAAAGATATAGCGATTGAGTTTCCCGTAGCAATAAAGTTTATAAATATTCCCATTTTTATTACCAGGTTCCACATAAATCGTGATAGATTTTCCAAAAATTTTTTTTTAATCCAAAGCGAGCTCTAGCCAAAAAGTTGCCACATGACAACACTAGACTAAACAGGCTTAATATCGATTTTGTAAGTCAATGTTATAGGTACGTTGTTCTTTATTATTTTGACGCGTTATGGTTGGCAGCACTGTGCTGCCGCGCTAACCTTCATGTTATTGCGCTGGAGCTGTTCGAACTCATTTAAACGCGCAGTTGCCAGCCAAGATTGAGTTTGTATGCACGTGTAACGTTAAAATTTTGCTAAAACGTAGCGTAATTTGGCTAATAAATGAATGAAATAAGGCAATCGCACCAAGCGTATAGTGAACAACGCTTTGAATTTAGACAACAACCATTTTGTGTAAGTAAATGTATATATACTAGCTTTCGCCGCGCGTGGAATCCGGTTACCGCGCGCTGTTCCCTCGGGAACTGTGCATTTTTCCGGGATAAAAAGAAGCCTATGTCACTCTCTGGCCCATAAACTATCTCTAAGTATGCCTGAAATCAAGTCGATCCGTCGCTCCGTTTCGACGTGAAAGACGGACAAACATACCAACAAACATACAAACACACATGTTTTGCAAAATGTTTGGATATTTAATTATTACGCTTCATACAGTAAGATTATTTCTACTTAATACTCGGACGTCTCAGTTTTAACCGTAAATGTTCGTGTTTTTTCATAGGATACTTATTTAAAAACCCAGAATTTAATCACATAAAATACCCAAACCTATTTCATGTAATTAATAACAAAACCTCTGCCTAAGTACCTATTGCACTTCAGATCTCTCTCGATGTAGGTATGCGAGAATTGCCGAGTGCCAAATCGGAAGTAATCATACTGTATTATTATTGAGCGTGGGAGTGTGAGTCTCATGGTTTTATTGAGCTTGAGCATTTGTGTTATGTTTTATGTCTGTGCCATTTAACATTTCATGTTATTTCGGTGTTAGTTTTTGCTATTTTATGTTATTTTTTCATCCCATTAATAACGACTAACGTTCAAAATACTACCTCGTCGCTTATTTGCTCATCTTTTCTTCTACTAATAGAACCATCTTGCTATTATGATATATATACTTCCGCAAGAAAATTAAAGTAAGCCCCCTATTCCTTCTCCAGAAATGTTTCCAGAAGAAAATGAAAGTCAACCTGTTGTTTCCGCTCCTGAATCCGCTCCTAAACTAGTACCACTGATACCCCAGTCCCGAAAAATATTTGGATCAATCTCCCATTCAGTAATCAATAATAGTAATGGTAATTATGGTAATTAATAGGTAGTTGGATAATATAAAGTAAAAAAATTAAGACTTGGTGCCGTATTTTTTATTTTTTATAATAAATTATTGTAATGAACAACTACTTAGCTGACTGTTTGTTTTATTTAAAATTGAAAAAAGGTCCACGTATTAAAACTTATGATTTTTAGTCTTTTTAGCTCTTGATCATGACAAAGTGACAACACATACTGGTTTTGAAATTGATCGGTTCACTATAAGTTTTTATTTGAGTTAATTTCAAAAACCTAGTATGGCACATAAAACATGCAATATAGGAAATTAAGTGCATATATATATACCTGGATATTCGGCTTAATCTAATAAACCGAGAAAGTATCACTTTTGGAACGAATATTGCAAAATTTCGTACGGCTGAGACAAAACATGTTTTTTCTCTCTCCTGTAAAATTAGCTTAATGTCCCTTACTATGTTTTGAAATGGTGCAGCCGTTTAGTTGGTACGGTTTTTATATCAAACAACCTCGAGGGAAACGAAAAACAATTAACGGCAGGAAAGTTTTTCGGCTGACAAAAAGGAGCAAGCCGTATAAAAGTATTAAAACATTTTATACCTACGCACGTATGACTGATAAGTTCTACATTGACACTTAAAAGTTTGACAGTGTATACTATAAGTATATTTGCTAGAAAAACAAACCAAAAACTCAAAATGGAACTAAAGGATTGCTCATAATAAGTGTTTTGCAGCGCTTTTTTGCTCGAATTTTACAGTGGCAATCGTGTGGTGGTGCGTAATTTTTCGCGTGAAATAACGGCTCCTTCAGGCTTATCAGTAAAGATCACTTCCACTATCATAATTATCATATAATCTTAGTAAATATTTAAGTTTTATAGAAAAAAATAGTAACTAATTACAACCTTTTTTCGAGTGTACAGTCAGCACCAATAGTAGCGGATCGCTTTTTTTATTAGCACATATTTGACAAATTTGTATGGTGTTAAATACGATGCTGTAAAAAGACAAAGTAGAAAAGTACGCAGCTACTTTTGATGCTGACCGTACCTACTTTTTACAGAGTGTATCAAATTTCACACAAGACGTAAGCAGGTCGAATTCAACTTGGGCACAAGATTCGATTACCGACAGACAAACCATATCATATCAATCGTAGGACGTCCACTGTTGGGCATAGACCTCCAGATGCTACGATAAGAAGCGGCCTGCATCCACCGTGAATTCGCTAGCTATAACCAAGATTACCTGTCCATCCCGTTAGAAGTAAATAAAAAAATAATAAAGAGTTACATGCAAGTAATGTATACAATAAATTACTATCGAAATTACAAACTGAAACATAGATGCACAGAAAAGCCAGAAAAAGAGACCAGCGCTGGGAATCGAACCCAGGTCCTCAGCATGCCGTGCTGCGTGCTATACCTCTACACCACCACTGGACAGGAGTACAGACACAAAATATCTCATGCACCACATATCTCAGCTTGTTTATTTTCTTATTTAGTCACTTAAGCGGCTAGTCTCTTTTTATGTTTTTTCTGTGCATCTATGTTTCAGTTTGTAATTTCGATATGGATTTTACGGGATGACCGTATAACAAAATTAGGATTTGAAATAAAAAATACAAAAAGACTCCAAAACCAATCTTAATAAATTACTATCCATAATTATTTCAATTCTTCTCAGAAAAGATACAAGTCAGTTAATAATTGAGTAACTTTTTTCTTCAAGAACAGAAGCTTAATTTCATTTTCCTAACAAAAACTCGGGCTAATGTCCACCCGGAACATGCCCATATTTATTTCGCCAGCGGTGGTCACTCGAGCCAAAAGGAATAGTCTAGCCAGGCGAAATTATTTCTTGCTAATCAGTAACGGAACTTCGCGTCGAGGCAGTTAATCACTACTTCCACGGGAATTTCTCTTGTCACCCTATTCGTGTGGTGACCATTCTCTAATTTTTCGCCGAAAATAATTATGTTTCCCGAATAATTAATACGGTATTTGACTATTTTGAATATGTTTTATAAATTAAAACTACACAATGCTTGTTATCGAATAGAGAAACAATTTTTAAGCTACATTTACAAATAACAAAGTTATGAGGGTTCGAAATTCAAGATTAGACAGAGAAAGACATACTGGCATGTGGCGTCACACGCCAGTACCGCCATACTTGCTGCATAGAGAAAAGCGTTTGAGAAAGAGACAGGTATATAGATTTTTCAAAAAGTCACTATAAATCCAATTTTCAACCGATTAAAGTTTTCTCATCGCTAAACATTGTCTGTATATCTATATTTTCATAACAATATTAGGATATGGCAAATTTAGGAGTTGTCAAATACCTTCTTGCCCAACTGTTTCATATGGATGAACGATTTTTTTGAATTGTAAGTATTTTAGAATTGTTATAAATCAAATCTAACCTAACCTAATAGGGTTCTACAGGATAGTCTTGAAATATATCCTGAGTAGTAGGTATACAGTTTTGGAACAAAATCGTTCGTCCATGTTAAATAATTCGGAAAATAATCACTTGCGAAAAATATTCTGTGGAACAACAAGGATTCCGGTGGCCACACTCACTGTTTGATATCTTAAGGGTCATATTGGTCGAAATCAGACACGACGACTCAAAAACAAAGAAAAGAAAGTTGAAAAGTACGCGATATAGTAATTTAAACGTTCAATACCTCAAAATTAACTGAAATCTCTTTTACGAGTACATAAAAAACGCATCGAAATCGTCCCATCCGTTCTAAAGCTACGATGCAACACACATACAGACAGACGTTTTACACACAGGCGTTTTAGACAGATTTATGCCAAACCTATTATTTTCCTTTTTTTGCGTCAGGAGTTAAAAATAAATATCTGTAACTTCATACAAGATAATTTATTACCACCTGTCTTCACTGTCGCGGTATCACAGGCAAAGTTTCCAGTGAGCAAGGCGCTTTATCCTCAGTTATTCCACCTCCAAGTCCACCCTACAGGATGATCCAGCAGGACGCAAAACAAACAAATTGTGCGGCGTCCTGCGGTGGCGATAATTAACTGTGACGCAAAATTATTGTGTCACAGTTTGTGTCACGATATTTTGCGTCACGTTATTTTACGTCACGTTGGCTGTTAGTGATTCACGCTACGTTGCTGAACGAATGTTGCTTGTTAATTAAGTTAATTAACTCGGAAAGGAAATTGTGGTTAGTCTGTTTTTTGATAAGATGTGAATGATAGTGTAGTTATTAGTTTGGAAATGTGGAGGTGTGTTTTGCTCCTACGTCGTTTAAGATAAGGCTAGTTTAAAACACATTTTGTTTGATTTTATAAAGATTTTGATTATCACTGGCGACGGTTTGACTCTATAAGTATATTTTTGCGTTAGTTATAATTAAAAATTTAGACTTCTCATATTAAAATTATTAAAAAAAATCAGCAGATAATACGGTATTTGACTATTTTGTATATGTTTTATAAATTAAAAACAATGCCTGTTATCGAATAGAAAAACAATTTTTAAGCTACATTTACAAATAACAAAGTTATAAAGGTTTGAAATTCAAGATTAGACAGAGAAAGACATACTGGCATGTGACGTCACACGCCAGTACCGCCATACTTGCAGCATAGAGAAAAGCGTTTGAGAAAGAGACAGGTATATAGATTTTCAAAAAATCACTATAAATCCAATTTTCAACCGATTTAAGTTTTCTCTTCGCTAAACACTATCTGTATATCTATATTTACATAATAATATTAAAATATGGCAAAATCAGTTGTCAAGTACCGTATTCAGTAAGTTTGACTTAACATTCCTGTAATGGTTTTACATTTCTTATTTTTAGGGTTCCGTACCTCAAAAAGGAAAACGGAACCCTTATAGGATCAATTTTTGTCCGTCTGTCTGTCTATCAAGACCCCTTTTCTCGGGAACGCGTTAAGGTATCAATGTGAAATTTATATCAAATATTGAGGTCTACTGTCCCTTGGAGTTGTAAAAAATCAAACTTCTAAGCCAACGCAATCAAAAGATGCTACCGTTTATGCTGCAAATTTCCGAAAATTTTCGAAACTCGCAAGGGAATTAAAACCTACAGGGTACTTCCCGTGAACTCAGAATCTTGAAATTTGGTGTGAAGGTAGCTATTATAACGCAACCTACTAGAAAAGTCTGAAAATCTTGTTTTTTTATGTCTGTCTGTAAATATCATGACCAATATAATGACCCCACACTGCGTACATTTTGCTAAAGAGTAGGTCTCTGCATACACTGGATGTATTAAATCACTCGGAAAAAGCTTTCTTCAAGACACGATTCCCGTGTGTACGGAACCCTCGGTATGCGAGTCCGACTCGCGCGTGCCCGGTGTTTTTTTCAAAATGTGGCCACGGCTTTAACGCGGTACACAACGTAGAAAAATTCGATGACTTGAATTCAAAATTTTAACTGGATGTTCAGTCAATTCTGCCCAATTGGGTATATCTTGGTTAAAAATAATGTACTTAGTCCGTCATTTTCGGCACGTATTTTTTCCCTTTGTGAATCAAACAAACAAGCGCGAGTCGGACTCGCGCACGAAGGGTTCCGTACCATCTATATAATATTAGACATTAGCAAAAAAAACGGCAAAAAAATCAAGTTTGTTGTATGGGAGCCCACATAATATTTATTTTATTTTAATTTCATTATTTATTTTTAAAGTGATTATACAATTAAATTTTCTATGAATATTTCAAGCGTCTACCTATTGCCGTTATTAATATCAAGCAAAAAACGGCAAAGAAATCACGTTTGTTGTATGGGAGCCCCCCTAAATATTTATATTATTCTGTTTTTAGTATTTATTGTTATAGCGGCCACAGTTGTACATAATTTATGAGAATTTCAACTGTCTAACTATCACGGTTCATGATATACAGCTTGGTGACGGACGGACGGATAGCGAATTCTTGGTAATAGGGTCCCATTTTTACCCTTTGGGTACGGAAACCTAAAAAGGCCAAAGATGATGCGCTTTAAAGTACGAGAGTGGGGGCTCGAGACATTACGCCATTTTTAGGAAACGACATTAGCCTAAATAATTTTACGAAATATCCTGTATTAAATTAACGGCAGAAATATTATATATACCTAAATAAAAATACCTGTATCGATCATAAATTCACCAAGGTCAGGTTAACTGCCTTGTTAAGTAAAAATACTAGGGTATCATTATTCATTTTGCAAAGTTGCCGTCACTTTTTAAAGTTGAATAATGACCTTTCTTTTCCGACCTTTTGTATAAGCTCCGAGATACTATAATCTTTTGGATTTTCTTTGGAAACCATTTTAAATGGAATTTTACATACTAATGTTTTTTGGCTCTTTTTTGAATTTAACTTTTACTTTAAATCTAGTTCGACATGATGCAAGCAAGCGCTTGTTTAATGAATACTAATTATAATAAGAATTTTAATAAAAATTTGCACATTTACAAACTTATAGGTAGGTCACGAACCGAAAAAGGATATTGTTTTTTCCCCAGAATTTGTTGTAGTTCCAATGGGAAAGTAATGAACAACCTTTGTTTTGTTGTAAGACGAGAACTTGAACAACGGTTACGTTAACACATTTAAAACTACGTTAATAATTGGCATTTCTGAGTGAAAGTTAACTATTTTCTTATTTATTGAATCAGGCGTTATTTTAAACGCGGATTTAAGGTCACAGGTAAGCAGAATAATTGTTTTTTCTCCAACTTGCTCGGAAATGTTCTCATCATCAAATCGACCGGGAAGTCCATCGTTATATGCGTTGATGCGATAATAAATTTAAAAAAGTGTCATTACTTCCCGGACATGTCCGGGAAGTGTTTATTATTGTGCAGGTTTTTTACTTTTAATTTCATCCAAGACCGAAAATTCACCAAACAGCCAGCCAATTGTCCAATAGTCACGTACAAAAACCGAGATTAAAAAAAACTTTTTGTATTCTGCGTTTAGCTAATGCCAATAATGATTGTGTCTAAATCATAATAAGGTGTATTTAGACTTAATTATCTTATCGGACTGCTAAATATTTTGTAAGAAAGGTATGTTTTTTTAATGTTGTGCGTTTAATAATTGCCGCTTTAACTAGTAATAGTAAAAGTGTAATTTACTAATCTTACAAGTTATATTTTTATTTATTTTGATTACTATATTTTATGTGGAACCAAATATACGGTTGGGACCCAAATTATTAATATCGAAATTGAGGCAGGAACGTGAATTTCAGTTTGTCATAGATATTCTGGCGTGTTACGTATTTTTACGAAAATAAAATGAGTTCTACAAGTAGGGACAAAATATCCTAATGGGCACACCACAAACTCCTATCTCGTAGCGCAGCATCTTTTATCAGAAAGGTGTATTTTTATTACTTTATTAAAGTGTTAATTTTCTATAGATTGTAGGTAGATAACAATCTACCTATAATCTAATTTATAAATATATTTTGTCGAATAAATATAATGTTTCTGTTTTATTTCCTCGCATATAAATTTAGAGAAAAGTAGTATACAGGCCTCGGTAGGAATGTCATTTCGTGGATTCGTATCTATTGAAGGACTCGGCTACGCCTCTTCCTTCAAAACCATACTCGTCCGCGAAATAACTTTGGAGTAATATACTATTACTCGCCATGACCGCCCTTTACAGTAATATACTATTACTTGTAGTTCATTAGTTTATTTTCTTATTACTACAAATTTTGCACAAACGAAGTCACGGGAAGTAGTTTGACAGTAAATAAAACCCTAAAAACTAATCTCCCCTTTTCGACGTCAACCCAAAACATCTTATCATTTTGTTAGAAATTGTTCCGTAAAAAAAACAAACTCGCGTACCGCATAATAATGTTATTTCAACCAACATTATGAACGTTTGTGGGTAAGCCAGCTAAAATATATTGTATCGAATATTTTCGCAAGGGAGACTGCTATGATACACGTACACCCACTCTTCCTTATTTTATTGAAACTCCTATATTATCGTCGCTCATATTAAATGTGTACCTATTTTATTTGAAAAATACCAACATTTTTTTGTTTTAGAAAAAATCTATAATAGACATACTTTCTACAGCTATCTTTGACGAGCGTCCTTTATTTTGACAAAATCTTACCTAATATGCCAGTAACTACTAAAAGGCGCGAGAAAATTATTCCTAACTAACTTTTCCCCGCGACTTTATCTGCTAAGAATTTGTTTATCGCTTTCCCGTGGGAACTCTAGATTTTTTCAGGACAAAAACATCTCATATCCTTCTTAATGTCAAATGCTATCTAGTATAATAATAAATCAGTTAAATGATTTAAGCATGAAAAGCTGACAGACACTACAAACAGACAGAGAGATAGACAGACCGATAGGGTATACTTTTACATTTATAATGTTAGTAAGGATGTAATTAATCTTGAATCATTTAAAACTGCGCTATTAATTTATGTATAATATCTTGAACGAGAATAAAAAGTCACTAGGTAATGTATCTACGAGTAAATGTTGGAACTAAAGGAACTACATTGTGGTCCCTGAATACATACAGGTAAATAGAGTAACGAAAATAAAGTTATTAGTCGCTAACCCGATTTAGAAATACCCACCAATTCATACTTACAATTTAGAGTAAACATCAGCTCTGAACAGTCTTTGAACAGTGCTGAGTTATTTTAATTTCGACGTTGAAGGACCAGACGAAGTGCATTTGATGTACAATCCAGCAATTTGGGTGTGCAATATTTCGCATCAGTTTTAACGAACACCGACAGGACAAAAAATGCTGGTGAATAGCGGGCACAAAGTGAAAAACCAATTTCACATGGCCATCCGCTCTGAGCAATTCGTGTTGTCGCCCATTCTAAATAAAAACTAACAAATTCAACGTGTGTCGAAATATTTGTTTCAATTATGCAGGCTGTGCTTGTTTGAGTTACGATTGACGTCAGTTATGCAATTTCAATCCTGGTCGTGTCAACATATGTGTCGGCTGCGAAGTTAATTTTATTAGTCTTAGCTGTAATGGTTCTTACAGTTGCCACTGTCAAAATCCGAGCTGTCTAAAGGTGATCGGAAATATTTAAAAATCTACACTCGTCATGTTCAGATGTTTTTGTTGATGACTGTGTATAATTAATTCAACTAATGGTCAGAAGCAATGACAGCAGTACCTAGTGTGAACGCGATACATCATTTTAATGTAGTACATTTTGATTTTTACATTATCTAGAATGTTTTAAATTAAAAGCCATGTTGCGATTTAATGCTCATACACCCTTTTACGAGGCGCTAGTAAAAAAGATTTTTGTGACCAACCGTATTAAAGTAAAAGCCAGCCATAATTTATAACTGCTCCACAAAAAAGGAAACGATTAAACTAGAGAGACGAGGACTTTCTGTTCAGGGGTACCAGGGTAGCAGTGGTCGCGAAGAGACGCGGCATAAGATTTTACGATAACAACACCCGTGCAGTACATTTTTACCTGGAACCTTTGCCTTGAAGGTGAAGAAAGTAAATATCCAGTTTATGGCAGCTCGTTAGAAGTTGGGTCATAACGCTAAACGACGTCCCCGCTGTTATCGTCGCTTTTTGCTCTCCAAATCTGACAGTTAATACCTCTGCAACTTATTATTGCCTGGTACATTTAGGCGCATGAAAACTTGCTTTTGAAGATTAAAAAAGTTTTAATGGGAAAGGATTGATGTAATCCGTCATATCGTTTCGTTTCAGACAGTTTAAAGCTGTTTTTTTTTTTTTGGGAAGTTGATACTTCTCAATTGGACAAATTCTTTCCGGATCGCCACTTAATTTGAGCGCAAGAATTCTTTATCAGAAATTACTCCTTGAAAATATTTTGCCGAAAACAGAATTCTCATTTCCGATTTTTTGCTTGTCTGAATTTGTGAGATCATAAAAATTAGACCGTTTGTAATTTTAGCTACCTTTATGGCAATATTAAGGTAGGTACAGTTTTTAAGGTAAACTGATTTTTTTTTAAGAGACACGAGTTTTTAATAAATCAATCACTACACGACTGCTCGACCGTAGTATGCAGACTATAGTTTAATGAATTCAAGTAAGTACATTTTTAGTTGACAGCCAAACAATTTACATGGACAAAGCAAGTCAGTACTATCAAATATATTGGAAAGCACGTATTTTTACAATACCCCTACATGAGTTTTATGCTCGCGCGGTATTGCACCAAACAACCCGGCAAACAAAGAGATAAAAGCTTTTTAAATCTCCGAATTTATGGTTTGTTTGTTCAAACAGAATAGTATTTGGTGAATCCTAGCGTTCGTGGACCCGATATTATTTTAATATGCGCGGAATGGGCCACATTTTATGCGGACTCACGTGGTCTGATTACTTAGCAAGTTTACTACTGAAGCCATGTTTTCTGTGTTCCCTCACGCGTAAATTTATTTTGGTTATGCTGTATGGTACAGTGGAGGAAACTACCAGCGTGGAATCTTTTCATAATCAGTTCTGATTTCTTTGGCAAATGTCTGGGATGTCAACATGATATTAGTAGCACAAAGGTTTCAACCAGGTGTATAATTAACTATACACAGCTAGACGTCAAATCGGGTGATCTTTTAGTTATATGTAAGTTTTACTATTTATTATTATCACAAAATTAAACGGGATAAAATTTAATTGAAACAAAATTTGGGAACTTCTGGGATAAACCAGTACAATACTTAATAAAGCAAAATTAATTAACTAAGCATCATCAATTTTGAGGTTTATTGAATGCACAATTGGATAATACATCCAAAACAGGTCCTGGTTCCATGAATTTGTTATAATTTAAATCAATCAACAAAAATTCTGTCAACAGTTAAGAGTAAAGAGTAAATGTTGATATAACTAGTACTTGAGTAGTTACGAAACGATGACTGGATAGCCTAATAATGAGTAATGACTTCTGCATTGAAACGTCTAAATCCATTAATTGCGTAGTTTTTTGGGATAAAAAAAATATCCTCATTAGTCCGTTATGTAGATCATTAGAAAAATTAAATGTTGGACATATATTTTTTCGTTTTTCAATTAAACAAAGAATTACAAAGATGAATCGCGTCTAAGTTCGGGAGATGGGGTTCGTTAGGTCACGCCGTGCTAAAAAGTGTCGCACGGCATGACGTCACGTGGAACTTTAACCGGATATCTTCATCAATTTTTGTTTTTCAAATAAAAATTACATTTCTAATATTTTTGAATAATCTAAGACTAAATAGTTTTTTTTACTCAGACAACTACCCAATTACATTATTCCTTTCCAAGTTCCCGCTAATATCTTTTTACCGAACTTAACAAACAGCAAAAACTATGACCTACCGCTGCAATTTGTCAAAACGATTCGTCTTCCTCAATATTTAAGACCATTTGTCTTTGTCCACAGGTACGGTGAACACGCTTAAATCTCTTCACATACACGCTCCCAAAGCCGTCCTATCTGGGAGGAATGCGGAGCTGATGTGTTCATATGAGCTGGAGGGAGCGCAACTGTATTCCATAAGGTGGTACAGAAACATGATCGAGTTCTATCGATATGTACCGAAAGAGTCGCCGGCAACAAAAGTGTTTCCTGTTGCGGAGATTAAAGTTGATGTAAGTGTAAAAAAATGGTTTTTAAGTGAATTTTGTTGTATAGAGGGTCACAAAGCCGCTACAAGGCGTTCAAGTCAGGGTAGTGTTAGTGATGTAACCAAGAGAGAGTTTTATTAAAACTGTTTACTCTAAGAATGTTTTTTCGCACATTAAATAACAGTCTCGCGGCATAATCGGAAGGTTTTGAGATACTTTTTGTTACAAAGTAGATATTTATTCAAGAAGCCTTTTGTGTTTTCACTTTGAGAAATAAAAACTATTAAGTATAATATTTTCATTGAAGCATTTTTTCTAAAATATTTTACTTATCGTTTAAGCTAAACTACGATGATACTCCGGAATAAAAATTACTGAACTGGACGACCGACTAAATAAACTGGATTTCTTGAATTTGAATTTGTTACTTATTATCTCGATATATCTACGGGATAAAATCACAAAATCCCAACCGCTAGGATTAGACATGACGTGTGGCGCGAGTGTTTTTATTTTTGAGAATTCTCCCGGAAGTTTTTGTGGAACCCTGAAGTTTCAATTCAATTGCTTGATGGTATACCTACGCGGCGGAAGTCTATGCCCAACAGTGGACGTTTTACGGCTAAATATGATGAATAAGGACATTTTGACTTTGACTTTGATGATGACAATGAATGGTTTACGCGTGCAAAGTTGCAGCCAAAGGCTAGCGTGATAAGTAATTGTTTTTCTTTTAACTCCAATCCAATTTTCATGGCATCAACGTTTGACCGGAATTATTTTCCGTCCAACAAAAGGCTTTACGTAAATATTTCATGCCAGCCTGTGAACAAAAAATATCAAAATACTATCCAAAAATAAACCCATGAAATATCACTTCAGTGCACAAAGTCATTTCGTATTTGCTGTCAGTAACAGCAACAAAATTGTACACTTTACCGGCACGTCTGGTTTAAAAAAAAACTTTTTTTTACCGCAGCTTCATACCTGACTCAACCGCAGTTTGCCGGTATTTTTATCCGGTTCAGTGTAAATAACCTTTGCTGTATTTTAGCATAAAATGATTAAAATACTTACTGCCTTTGTTGATGGTAATCCACTATCTATCTTTTTTCGTAAAAAAAAGTACCGCTAAGCAAACGTGATGCGTGCAACTTTTTTTTGCATATGCATCATTATGTCTGATTCAATTTTGTTTGTTCCCCTAACGAAGGACGCTTTAAAGCTGCAAACATACTAATAAAACCCAACGCCACGCCTCGCTTCCGACACGCCATCCGACGCGTGACCGTACTAATCACTCCCACATAATATTTATTATGATCAGTTGCAACTAAAAACATTTGTCGTGACGTAACGTGGCGTCGCGATTTAGTAGTATATCAGCACCTTAACCTCTTTGTAGGTAAAGTACAATTCAATAGAATCTGTCAATTGTCTACATATTTAAGACACCCTATCGTGGGCACACTTGATTATATATGTCCCTGTTGTTGCAATAATGATCTAAAAGGAATCAAAAAAAGAATAATAGTCACATCACAAAGCCTTAGGCAGCCCGGTGTTTATATTAGTAGGCTGGAAGTATCTACAGGATTGTCAGATTCTATTGAATTGGAGTTTAGTTACCCCCCTCCCTCCCTATGCTCAAATCAAAACCAATGACATGCCAACGCTTCGTCTTCCGGTTCGTGATCGCTAGTCAAGAACTTTTTATCATTTCACCTCGCACAATAATGTCATTGCTCTCCTCAAACATAGTATCAAATACGCTTTTTTTCCAGGTGGCAGGATCTGATCAGAATCGCGTGGTGCTTACAGAAGTGGACCGGACACTAACGGGGGAATACCAGTGTGAGGTGTCAGCTGACGCGCCTCTCTTCCACACAGACATCAAAGCAGCTGAGATGATTGTTGTTGGTACGTTATTAGATATCTGAAAAGTTTTTTACAACACACTTTCGAGTTGATCGTCACAGTGAGTCAGATTAGTAACAGCCTGATGATGATGATAATGATGATGATCCGACCGATTTGGGCCATGGCAACCACTTCGACTCCTAGTTATTTATTTGGCGCTCATGCGCTCTAAGATGGCTTACATAGCCTATCTTAGCTGTGAACGTACGTCCGCATTGTCGGCACGTAAGCACTATCTGTATATCTATATTTTAATAATAATATGGCAAAATCAGGAGTTGTCAAATACCAGCAGGTGGCCGAGACTTACGCTCGTCGCGTTTAGTATCGAGGTCGGCTTTACGCTGTTCCTCAAATTCTGCACAGTCCTGCGCCATTCAAGCCGCTGTGCTGCCAAATCTTCCCATCGCGAGGGTTCGATGCGACACCTTTTCATATGTCGCATCAGCACATCTTTGAACCGAACGAGCTGTCTGCCGTGTTTTCGTTTACCCTCCTCCAGTTCTGAATATAAGATGCACTTAGCCACTCTTTCCTCCGCCATAAGAAATACGTGACCGCACCACCGAAGCTGACGACGCATACAGGCTTCAATGCCACTAACATTGGCTCGCCGCAAAACATCGGTATTACGCACTCGCATCTTGTATTCTTCCGAGACGTGGTGTGTATATCGGCGTCACACGTATTTTGGATCGATTCCACCTTAAGTGCCTCCGAACCATTATGAAGATCAGATGATCCGACCGAGTAACAGTCTATTTGCCATCTCAACATATAAGCTAAAGCTTCTGTGTTTCCTGATCGCTATAATCTGGCCGTCTTCAAATGTACGTTGAATGGGCATTTATTAAACAAGCTTTCTCCATCCTAGTACACATCTACGCCTACCATCAGGCGTGATTGTGGTCAAACACAGATCTATTCATTGTGTAAAAAAAATATTAAAGTTGATCAGATCCAGTTGTCCAATAGAAGAGCGAGATTTTGCAGGAAAAGTTCAAGTTTGCTAAATATCTTTGTTTTAAATTACGTCACCCATATAATTCTTCTAATTATGTAAATATCTGTAAAAAACATCATCTTATCCCGCTTTCTAAACGCCGTGAAATTGCAGATATTATATATATGTTAAAAATTACTAATGGCAGCATCGATTGTCCTGAGCTGCTCGGTAATATATCTTTCAACACTCCGTCCAGACCGAAAAGACATGTGCCACCTATTTCTGTGCCTCTCGGATCTTCTAACTATAGGCGGAACAGTTTTCGTATACGTGCAAGTAGACAATTAAACAACCTTACTAGGGAGCTTGATATTGACGTGTTCAATGTTAACAACACCCGTAGCTTGAGACGTACTCTGGTGAATCATTATCTAGAGAGCGTGCCTTAAGGCCTTAAGACCTTTTCTTATCGTTTATGCTGTAAATTAATTCAATTTAATCAAAGTATAATATTTCTTCTTTGTCAATTCGTCATTACTTAAGTGTTGATGTTATTAGTATTATTATTACTTTCTTTGTGCCCAAGTGAATTCTGTGCGGGCATTCTGCTATTATTTGTACCTACACTGCTATTACCGGCGAGAAACTGTAATTGGCTTTCTGCATCTATTGTTATTTTTAATCTGTATGTTTAAAGCTGTTGGTTCTCCAGAATAAATAAATAAATAAACTTTTTGGCAAAGGAATCAATGGCACCGATGAGTTTTTGAAGGTACCTAAGCATTGTAACATCGAATTACTTAGCAATTCTAAGATCCCTAGATTATAATGGCATGCTCATGGCCTGGGTGTAAAACAAAAGACATACCAGCCTCTGGGATGCCTCGTCATCCCATTATCATAATCATCATCATTTCAGCCGTAGGACGTCCTCTGTATGACATAGGCCTTCTACATATAACTCCAGTTTCTGCGGTTCGCAGCTGCCTGCATCTACCCTATCTATGTATTTTAATAAATCCTAACTTAAAGTTGAATAAGAAAAACTTGGGAACAACGTACCTATACCTACACAAAGTACTAAATACAATTAAAAACCTTGGATTTTTTCATCTACTTAATTTTTTCCATACAATAAATATTTTATAGCATCTGTAGTGTTTGCTTTAGAAAATATAATCCAGCATTCAATGTTGAATGAATACATAAATCCGCACTCTTATTTAACACCCACTCTTTTACTCAAAATTCCATTACAAAGGCTGAGCCCAGTGCCCAGATCCAGGTTACACTCAAACAGTAAAGTTCGTTTTAATCTGTGGCACTGTAAAAAATGCAACGGAATCACAGTACTTATTTGAACGAACAATAGCGCAATGATTAAATTTATTCAGACGCTTGGTGAGTAAATGATGGTAGAACAGCTGAAATTCACTCCAAAAGGCAATACATGGCTCCAAAAGGAAATAAAAGCTATAACATTTCTTATTACGAATCCTGTCATATCTGTAGAGTACCTACTCGGAACAAACATGGCTATTGTAATCGACATTCTAAACGGTCTTCGTTCTTTTTTGTCCCTGATAGGTACTTGAACGAATGGTTATATTCTTCTATAAAGGCATTATAATACAGTATATGACTATTTTTATTTATTTTACTTAGTAACGAACAGTAACCTATTTTTATGCTACCTTTAAGAGTTATAAAATGTAATTTCATTGTATAAATAAATAAATAAAGGCTCCAATGTCAAGTTTATACAGAGAAAGACTTACTTGCATGTTTTCGAAAGAGGCAGCTATACAAGTGTGAAAAAAAACACTATAAGTAAATCATATTTTGAAGCGAATTAATTCTTCTCTAAACATTGTATGTATATCTATATTTTCATAATAATAAGGATACGAGTATGAAGAACTTAGGAGTCGGCAAAAACCGTATTCAGTACGATAAAAGAGGTCACATAAAAAAGTTGTCATACTGTTTTTAAACACGCAGCCAACGCTCCGGGAGTTGCCCCATCTAAATAATTACTGGTGTTGCCTTGCTCAGGAGATATGGGGTTAATGACCAGCGCGAAACGGATTCCATTTTTTTCTTTTTTCTCCTCTTTTAATTCGTCTTGTTTTCTCCTAGTTGTATTCTTGTTTAATTACATTAATTTTATTACTCTCTGAGTTTTTAATGATGAATTTCTAAAAGCTTTTCTAACGAGCCAGACGGATGTAAGTACAGTGATTTATTTTTATTTTTATTTTTTTTGATATTGTAGAGAGTATTAGGTATTATAAGTAAGAACGAAGGGGGGTGGAGTAGAAGGCGGAATTTAACGAGAATGTATTATGGTATGAGAGATATCAAAAATAGCTGGAGGAGAAATTAGCCGGGGAATTTTTTTATCAAAATAAAAACTTCGAATCAAAAATAGCTGGAACTGTTTCGAGAAATTATACCGTGTAGGAATTTTCTATCAAATGTGTAAAAAAATAGTTTTGATCAAAACTTAACTATGCCTTCAAGTCGCAGCTTCAAGTACATTTAATTTGCCTTCTGAAAATTGGTTTCAAGGACACAAACAAATCTTTTAAAATTTGGCAACCCTGTTTAAGGAATTTTACGATGTGTGTATTAGGACAGTAAATTAGTCGTACAGTTGTTTCAACTTGACCAATTTCATTGACCATCTGCCCCACTCACGATACCTGTCTACCCTTTTATTGAACCCGTGAAATATTGCATATTCACAGCGCAGCTGGCTCCGCCAGAAACAAATGCGATCCGAGCATTCTGGGACGTTCAGCAAACAATCTAACTCTTGAGCCGTCCTTGTCGCACACGCCCTCATTTACATTCGCTCAAAAGGGACGCTCGACCGATATTTCACGTACTTCGATTTCAATCTCCTCAGAACACGGCAGTGTTTTATTTTTCCGTGTTTTGTTTTAATCTGGAATTTGGGGAGACCCTGGCAGCCTATAACTCTCTACTTAGTTGGTGTGTGGAGTTTAAATCCATTGGTCAGAATTTTAGTTTAGTAAAGAGAAAAGATATTATACGTAAAAGCGACACGAGTACGTTAGTACTATTAAGTATATATTCTGTGACACGAGCCAGGGATTAGGTGATTTTAGTCTTTGATCTGATTTGATCTATTTGATTTGATCTGATCTATTACATAATTCTGTTTGTCAGACGACAAACAGAATATGTAATAGTGCGTAAAGTATCGGCACTAGATTTTACGTAAGAGATATCTTGCTGAGGTCCATTATAAATATCATTATAATGAACTAAATTTAATTACCATTCATTAAAGGCTTTTATTCGTTCGTTCAGATCGTGTTATTATAACCTCTCTCTTAATTGTCACTACTGGGGTACCTAGCCATGCTCGGCATTTGTTGAGATAAATATACTAGGTAAACTATTCGCCAAAAGATGGCTCCGCAAAAAATTAAAATCGAAATATCTATTCAAAATGAAATTTTCCATAAATGAGGGCATTGACAAATTCATTTCTAAGACCCAAAATAGATGGATTGTTTTTACAGAAATTGCTCGTTTATTATAGAATATTGGTTTTAAGTTACATCAAGGAAAATTGTCGGCTTCTCGCGACTTAATTTCCTCCTTGTTTACTTACTATTCACAGTGAGACTGTTATTAATGAACGCTGAACTGAGCATAACTTTACAAAATATTCGATGGATTTTTAATTAATGATACGCCGGAGTCGAAAAGTGAAATTGTTATTCATTTAAATTCAAATTACTTTCATCACATAAAATGTTATTTTAAGTCAATTCATTTATTAATGATAGTTGTAAGTAGCACATGTTTCTATTATCATTTACTAGTTTTACTTCCTGTTTCACTACCCATTGATTAAATCTGGGGGCACTGCGGTAGTGCCCCGCCAAGTCGAGTGCGAAGCAAACACTGCCGTACCATCCTTTACTGGAACCATTTCCCCGCATTTTCAGGCCCCTATTTGGGAACCTCTGGATAAGACCAGAAAGCAGAAGTTTTCGTTATCCAGTAAACTATAATCACATACTTAAAATCCAAAATTTCAAGTCTGTAGGTCATTTAGTTCCGAAGTTAAGCGAAAGCAAAGTTTCGCATTTATGACACTCACTCACTCATTCACTCATGATCATCAAAATAGAACTAGTACTTCTCATAAACTCAGTGCTGAAATTTGGTACAGGGTTAGGTTTTAATGGCCACATAAAGGGAAAACTATAAAAACTAGGATAATCGAAGATCTGGAGTACATGGTGACCCTGATTAAAAAACACAAGAGTTCAACCAAACTATAGAGATCGACATACCGCTTTTACAAATTTTCTACAAAAACAAGTGAAATCCCACCAAAAACATACTGTAAAAAACTAGCCAAGGCTCGATGGAGCTGCTTGTTTATCTCTAAAAAGTAATGAAATCTAGAAAAAGTCGTGCCAAGTCTAAGTTTCTTTACTGCGATTTCTTTATTATTATAGTTAATGTTGTGTGACTTGGCCGTTGACTTGTACCCATTAATTTATATTGTCCGCGTATTGAGTCTCAACATTTACTGGATAAGACTTAAGACTCAACATTCTTTATACGTGAGTGGGTACAAGTCAACGGCCAAGTCACAAAACAATAACTATAATAATAAAGAAATCGCAGTAAGGAACCTTAGACTTGGCAAGACTTCGTCTATATTTCATTACTTTTTAGAGATAAACAAGCAGCTCCATCGAGACTTGTCTAGTTTTTTACAGAATGTTTTTGGTGGGATTTATTTGACGGATAACTGTGATGCCGTCTCTGTTTGTTTTGTTTTGTTCGAATAGACGGAGAGGCATCACATTTATCCGTCAAAACTAATCAATGGGTGTTGAAATAGCACCTTAATCTCAAACTTAATAGAATCTGAAATACGGAAATGCGATGAAGGACTAAACTTGACTAAAGTCACCAATTAAGTCTCAATGAGCGGGCGACATCGCTCGGAGAATAGACAAGATAACCGTTGGGGTAAAAATCATGGAATGGCAACCACGAATCGATAGACAAAGCGTTGGCAGATCTTTCACTAGGTGAACTGATGTTATCGCAAGAGTTGCGGCCAACCAATAGACGCAAGTGACGAGTTGTCGTTCATTGTGGCGTTCTTTAAACAGTGACCTTACAGAGAGCAGAGACCTTTGTTAAACAGTGGACGTCTTTCGGCCAATAATGATTCTGATATGAGTCTTAAATAAACGAACGAGCATAACTATGGCAGTGTAAGTTCAATAATTAAACTACTGTTTTTTTATGTAGCTTGGGAGTATTCGAACCTGTCACGATGGGCCTTCCAAATCACTAAAACAGCAGAAATGTTGATTACAATCGAAATGTATCCACAAGATCTAATCAAATATGAGGAGATCTGTAGAAGAATCAAAGCAAGCAAATAGTGTGAAGAATTGAAAAACATTATTAGACGTTAATCCCAAAATGGCCTGTGAAATTGAATAAAGGCGTTTTGACTTTGACTATGATTTGGACTTTTCTCGTGTGAATACAAAAAATATATTCAGAAGTGGACATTTTTCCGCTGTCAATGATTCATCATCACACATTAATGATTACGATGAATTAACAGTAAATCTTGTCCACAGAACCTCCTCTAACAAGTCCAAATGTGACGTCCAACCGCATGACATACGTCGGTGGCGACCACATCCAGGCCAACTGCTCTTCGCCGCCGTCACTGCCGTCTGCTAACATCACGTGGTACGTCAACGAGCAGATGGTAAGTTATTTTATTATTATTCCCTTTATGTATTTACATTCTTATATAGTTAAGGTTTATACAATAATTATATAATGTAAAATACAAAAAAGTACAAACAAAATAAAAAATATTGTAAAAACCTAACCTAGTTGGCCGCCGGTGGTGGGGCAGGGCCCAAGCTACCGATGGTCAGGGCCGCAGAGTGAGGAACCTCCGGACGATGCGTGCCGTGTCCAGAAGTACCGCCTTCTGTATCCTGGCCCTTGATCCAGCCATCTAGCGAGAGCCTCTTGAGATGCTGGTCTAGATTCTTTGCTATAAGACCGTTTGCCGAAACAACTATCGGGACAATGATCATCGAGTCAACATTCCACACAGCGGTCACCTCGTGAGTCAAGTCAAGGTACTTGCTGAGTTTGTCCTTCTCAGTCTTCACGAGGTTCTCGTCATGTTAGTATTATTGTATCATTTTTAGTATTATTATTATTTTAATCATCAGGCAGGCAGTTGGAAGCAACTGATAGGTGCCTGTATCCAGCTGTTCCTTGGTCAAGTATTCTTTGTACTTTGTACCACAATTTTAAAACTTAAAAAAATTAAGATGTTCTCAATTTAAATGCACATCAAAAAAGTCTTGGGACACTTATAATGTTGTTGAAATTTGATTGTTTTGACTCGGTAGTAACCTATGCCTATATCAAAATGTTCAAACGAATTCTGATGATTCTTTTTTTATTTACAACTGATACTCCTCATGTGTGGTCCGGTTTGAACTTGATTAAGATCTGACCATACCATATTTCATCTCAATCAGTTCATTAGTTGAAGCTTGAAAAGGTAACATACGGACAGCCAGATTAAGAAAGTTACTTTCACATTTAAAAGAGTCCTAAAGTGATCTTAAAAAATATCTTCTACCGTATTTTCTCATGGAAAATACTTATATGAGTTACTTGAATTGTCAACAGGTTCCAGGCTTCACGGCCATCCATGTGCTAAATTACAGCAACGGCTACTCCTCCAGCCTCTCCACGTTGGAGCTTGAAGCTGCCGCGCTCTCGCCCGTACCTACTCTTATGATACGGTAAGGTCAATAGGTTTCGTAGGTTTACAAATTTTCAAACCATTTTTGACCATAACTATTACCACACTCGTGACTTATCACGATAATAACCACCACCTCCACTATCACCATTCGTGACTACGGCCACTGCAATGTGGCTGAAGCATGGAAGTAATTTTATTATTACCTACTCGTTGTTAGCGTTAATAAGTCCCGAGTGTGGTAATAGTTAGGAGTGAAAATCACGAATTTTTCAGCCACTCATATTTCATATTTAATACATTGATTTGAGCAACCAACTACCAGGACACCATAACCGCGAAACGTCTTTCAGGTGCGAAGCTTCTATATTCGACGTGTGGAAAGCGACGAGCCACACCCTAGTACTAAGAGAGCGGAGCGCGAACCCTGCCTCAGCTTTAGGCAGAAGTTTTACAGGTAACTTTGCTAATCTTGAGATACGCTTTTACCTAAGCCTATGATCAAAATTTTCGGGCAAGCTAGGTGAAATTCGTCGTGATTTATCAAGTAATAAAAATTATATGAAACTTTTAGTTCGTTCGTTTTTATTCAGGCTTCTCACTAACATAGCGCTAAGCATAGTCAAATAATCCGGATAACTCGTGTCTTCAATCGAATTTAGCTTGACATGTTTCGGTGTAAATCGTACCCCTTTTGCTGGGAGACACGCCACGGCGGCTGCTGGAAAGCGCAAAAAATGGTGTTTGATAATCAAATAATTTTAAAATTCAAGATCCATTGTCATATATAATTGTCACATACATATATACATATATTTTGATTAAACTTTTGTAATTAATAATTGCTGTTGATATCACTACAATAACATTCAACTAGCATTTATTCACCCACATTAACAATTAGATGAGAAATTTTAATTTAAATTCACTGGGGATTTTCCAAAAATTGCACCATGATCTTTGTTACCGTTGCATGAAAAACATCCGTGCCAAATTTTATGTTCCTAACTTAGCGGTTGAGATTTTGGGATTTTACATGCATACATCCCGATATCATGAGAGTATTGGAATAAAAAGTAACACAGAGATTCAGCTATCTACATAACTATTTTATATCAATCCGTCCTGCTGTTTTATTTCCATAGTAACAAACACTCACATTAGGATTGGATTTCTAAACTTATTTTACTCTTCCAGGTGCAGCAGCGGAAACCCGACTGCCCACAATAATGGTACTACTACTTCAATTCCTCCTCAAAATATTATTAGGAAAATACGCGGAAACTTCTATAAGATAGCTGGGTTGGTTGGACCCGTTTAGAGTGGTTTTTCACCAGAGCTAAAATGGGAAGACGCGTGCAGGAAAATAAGAAAAATCGAGCATAAGAATAAAGACTACAAGCGAAAAATTTGTACCAGTTTGTTTCATCTTTATTTTGCACACTTAGTACCATGTTTAAAAACAAACTGAACTTAGTTCTTTTCCTCGAATGCAATTTTGAGTTACGCGTCATCCTAATACATCAGCTTAATTTCTTTCTCGAAAATCATTGTAAACAATATAGAGGTCTCGGCTCCGAATACAGTTACGTACTAGAAATCACCCTGTATTTATTACACCTTTTGGACTAATTTTCACTGCATATGCGGGCCATGCGATAATCGCTTGAAAGATTTTATTCCTATGCAATGAACTTGAACTTTGCTGTATGTAAGCGGAAAAAATAAGCATTTCCATTGATAAATTTTGCTCCAAGCTTTGTCATAGAGCTATGGTGTAAAACCACACTTAGTTAGAACATTTGTATAATTGTATCGTATGTAAAAGTAGCTCATTCAGGGTTGGATGCAATTTGATTGAGTGTGAATTAATTGAGGGCCAATGCTGGATCTGAAAGAATGTATGTGCCGCGGATTTAAATGCCACTGGCGTTGCTAATATTAATGAAATGTGTTATTTAATACTGACGTGGCCAGGTCATAGTTATTTAAGTATTTATTTGGTGATAGATATTTTTTATTTATTTCACAAATTTCATTTTTTTAATTTTTTAGTAGTGAGAAAGAGCTAGATTAAAAATGATTAATTTTATTACTATTACTTATTAAACCTTTTTTAAACAAACATTCCTTTAGTTTATTTTCATGAGGAAGTTTTACTGTTGATTTATTTTTGTTTTAGCCATGATGAATGCGATCAATTGTTATATCATTTCGTGCCCGTGATAGTATCTAAGTATATTTTTTATTATAATGTCACGAATAAATGTGTCTTTTTCTATTTAAAAATGAACGTTATACGATAATTGTTATATTTAACTCTCCCCATATTGTGAGCTAGTTGAAATAAAGTGTTGTGAGGTAATTTCGAAATTAATTATTGAAAATTTATGGTCAAATACTAACTGGTTCAATTTTAATCCGGACCATTTGATTTCAAATATCAAATATTGAAATCATGTAACCTTTTTTTGAATCGCTGATACTTTCATAGCAATTACAGTTGTTGCAATCATAATGTAAATTTATTAAACTTGAATAAACATTTGATATCGCTATGATTTTTTTTTATGTGCTTGTTGAAAGTCATAATTATAAACAACTTTAACTGTAGCCTATTAGTAAACCATTTGAAATCAAATCTCACTCAAAATGGACACTCAATGCAAATGGATGCCATTATTAACAAAAAGAGGTATCAAAAGCAAAGCTTTCTAAATCAGTAGTTTTGTTTCTTTGTTTTATTTCTAAAACATCAAATATTCTTTCGAAGATCTCTAATTTCTGTTGAGCCAAAAAAAAAGCTTTTTTTCTTATTCTCTTCTCCACAAACACATACGCGACGTGAGTAGGTATTCTCAAAATTGCTATCTGTTTTACCGCGCGCTGGCTCCCTCCTGGCTCCAAGACCAACACAACATGCGCAAATCCTACAAGATTCCAAATATATCACAAAACATTTTTAGAAATTGTGCACTGAACTGTCACTATATTCCGTTTGGCGTTCGGTATCAAATGAAATCAATACACACACATACCCACTCACTACCACATGCGCTCGTAACATTACATGATGCACTAGTTCACTAGGGTGTCTCAGATTGACAAATGCGAATCGAGATACGAAGCGGTTGGTCCACATCGCTCGTCTTTTGTTACATTCGAGAACATTCCTCGATAGACTGGTATGGATTGAGTTGGAATATCCTGGAATCTTGCTTTTGAATGATTTTAATCTTGGCATTTATACGTAAATAATAGTGACATTATAATACCTATTTTTCTTACTAATTAATAAAAGACAGATTTAGGATTTGTAGGAAAGAATAATATTTCTTTAATCAAATTCAATTATTATATTATAATTATTTTTGTCAATAAAGTAGCGAAGGAAGTGTGTTCTTATCCCTAGCTTATTAAAGGAAAACAAATATTAATTGAATGTTCATTTATTTACACAAAATATTGAAACAAAAGTATTTCACACTAACAGTTATAAATTATGACTTTGGAAGTCTTTTTTTTTCATTATATTTGTTTGAAGGCCAAGACTCTGTTATATTGCAGCAGCACGGTGTAATGTAGTGTTTATTATTTTATTAAATCTTGAAAATATGATTAATGCTACACTTTTTTAATCGATTTTTAGAAATACAGTTAACATAGACTGATTATTTAGAATAATTACCACTGTACATAATATTTAACATTGTTGTTTGTAATTTCAAAAAGGCATGTTTATAATAAATAACATTTAAATCCTCTAAGTAATAGTCCAAAAGTTTAGGTAATTATAGTGTAAGTAGTAATAATACCTTTTTTATTTATTAAATAAAATAATGTTATATTATAAATGATTTAATAAAAATGTTTTTATCCTGTTTTAAACGTTTAAACGTTTCTGCCATCTCACAAGTTTTATATTTAATCGTTTTGTTTGTAACTATTAAATGTAACCTAATTGTTAATGTTATTTAAACAGTATGATGAATACAGGTATTGTAAGTGTAAAAATTATATTAAAATAATAATTATTATTTTGTTGTTGTTTCAAAATGTTTTATAAAGGTGTGTCCAGTGTTATTTTTACAACTTAGCTTTCCCGAATCTTATCTTTAAATTTTGGTAAAAAAAAGGTTCGTTGTGAAAAAAAAAACAGAAACCTTATTTATTACCTTCACCCAATATTAATATTACTCCTAAAAATAGTTGAACTGTATCTATTCCTACAATATAAATATGTTTGCCTAATTATAAAAATGTTATTGAGCATTAAAATCAAACGTGATTTAGTTAATAATAAAAACAATAAGGTAAAGCAAACGTTAACAATAAAAGAGTCACTGTAAATTTTCGTTTCAATTATTCCACAAAACAATGCCTTTGCATAGATAAAGTCAACGTGGTCATCAGCTGAAAGACGTCCATTGGTGAACAAACATTTCGCTCTTTGAACACCACAATGAACGACAGGCTTTCCACCAGTTGCCTTTAAGTTTCACGCATCGTCGGTCCACCTGGTGTGTGGTTGAGTACGTATTGCAAGGTCTAAAATTAAAATAACTAACTTTAAATAACCTACGTTCAAAATCCCTAAAATCTAAATACCCAATGATTTTAAATACCTAAGCAACTAACACCTACCTACGAATTACCTAAGTTTAAAATACCTATTGGAGTAACAACAGCAATGACACCTAAGTTTTATACACCAACATTTGAAATACCAAATGGTCAAAATACCTAAAATGATGCACTTGCGAGCTTCTACAATTAGAGTAGCGCGAGCTGTTACAAAAAAAACCTAACATCGAAGGCTAAGGCGCCTTAGCCTTCTGAAACTAAACTATCCGAGTCGCTTCTGCCCTGAAATGTCTTGCTCGCTCGCTTCGCTCGCTCCCTATCATCGAGGCACCAGCTGGACTGTACTAAAGGGGAGCCCCAGGACTTAAAATAAAGACTATCGATGGGATTTCGTTATTACACCTACGGTTGGTACTGAGCGAGCGGAGCGGAGTCGTTTCAGAGCAGAAACGACTCTGATAGTTTAGGTTAGCCTTAGCCTTCGATGTTAGGTTTTTTTTTCGTAACAGCACAGAAAATGATTAATGTCAATCTACCCCCGCTTGAAAAAGTCGGAATGTTGTCATTTGAAAATAGCAGACTTTGGTGTAACGATGATTTCGGTATTTTGACTGCTAACATACCATTTGACATTTTAAGCTTTCGATATTTTGAATGTAAGTGAAAAAATCATTAGGTATTTAGGTTTTAGGGATATTGAACGTAGGTTTTTTAAAGTTAGTTATTTAAATTTTAGACATTGCCATTCGTTACCATTTAAAACTTTCGGTATTTTGAATATAGGTGAAAAAATCATTAGGTATTTAGATTTTAGGGATTTTGAACGTAGGTTATTTAAAGTTAGTTATTTTAATTTTATACCTTGCAATACGTACCCGTGTGGTTCATTGTCGCCAAAATAAGGAGACTTTAGTTTTTCGACGAATAATAATATCAATGTTTCAGATTCTATCGCGCAAAATTCCGAGCACATAGCTCTCCCCGTAGCTCGTTGCGACTTTGAGCCTCTTCAACTTTACAAATTTATTGCTTTTATCGAGAACTTGCCAGTTTGAGGTCTATTTTGTGTTCATGGATTATTTCGTAACATAAAATATTTTCCGGATACTTTCACGAAAATTTAAGGCACATTTCCATTGAGTAGGTTTGCTGTAGGAAAATCTCGTATACAGTGTGGAAAAATAAGTCGGGCCCTGGAGGGAAACTACCTTAAATCCTTAAGTTGGCTCATTTCACTTAAAGGAGATATTTCTTTTTTTTTAAAAGAAACAAAACTGCATTCAAAGAGTTTCTAAAACTCATTTGCCTCGCCCGGGACTCGAACCAACTTTTTAAGGACATTTTAGGGAGCAAAATTTTAGCAAATTCCATCTTAATAACACAGTTGAATTGCATTGCAGTAAAACCGTAAAAGTTTAAGAGAAAATTCAAATGGCTAAATAAAGATGAAATACGTAATTCTTTATTTTAGTTAATACATAAACCCATGAACACAAATGCAATCTTTCCCAGTAAACTTTTCAAACGCTTATTCCTTCAACATTTCTCCTGTAAGGCGAGCGTAAACAAAAGAAAATCACTGCGTTCTGAATTCAAAAATCGGGGTGTACCGAAAGAAACAAAAACCTGGCGGAACAAATCACCACCGCTGCTTGGAATATTCATAATTCACCTAGCAATAATAGCAGGTGAATATTTTCTTTTATACTGCGTCACTGAATAGAACTGGCTGCAAAAGAGAGATAATAACTCATCGATTGTTTACTACCAACCTAACAGGGTGGGAGAATAAATCGGTTCAAGTTTTTTTTTGCTTGCCACGTGGGAATAAATTGAGGGAAAAATTGAACGTGTTATGCGATTTTAATTAATGGTTTCTTTGTTGTTTTGCTTTAGAAACACTATGTGGGTTGGTTATTTTGTTTGCCCCGAAACCGAAAGACAGGCTGAATTTTATTTTGTGGGTCGTCAAATTCAAAATTCAAATCCAAATGATTTATTCAGTAAATAGGCCGCAATGGGCACTTTTACACGTCATTTTTTTAAACTACCAGCGCTTTCGGAAATACCATCATTGCCAAGAAGAATGCGCCGCAAGAAACTTGGCAGAAAGTCATTTTTTCATAATAATATAATTACAAATAAAATACTTAAAACCTATATTATACAATTAAAGAAACAAAAATACAAAAAATAATAATAATAAAAATACAGGGATGTATGGGGTCCCTTAGTTACAATACTAAACACTAACTATATCTACGTTCAGTGGAAGACCGTTTAGACGACCAGATGGTCTAGTGGTTAGAGAACCTGACTACGAAGCTTGAGGTCCCGGGTTCGATTCCCGTGTCGGGGCAGATATTTGTATGAAAAATACGAATGTTTGTTCTCGGGTCTTGGGTGTTTAATATGTATTTAAGTATGTATCTATATCTATATCATTATATTTATCCGTTGCTTATAACCCATAACACAAGCTTTGCTAAGCTTACTTTGGGACTAGGTCAATTGGTGTGAATTGTCCCGTGATATTTATTTATTATTATTTTATTATTAGTGGAAGTGTAGAATGCTTCCGCCGTCATAAATTTTAAAATAATAATAATAATTTAGTTCTCGAAATATACATTTCAGGTCAAGTAACCATTAAGCTTTTGGGTTTCGAAGGCAAGTTCACGTCTGCCGCTCCCAAAGTTAGCTCTCGCGTCAAACGCTTACGTACAGATAAAGTTGAACAATTTATAACTATTATTTAGCGCCCTAATTTTGAAAAAAAAAATGTTTGTTTTCCTTTCTTGTGTAGGTGGCTCAGAAACTGTAAGTTTGAAAAAATTGGGCAAAAAAAAATATTTTTCCCTGATCTTTTAAAAGGTACAATTATTTCGTCGAATACCAGCCTTGTTGAAAGAAATAAATGTTGCCAGGACATAAAACTCAAAATGTAGCCGAACATGGTGCAACATAAATAGGTAAGTACGGCATTTCACATCCAACAACCAAGGCACTAAAATGTAGCCACAGTTCGCACTGTTTATGCTGCAGTAGAGAATTGTCGGAATTTTTAGAACTCCGCTCTTTCAAGTGGGGGTGTGATATTTTCCGGTTAAAACCGGATTCTTACATAAATGTAAGAATGGTTCCATTGTTAGCATTTTTATGGGGTTTTTTGAGGATTGAATCCTTTACGGCCTAATGGCAGTTTAGTAACAAATTGGTGGTAGCAAGATGACAAATCACGCATATATAAACTGGAATATTTTATCAGCTCGTATCTCTATCGAGAAGAGAAAGAAAATGGATTTTGAAGAAGATCATGACTGCAGAAGCCATGTATAGGTAGTGCCAATAGAGTTGAGGTCACGCACACAAGACCATGTCATGTAATGACAGCGGGATTTTGACCTTTATGCAATCAGTTCTTCACGTAGCTGTGTGTGTAATCATTTACTTCAACTCTCGTGGCACTACCTATAATAGTACGGATATTGTGTTATGTGTGCGTGTGAACGTGTGTGTGTGTAGAAATATAAGCTTGTATGCTTGTGTGATGGTTGGACCTCTGAAATAACACATAGACCAGTTTTATCACAGTTTCTTCGGGTAGTCGCGCGAGCAGAGCTTAGCGGTGGCGTGCATTGCGCGTTTTGCAGAAGCCGCAAATCGCGTTGTTCCTAAGATGAAGGGCTACGGATTAGCCCGAAATATGCCGAGCTAAACTCGATTTAAGACGTGAGTTATCCGGAACAATATCATTTATATATTGTCACTACTTAAAAAAAAACTCTATAAGAACATTATTTCAAAGTTCAATTTTCATGTCTGTCTGTCTGTCTGTCCGTCCGTCCGCGGCTTTGCTCAGGGACTATCAATGCTAGAAAGCTGTAATTTTGCACTGATATAGGTATATGTAAACTATGCCGAAAAAAGGATACAATAAAAAATACTAAAAAAAATTAGGGTAATGTGGACCTCCCTTAGAAGTAATGTGGGGGTGAATTTTTTTTTTCTCATTCGATCCTATAGTGTGGGGTATCCTTCTGCCGTCCTACCGAAGAAGGCGGCAAAGTGACAAAAGTAACTTTCGAGAAAAACGGCAAAAACTTTTCAAAATTTTAAATACCTGTATCTTAGGCATAAATTGACTTACAAAAATTTTGATTACATTAAAATTTTGATAAAAAAATCACGTTTTTTATGTATTCGTAGAAACGAACAAGAAATCAAGCAATTAAGTATTCGCAGAAGCAAGAAAGTAATATTTTAAACAAAATGTTATTTCACTTCGTAAACGTCACTCGAAACACAAGTCCAGCAGCGAAAGCAGCAAAAACGGAACCCTTATAGTTTCGCCATGTCTGTCTGTCTGTCGTTATGTCCGTCCGTCCGCGGCTTTGCTCAGGCACTATCAATGCTAGAAAGCTGTAAGCTGTAAGCTGTTAGCACGGATATATAATAATATGTAAACTATGCCGACAAAATGATACAATAAAAAATAAAAAATAATTTTTTTTGGGGTACCTCCCATAGACATAAAGTGGGGGTGATTTTTTTTTCACATCCAATCCTATAGTGTGGGATATCGTTGGATAGGTCTTTTAAAACCATTAGGTGTTTGCTAAGCTGATTTTTCGATTCAGTGATTTGTTTGTGAAATATTCAACTTTAAAGTGCAAATTTGCATGAAATCGAGCGTTCCCCCTCTCCCCCCACTAAAATTGAAACCGGTGGTTGGAAAACTTTTGAAAAAAATCAGGATGGTAGTAAGTATATCAAACTTTCAAGGAAAACTATAACAGCTAAGTTTGCTTGAGAATTATTAGTAGTTTAAGAGTAAATAGCAGCCTAAGGTATAAAATATACCTAAACTTGGAAGATTCCGTATAAAATACGAAATCCTTAGAAAAGCATTACTTAACTTTTTCGTAATGGCTACGGAACCTTTTTTCGGGCGTGTCCGACACGCCCTTGGCCAGTTTTTCAATTTAAAATATCCACGTACACGCTTGTGCTTTTATGTAGGTTAAATAATCGAAAACTTGATTCCTTCATCCACAACATCCTTTTTTGACCAAATAAATTCCCAATTTACAACGTTGAAAAGCAATTTCTCGTACAATCGTGATATAAAGATATAAATAAGTTCGAACAAGAAGACAATAGGGAATAAAAATTGTTTTCTTTTTCAAACAATTCCAAACTTTAAATGGGCAATTATTACGCCTTAATAGAGCTATAAATTGTACAAAACATACTTTAGGAGCTCGCAATTGGGTTGTATTATTTTAGGAGATCACTTTTTAGCGTTTGGAGAGATCGAGTCGAGCTAAGTTTTGTAATAAGTGAACTCCGTGAATATGAAATAAATGCGGCGGACGTATATTCAAAACGTATTGCGCAGTTTCAATTTTATAACATGATCATAAAGTGGTGTAAGGTCAAATAGAGCTGTACAACGCTAAAACGATTAACTGGATGAAATAAAACAATTACTTTGCTCACCCGCGAACTTGAGCAAAGTAGGTTTCGGTAGTAGGTTTAGGTAGTAACACTGTGTTGTTGTATTATTACAATTCATAGATACATATTTATTTACGATTCATAAATATTTGTACATTTTCACTTTAAATTGAATAATTATACAAAATTATGAAGTGATAGTTGACAAAAATAATCCTCTTAATACTTTTTTTTATTCATAAAGTTTTGAGTGAAAACGTTGGACGATGGATGTAAAAGCATTCATAAAGTTTATGTGCGATAAAAATAGAATGAACAAAAATTAACATTTAATCATCATCATCATGTCAGCCGAAAGACGTCCACTGCTGGACATAGGCCTCCCCCAAGGCTCTCCACTCAGACCGGTCTTGTGCTTTACGCATCCACCGCGATCCCGCCATCTTAACCAAGTCGTCGCTCCATGTTGTTGGAGGCCTACCGACAGCTCGTCTCCCGGTCCGCGGACGCCATTAAAGAACCTTCTGGCCCCATCGGCCATCAGTCCTGCGAGCAATGTGCTCCGGCCACTGCCACTTTATATTCGCAATTCTTCGGGCTATGTCGGTAACCTTAGTTCTACTGCACACAACAACATTTAATGGAACCTAGATTTTTAACGGATCTATTTATTTTTATACTCGTAGAGGCAAATGAGCAGGAGTGGCATTTTTTTGTTTTTTTGTGATTTTTTGCTTGAGAGAACATATTTAGATCATACTTACCATTAAGCCGCATTCACATTTATCTGTTGTGTTGTGATACTCTCTGTCACTCTCTCTCTCTCTATAGCTTTGATGCGACACAACATAAACCGTCACAACACACTGCATCAGATAAAGGTGAACGCAACCATATAAAATGTATGATATCGATACCGGGACCGCATCAGAAGATGCGCCACGACACAACACGACAGATAAATTTGAATGCGGATTTAGGCTATCACTGTTACTTGCAAGGAATATTTCATTTCAAGTGGTTAATTTCAGTGATTTAGGTATACATTGTCTGTCAGTCAGTCACTTTGGTACCTACTCATTTATAAATAAGTATTTGGGCTGTAATGTAATATGAGCAAACCGTTTATGTGAACGTTCATAGTAGAACCACGTATATTAGGACACCAAAGCTTAGTAATAATGAACCAACAACAACAACAACAACAACAAAGAACAGCAACATGCATCGGACCGAGTATTGCAAGACTAATAGGGAAATGTTAATTAAATGTAAATTCTAGATCAGTTATAAAGTTCCAGGGGTTTACTGGGACGATCAAGTTATCTTTGTATTAGAGGTATATTGGAGTTAGTGTGATGAAAGTATGGCGGTAGTGTAGATTGGATTCATGAGAAACTGGAAATGACTGTGGAAATATTTCTAATATTCCAATTCTGTTTTGCTACTGCAATCAAAATGGCGGATCATCAAGTGATTTTTGGCGAAATGTTATTTAGATAGTTAATCGAGTCTGGCGTTGCTCCTTCAGTGCCTACTGTAAAAAATATAAAGGTAAAAATATTGTTTTTGACATTTTATAAAAAAATATTACTATAGTTCTTGGCGGGGCGCTTTAAAAATGTTCCCGTAATAATTTTCAGACCAACCTTTTAAGCTTATAAATGTTTCTCGTGAAGGTATTTTTAACGCGTTCGAAGTCACGGGATAAAGCTAGTATTTATGTTTCATCAAACAACATCGCTTAATTCCTCCTGCACGTTTTGTACGCAGTACTGCCATGTATTCTATGCTTTAACACCTAACTTGCTAGTTCAAGTAATCGACTCCATCACTTTCTTCTCCAACTTAGGGTAAACCTGTATTAACATTTCAAACTTGTGTAAATATTGGTTTAATAACGCAAACACTTGAACTTTATTCCCAATATTTGCCTACTAACATGGTAAAGTTTGGCAGTTTGTAAGACATAAGCGAAATTTATTACCAAGTCATATAAAATATGTTTGCAATAGCGTAGCTTATCTTGAATTTTCTGTTAAAATTAAGCTTAACTTGGAATCAGTTTAGTTAAGAGAAGCTCATGTTGTAATAGGTACTTAATTGATATTTTATTCATGGGTTGTTTTGCGGAGGTCCATAAATCAATTAACTTTGAGTGGCTAGATAAAAGGTTGTAGTTCATGTTGTTTATGTCAGAGTAAATACCGCCAGCTAAATGGGGCTAGTCGCTTACCTCTGCTGAATTGATCCACTACTAATGGTTTTTTCACTTCTCATGCTCGTAAAGTTAGTGTTTATAATAATAATAATAATAATAATAATAAATAAAGCAAAAACAAAATAACAAACCGATAGAAATACACCACACTGACACAAACATCACACAAAAACTTAAAACACAATGTTACATGATACTGGCATGTGCCCGTATCATGAACCAAAAAAAAAAAAACCGCTGTATGGTGAGATGTGACCTTTGGCAATAAGGGAAGTAGATATGTAATAATAAGCCCCTCACAATGACCTAACTCCACGTCCGATCCAATCATCTGTGATCCACGTGAGGGGCGGACATTGGCAGCCTTTATTTAGCTACAACTTACCAATGGCTAACGAGCTATAGTAAACAGAAAAATGCGATGCGCCCTAAGAAACGGTAGATATCTACCCCAGGCGGGTACCGAAGCTAACCGCGACGGAGAATCCCGCCCTGAGCTTGTTAGCTCAGGCAGTCCCACGTATTCTGGGGACACCGTATCGCAAAATTCTGCCCAGTTGAGAACTGTTGCAGAATATGATTCAGTACCAGACCAGACAGATGACAGACTGACCGACTGTGACGATATAAGTTCAAACTCAGCAGTAGACCATACAGTCCATCAACAGATCTTATATTCCATCACCAATATCCTCCGTGGGCTCTCGCAGAGCACCCACGCCCGTCTTAGATGTTGCGCAGGAGGCGAATGCCTTTTTGCCTGCGTCCACTAGGCTGGAAACCTAGGGTGCGCATGAGTTGGACAAAGATGTTAACCTATTCATCATGCGCACCTACTACTATATCACTAAATTAGAGACAGACATGACCACTTACAGAAAACAGTTACATGAACTTTTCTACCAACAATATCCCACTGTTAAAGTTAGCGAACAACGTGTATCCGATCAAAGACGGGTCATTATTAGAAATAAATATTTAAGTGACCAAGAACTAACCCAATTGAAAAACGAAGTACAAAACAGTTAAATAATGTAGATCTCGAACATGATTCAACGGCTTTCATACCATCGCACGATCATACCGAAAATGATGCACAACAACACTCACAAGACACACATACACTATACACACAATCACACATGTCCAACTCGTCCACTCAGACTGAGACTATAACATTAACTGTAGAAAATGATATAGGAGCTTTAGTTAACCCCGACACAATAACTGAACCGAACACTCAAGTAATTCTTGATAAATTTCACTCTGCAATAGCCAAATACTCTGGAATGAACCCATGTAGTAGACGAAATTACCAAAGTTAAAATACAGTAACACACTCTCACAGTTAGTGCATCTATTTAACTGCGACATACTGAATAGATTTCTTCTGACGACACACAACTAATAGATATTCATACCCTTATTTACTGCACCGCTGTAGTCATCTCCGAAGAGCTAAACTACAAGATAACAGAACACACACTACACAGTAAGAAAAAGAACATTAACAAACCTCCATGGCAAGCTAGACTAGAAAGAGATATTGAACAACTCAGGGCAGATTGTGGTAGACTCACCCAATATATAAATAATAATAGGTCTCGTAAAGTAGTGAAAAGAGTAGAAGAGATATTTAGGAGCAGGATTACACACACTAGACATGAAGCAGATAACAGAAAACCAGAAGAATACTTAGATACATTAAAACAGAAACTGCACTAAAGGTACATAGACTTAGAAGGTATATGAAAGCACAAAAACGAAAGAATGACAATATTTTATTTGCAACAAATGAAAAAGGATTTTACAGGAACCTACACAATCACACGCAACACACAGAGATTCACACAGACACATCCATACCAACACAGACACAACTAGAGACGTTTTGGGGTAGCATATGGGAAGAAAATAAACAACATAATGACCAAGCAGACTGGATAGAAACAGAAAGAAAGAAATGGGATACAATAGAAGAGATGACATTTGAGGAGATCACAGAAACCGACATAACAAATATAACAGCGAAACTACACAATTGGAAATCACCTGGGATAGACAAAATACATAACTACTGGTATAAAAAATTAACATCACTACACAAACACATAGCAAAAAACTTAACAGAAATAATATTAGGCAAACAAAATATACCAGAATTTATAGCCACGGTATAACATATATGCTGCCCAAAACAACTCATTCCTCACATCCATCACAATACAGACCAATCACATGCTTACCCACCATATATAAAATATTAACATCAGCAATAACTAGAAAAATCAATAGTCACATAGAACACAACAAAATCATATCAGAGGAACAAAAAGGATGCAGGCGAGGCCACATGGGATGCAAGGAGCAGCTGATTATTGACTCCACCATCCACAAACACGCGACTAGTAAAAATAGAAACCTACACTGTACATATATTGATTACAAAAAAGCTTTTGATAGCGTACCCCATTCCTGGCTGCTACAAATATTAGAGATATATAAATAGACCCAAAAATAACTCACTTTCTACGTAATATAATGAATCAATGGAAAACTACTCTTCAATTAAATGCTGGTAATAACACAGTAACAACGCGCACCATCTCCATTAAGAAAGGTATCTATCAAGGCGATTCCTTGAGTCCCATGTGGTTTTGTCTCGCCCTCAACCCCTTATCACATCTACTGAACAACAGCCGAGTTGGATACAACTTCAGGAACACTCCAACAGATACACGTATATCACACCTCATTTATATGGACGACATAAAATTATACGCCAAGACAGACAAAGACATGAAAAAATTAATAGAAATCACAGCAACATTCAGCAACGACATCAACATGGAATTTGGCATAGAGAAATGTAAAACACTACACATAGTAAAAGGAAAGATACAACCAGGTAACTATACAATAGACGACAATAACACTATAACAGCAATGGAAACAAATGACCTATACAAATATCTCGGATACAAACAGTTAAAGGGCTTGGACCATACTATAACTAAACATACATTAAGTACTGAGTACAAAAACCGCCTAAATAAAATATGCAAATCGCAATTATCTGGCAAAAATTTAATTAAAGCCATAAACACTTACGCCATCCCCATCCTGACATACTCATTTGGAGTTATAAAATGGTCCAAGACCGATATAGAAGCCATAGAAAGAACTACACGCACAACACTAACAAAACATAACCATTTACACCCTAAATCTGCAATAGAAAGACTGACTATCAAGAGACAGGAAGGAGGTAGGGGCATGATAAACATTCATTATCTCTGGAAAAAACAAATACACAGCTTACAAACATTTTTTCACACCAAATCACGTACAAGCAATATACACAATACAATCGTCCAAAATGACCACAACTACACTCCGCTTAACCTACACGAACCACCTGACACGCAAAATATTAACGGCAATGACCCACAAGCAGAACTTATAAATAATTGGAAGAAAAAGGTACTTCATGGACGACATCCTCGTGACTTAGAACAAACACACATAGACACACCTGCATCAAACACATGGCTAAAAATAGGCAGTTTGTTCCCAGAAACTGAAGGTTTCATTATTGCAATTCAGGACCAAATCGTAAATACTAAAAACTACCGAAAATATATAATAAAAGATCCAACACTCACAAACGACAAATGCCGCAGATGTCATAACCAACGGAAACCATACAACACATAACCGGAGCATGCACAACGCTAACACAAACAGACTACACACACAGACACAATCAAATCGCAAACATCATCCATCAAAACCTGGCACACAAACATAAACTTATACAAGACACACACACCCCGTACTACAAATACACACCACAGGTAGTACTTGAGAATACAACACACAAATTATACTACGACCGCGCCATACTCACAGATCGTACTATCCACTATAATAGACCTGACATCACATTAATAGATAAAATAAACAAAACTACATACCTCATAGATATCTCAATCCCTAACACACACAATTTACAAAAGACCATCACGGAAAAAATAACAAAATACGCAGACCTAAAAGACGAAGTTGCTAGACTATGGAGACAGGAAAAAGTGTACGTAGTTCCAATAGTCCTATCTACAACAGGCGTCATCCCAAACCACCTACACCATAGCTTAAAATTATTAGGCATAAAATCACACGTTTACACAATTTTACAAAAAGCCGCAATACTTAATACATGCAGAATAGTGAGAAAGTTCATGCAACTAGACCCTGAAAATAGCCCTCAGCAATCTTCTTAAAATATATTTATTATAACTCTTGCTACATTTACTTGGTGGATAACCCGTAAATGTAGTTAATACCAGCCTAGAGCTGAGAAAAAGCAATCCTTCGAAAATAATAATAATAATAATAATAATAAATAGCTTAAAATTATTAGGCATAAAATCACCGTTTACACAATATTACAAAAAGCCGCAATACTTAATACATGCAGAATAGTGAGAAAGTTCATGCAACTAGACCCTGAAAATAGCCCTCAGCAATCTTCTTTAAAATATATTTATTATAACTCTTGCTACATTTACTTGGTGGATAACCCGTAAATGTAGTTAATACCAGCCTAGAGCTGAGAAAAAGCAATCCTTCGAAAAATAATAATAAAATAATAAATTCATTTATTTCGGGCAACTTGGCCCATACAATAAATACCTTACAGACTAACATACATATTTATAATCAATATTTAAAACTAATTTGGTGACAAAACGGCGTGACCCCGTTGAGTCACCGTCCCCGACGTCGCATTCATCTGCGGCATGGTGCCCCTGTGACCTGTGGCAGCTGAGGGAAGTAGATATGTAATATAGGCCGCGATGATGATCCAGATGAGTTTGTGGGTCAGACCATCATCATCATGTCAGCCGAAAGACGTCCACTGCTGGACATAGGCTCTCCACTTAGACCAAACTTGTGCTTTCCGCATCCACCGCGATCCCACGATCGCGATGTCGTCGCTCCATCTTGTTGGAGGCCTACGGACAGCTCGGTCAGATGATATCTAGAAATTCACCAATGACTGTGCAGTCGCGCCCGTGGTTGCGCTTCTAAGAAATGGCATTAGAAATATATGGTCATCGTCCCCTCAGCCGTAAGACGTCCACTGTTGGACATAGGCCTCCCCCATAGACCTCCAGTTGCTTCGGTTGGAAGCGGCCTGCATCCACCGTGAACCCGCCGCTTTAACCAGTTCGTCCGTCCATCTCGTTGGTGGACGTCCTACGCTACGTTAGAAATTAAACCATGAAATTTTCCATCAACTCTTTTTCTGACTTATTCGGGACATTATAAGCTGGATTAACTATCGCTATCAGTCCCAAGCTTGCACCATCCATTTATAAAGGGGGCTGTAACTCTTGAACTTCAATTAGTTTTTGTTACCAAAGCGATCGAGGAGTAAACGGATGTTATTTTAACAGATAAACGCACTCAGTTCAACGATACTTCGATAAAATATAGTAATCTCCTTAGCCAGATAGGTATTATTTAATTTTGTCGACATAGAAACCATTTGGGTTGGGTTGGGTTTTCGGTTTACACTAGCGTAAAATTATGTTTGTCAAAGTTTCATCTAACTCAATTAAAATAATAGTTATCTCCAGATAGATACCATCATCATCCCAGCTTATATACTTCTCACTGTTGGGCACAGGCCTCCTCTCAGAATGTAGTTCCCACGCGGGCCCAGTCCGGATTGGGAACTTCACACACACCTTTGAATTGCTTCGCAGGTTTGTGCAGATTTCTCACGATGTTTTCCTTCACCGTAAAGCTCGTGGTAAATTTCAAATATAATTTCGCTCATGAATTTCGAAAAACTCAGAGGTGCGAGCCGGGATTTGAACCCACGATCCTCTGCTTGAGAGGCCATAGGTCAAACGACTCGGCCACCACGGCTTCAGATCGCCAGTGTCCGATCCACAACCGCAATGACACCTAAACTTGGAAGATTCCGTATAAAATTCGAAATCCTTAGAAAAATATTTCTTATTTTTTTCGTAATGGCTACGGAACCCTATTTTGGGCGTGTCTGACACGCTCTTGGCCGGTTTTTTTTATTTTAAATTTACTTGCATTTATGTATGGATAGATAAGGAATAAACAAATGTATGTTTTAAATATATATAATACCAAATGTTATTGCCTGAAATCGATATGTTGAATAATGATATATACACAAGTTGTAGTAAAGAGGTATTTCTATTGAATGACATTATGAATATAATAAATTCAGAGTTGCAATGATTATTATCTAAAATAAAGATGTATAATGATCATCAGGATGTAAAATTGTATGAGATACATTTTTGAAGTTTCAATAATCGAGTTTTATATGAACTTTGGCGCACCCAATTGCTTATAAGGGTAAGGCCGCGAATTTTAACCAATGTGACTTAGAAATAACATAAAAAAAATACGTGACGTTACCATAAAACGTAACGTAAATTTTTACAAAGCCATGATCATACTGGTAAAAATTCTCATTAGATAACGTGTGTATGAAAAAAATATACATGTCATATAATAAAGTGAAGTTTTTATTTTTACTAGAACTTTCTGACGATACTGATCCTAAATCTGTCCTATATGAGATCTATAGAGCTAAACATGAGAATGTGGAAGTAAAAGTACCCGCTAGTTGACGAACATCTTTCCAAAAGTGTCTCTTTACATGCCTCTCTAACACTGACAATAAGGTGCACATTTATAAGCATAACGAATTTGGATAAGTGGTTTTTTTTATTCGACTGGATGGCAAACGAGCAAATGAGTAAGAGATCACCACCGCCCATAAAAATCTGCAACGCCAGGGGTATTGCAGATGCGTTGCCAACCTAGAGGCCTAAGATGGGATACCTCACGTGCCAGTAATTTCACCGGCTGTCTTACTCTCCACGCCGAAACACAACAGTGCAAGCACTGCTGCTTCACGGCAGGATTAGCGAGGAAGATGGTGGTAGCAATCCGGGCGGACCTTGCACAAGGTTCTACCACCTAGTTGTGAGCATGCTTGTGACTTCGACTGTACAAGCTATTAAATACCTCAAAGAAATGGCCAAAACCCTAAATCACAGGTTTTACCAATTTAGGAAGTAGTATCTTAGTTAAGTGGACAATGTAAAAAGATGTTTTTGGAAATAAATTATTATGATTATTAAGTTTAGGTAACAAATGAACTAAGTAGGTAAGTGAATCTCTCCGTTTGTCTCACTTTAAATACGCTATGCATGTAAGCAGGACGTGAACACAGAACTCGCCACAATTATCTTGTGCCGATCCCTGCACCTACAGATTAAAATTTATTTAACTTCAAAATATCCATCTAACTAACTTACTGTGCGTGCAGTCATTGGAAACCTAATAATAAACTAGTGTGTTAGAATTTTTCTGTGTGAACTTCCCTTTACCACATTTTTTCGTTACGTTATGTAAAAAATACGTAGCATTTTGTAAAAATGTAACGTAATCGTAACGAAAGTGTAACGTATTTTATACAAAAAATCGTTTATCATGGTGAATAACGACATTTTGAACATAATAATACATGCCACTTACATGGAAAAGATTACCCTATCGTATGAAAAACAACCAGTTAAAAATAATCACTACTTACCCTTAAAATCGAACAAGCACTTTCGACGTTTTGTCGAAAAAAATCTCCGCGTCACTTTTGATGGCTGTTTGTCAACAAACTGATGAGATTTATTTATCTCATCGATGCTGCCCTATTAGAGTATTAGTTGCCAGTGTACAAAAACAAATTTCTACCAAAATTGGCGTTAAAGCTAGCTTAATAAAGCGTCACCAAAGTATTCGTAACGAAAACGTGGTATTTTGGCACGTGAAAAGAAATAAATATAAAACATGAAAATTATTTGATTATCATGATTCCGCAATCGGTAGGACTATCGTTATATCATTAAATTTTGTTTAAACAAAATCATGATCATGAGAAGTTAAATAGCATGAAAATAATAAGGTATTAAGTACTCGTGGTCAAAAAAAATTGTAAATTTTCGTTACGTTTTGGACGGAAATATATTTTTATTATTTTTTTAAAAGCGTTTAAATCAGTTATCTCATTTGCGACCTTGAGAGTTTATATCGTGTCATGTAATAAAAAAAAATTAAACTTCTAGGTGTTATCAGTTTTTTTTTATCAGCGTTCCAAATTTGAAACGTCCAAATTGGTCAAAATTCGCGGCCTTACCCATAATAGTAAATTGTCAAAATTAAATAAAAAATCTGATATTTGTAAGCAAGGTATTTCTTTGATACTTACATGAGAAGTTTTTAAGCAGCACACTCTAAAACTCTATAATGTCAACCTGTCAACCTATTGTATTTAAATGGATAGGTATTCATTTAATTATTGCCTCGGTACTTTGTAATTTTCTCTCTGTGTACCTATTTTCAGTAGTGCTTACTATTTATGGTGTTCAATAAAGTCATTGTATTGTATTGTATTATAAAATTGCGGTAGTTATCCGGATGAACCTTTCACAAGGTTCTATCTCCTGCAAAAATATGAACAATAATGATAATCATCATCATAAAGAGTCATCACGGAATCATCACCATTGAATCTACAGGTTCATTATTTTTAATTAGAACATCTCCTTGGTCCTTCCATTAACCTTTTAACCGCCACGGTCAGCCATAGCCATCAAAAAAAAATTCTGAAAAAGTTCCATATGCGCCTAGAAATGCCGACATGGCCACTATGGCACTTTTTTCAGCTGTCGTGTTTTACCGACCGTGCCGGTCAAAGGGTTAAAGACTATCGTCACACGTTACCGCTCTTACCACGTTGTGAATAACTGCATGTTAATTTTTTATCGGTTAGCAAAACAGCAATATACAACCTTTGACGATTTCAATATAAATTCTTATACTTAACTGACATTTATGTAAATTATAATGTTATCTTATATTGAATGAATAAATAAACTAAACTTACTAACTAAACAGTTTAAGACAACATAGCACATGAAATCAAAAACTGTCGAACTCAAATTTTCAGCTAAGTATACCGAAAAACCGAGAAAAAAATGCTCGCTTTTTCTGTTTACTGAACTCAAAAGCCCCAACCCAAGCAGCACGCAAGCGTTGCCGACATCAAATATACAGACTATTAGAACTTAGAGTTCTACTGGTGACCATAAAGGGTCAAGAAAAGATTATTTACTTATAAAAGTGATTAAACCGTTATTATACAGCTAAAGCTGTACTAAGTTTTTATAAAATACTCCGTGTAAACTTAAAGCTTTAAAACAGAATATTTGAACTCCACTTTAAAACCCTATGCATTTTTTGACACTTCAATCTAATGTTATCCTTCAAGCTGCATAGAGGCTGTATTTTGCATGTGATCACTTACTTACTACAGCTATAAGTTATAAATGGTATCACTTTATACTTGTTTCTGTATAATGGTAATATTAAAACTACTTTCTAAAGCTTATTATTAATGCGTAACTGTACACTCTTGTCAGTGTAATAGTTTCATAACTTCTGTCAAATATGATTTTATAGAACTATAATAATAAATGAATCTGTAATACAGCTTTAATCTGTATTACTGTAGGCTGTATAATTTATTGCTGAAAACTGATGTACAGCCTATATAATAAAAATATTATATTATAACGGCTATTAAAGGGTAAAAGCTTGTAATGGAATCCAGAAAGTGCGTAGTAAAACCACGGAATCTATAATACTCTCCAGATATCTTTTACGCTGTATAAAATCTGTCGCCATTTTCGAACAAATAAAATAAAAGAAAATATGACTTCTTACATTATTTTGAGTATTGCTGAAGTTTATAGTTATGATTTTCAGATAAATAAATCATAAGTGATACCTGTTGTACAGTATTATTTAAACAATCTTATGATTCTAACCTCAAAACCATAAACTTACTTACTTGTTTTGGTAATATTCCTCGTGAATTCTTCAGTATTTCGCGGGCGCGTGAATATTTTTCCACAAAACTATGCACTATTCCCAGTAAAAATAAATCGGCACGTTGAATCTACAATTATCACTACCTAAAGTCCAACATTTATTCTTGACTTATAACTTCACAGTAAATTGGCGGCCCACCATTATCATAACTAAAAGAATAAGCGGTTGTTTTCATAAATTTCACATTGTAATTCTCATAAAAAACCAATGAAGAACTATTATCTTTTTAAGAAACTTATAAGAGAATAACTATATGCCTATGGTTTTCTTCAACATCATACTACAGCTCTTCTACAGCTATAGTACAGCCTATTTTTTAGCTATACAGCAACTATACAGCTATAATAACGCAAAGGCTGTATAACAAGGGGCCCAATTTTTACTTTATAGAGGTTGTATAAGCGCTTATACAGCCCTTGTACAGCTCACTATATAGCCTGTGGAATACAATAAAACTAAAATACAGCTTCTATACAGCCTGTTTACTGAACTCAAAAGCCCCAAGTTTTGAGTTACGCCAGTTTTTAATTTCATGAGCTACATGTCAAAAAATAACAGTGTAATTCGTTAAAATGGCAAACAGCCGTTGTTGTTATCTCTACCCTTTCCCACTGCTTTATGGATAACAATTGCAACAAAAAACAAAAGCATTCCACCGCTAAAGTAATAATGTTTCCATGTAGACTCCAAACAGCCATCCAATAACACCCACGCAGCCATAAAGTACATAAAAACAAACAAGTATTTGTCAAGTGTGCACTCGGACCGTGTTACAAATAATTCAAGTATGGTCGCGCTGACCTCTTGTAAATAGAATACTTTAGTAGTTTGTTCTCTTCTATACCAGCTTCTAGTATTTTTGGAGCTTGTTTAAGTGATTAGTTTCGTCTAGGTCTCATCTAGTTTAGTTACTGAGATGGAACTAATAATAAGTTAGATGTCAGGCAAGCTGAAAGCATGAGGCATATAATTATAGGGTAAAACGTTATGTACCTATTGAAGTTGAGTCACAGGAAGGCTTTACCTGTTATATGTAAATAAAAAAATCGTATTCAGTGTTTTTCTACTTTTGTCGTATTAGTAATCAGTGCGGTTTCCTTAGGATCCACTCATCAGATCCTGATTTGGTGCTTATGGGACCTAATTGAAAGCATTTCTAGACGAACGAACGACGAGGTAAAAAATTTAAGTCGGTTAAAAACTGGAATTTTCGTAAAATCACAATTCAATTGTTAGTCCTAATCCTAATGGGGTCGTATAAACTTTAGCTAAAGCTAAATGCTAATAAAAAGTATATCATGTATTTCATGGCAAAGTGTACGTGAAATACCTACATAAATAATGGTCACTTGATATAACATGATTCTCGGGGAAACTATTTATTATACAAACTTTTTCATCACACTTGCTCGTAACAGTCGCTAACCTAACCCGCCAAATAATCGACTTAATGGCTTGTATGAAACCCGTGGTCTTTTCATTTCGCGTAAATTTTCTTGTCATAAAAGGTCCGTAAATGAAATGTGCGTATTGTATGCTGCGCCGTGCCCGTGCGCGCGCTGCTGCATTGGTCTATGCACACGCACGTTGCGGCGCATGCTGAAGGGGGAGTACGGCGCTACAAGAGCACATAAGGTATCGCCTATATTTGAACAATTATATTTTTTCTTTTATATAAAATTCTCGCAAATGTGAAACATTGTATGTCGCACGGGCGTACAGAATTACGAACATCGACTCATTATGATCGTGTACCTAATCTATAGATTGGTTTAGGTTAGGTTAGGTTTATTTTATAACAAATCTCTAAAGTTGACAATTTATGGTGAAATTGCATTATATCAAATGACCATTATGTATTTCGTTAATTTTTTTTTGATACTCGTATTTTGATACGTACCCGTATTTCATTCGGTTATTTGTTTGGTGTAGGTGTAGGTCCAAAAAAATGTAAACAGGACTATGGACTATGACGCCGTATATTATTTTTTGGTCGATTGTTTTTTTTATTGACCGTTAGGTGGCACTGTACCTAAAAACAAGTAGGTAACGATTGACTGTTCAAAATACTACTAATGTAAATGCGAAAGCTTGTTAATGTGTGCGTGTGTGTGCATGCGTGCGTGCGTGCTAACGCGTGTGTTTGTTACGCATGCCCGCACTGATGCACACACATACACACCGCATACATATTGATTAAGTAAAAGTAAATAAAATAAAAATAATGTTAACCTCTATACACTAAACAAATACTCGGCGGCAAAATAATTGGCCCAATCTACATACAAAATTGTCTATTTCTGCGTATATTTTTTTTTATTTGACTTGATGGCAAACGAGCAAGTGGGGCTCCTGATGGTAAGAGATCACCACCGCCCATAGACACCTGCAATACCAGGGGGATTGCAGATGCGTTGCCAACCTAGAGGCCTAAGATGGGATACCTCAAGTGCCAGTAATTTCACCGGCTGTCTTACTCTCCACACCGAAACACAACAGTGCAAGCACTGGTGCTTCATGGCAGGATTAGCGAGCAAGATGGTGGTAGCAATCCGGGCGGACCTTGCACAAGGTCCTACCACCTGCAATATATTTGAGGGTCGGATTTTTTGCCGCTCAGTATATTACGAGTATAATCTAACAGTGCCATAATAATATGATTTTTTCTTGTATTATAAAATTTGCGAATCTCGGAAATTACTTTAACAATTTCGGTGATATTTGCTATGTGGAGGTTGTCGGGGACAAGCAAACTATCTACCTTGGCCTTATCTCTGGGAAAACTCGTATGTTTAAGATTAGACCGAGCGAAGCTTGGTCGCTCAAGTACTAATTATCTAAAGCAAGTTAATTGTTCTTTTATTGGAATGGAATAATACACTAGGTAATTACTCAGATCTCAGGTAGACGGTTAAAATCTTGCCTCTTACTTAGCTCTGAGTTTTGAAATTTACCACAAACTTTACGGTGCAACCAGCAGTTTTAACGTATAATATTTATAGGCAGGTGGTGGTGGTTTCGCAGTTGGTGGTGGTTTCGCAGTTGGTAGGGCCTTGTGCAAGGTCCGCCCGGATTGCTGCCACCAACTTGCTCGCTAATCCTACCGTGAAGCAGCAGTGCTTGCACTGTTGTGTTTCGGCGTGGAGAGTAAGACAGCCGGTGAAATTACTGGCACTTGAGGTATCCCATCTTAAGCCTCTAGGTTGGCAACGCATCTGCAATACCCCTGGTGTTGCAGATGTTTATGGACGCTGGTGATCTCTTACCATCAGGAGACCCACTTGCTCGTTTGTCATCCAATCAAAAAAAAAAGGCTAAGATGTCCGTCCGTCTGTCACAGGCATAAAATTTCATATTTTTTACCGTGAAGTTGCTACAGTAGAGAAAAGGAGCATTAACTCGTTTTAAATTAATTATATAAATTCGCAAAACGGCGGGTGCATATTGAAAAATTTATACAAAATATGAAAAAGATACGCCACTTTATCTCAGCTTTCTTCAGAACAAAACAACAAATTCATTGTTACATTAGTAACAATTCCAAACACGACCCGACTGCGTGTCGTAATAGCTTAGCGGGACACACTGCTGACAGGGATAGAAAACTTTACATAGTTTAGACAAGATAAGAAATTTATTAAATAATTTTCAGCACAAGATAAAATGTTTTACAAAAAGTCTATGTAACACGTGTTACCCTAGGGTTTTATGTTTTAGACGATGTTTACATATTGACCGATAGGTGTCGTTGTACGTTAAAAGAGCCTAGGTAACGCTTGACTGACTACAAAATGTAAAAGACCTACTACTTGGTAATAAACGGATTGGCATATCAACCGTGTTTGGTGTAAACGGTTACTAGAGAACTCTGTGTCGCAGGCTAAAAGAGCGAGCACAAATTAAAATTAAAAATAATTATCTAAGGTACATCATCACTAGCTGGAAATCATCAGATAATAATGATGATGATGATGACATTATAAATGTGTAATTCCCTGAAATTTTAACAATGAACAGTTACTTTGCTCACCGGCGACCTTATGATAGCTATGTTTATGCAAGAAATGTGTGTTCATGCACTTCCTCCACCACAGAACACACACAGATCACACAAACCCATCTATCACCACCACCACACTACACTGACGCGTTTCGAACTCAACCAGAACTCATCTTCAGAGTAACACAACCGTTCAGATGTTAGACTAAAAGCGTTACTCCGCAAAGTAACGCCTGATTTAATAAATAAGTTGACATTTTAACAGACTTTAGAAGGAGGTTCTAAATTCAACTCTGAACCCAGTTTTTTTTTAAATATAGCTGAAACACAAACTTACTTACCGAGCATGACAAGTGAGAATATCTTTATTGAACATGCCCGCATTCCTTTGCAAGTAGTGTGCCCCGGACTACCAGCACCCAACGGCTGCTGCATCCCTATCCCTGGTTATTTTTCAAACTCCAGCCGCCATAATGGCACGTTATTTATACCTGTGATCACTGCTCGCTTCAATTTTATTCGTTGTTTTAACTTCTGATTTAAATTAATTTGTATAGTGAGCAATTAGAAAGAAATAACTTGATTGTGCCGTGCCGTGGTGGCCTAGTGGTTTGACCTATGGTCTCTCAAACAGAGGGTCGTGGGTTCAAAGCCCGGCTCGCACCTCTGAGTTTTTCGAAATTCATGTGCGGAATTACATTTGAAATTTACCACGAGCTTTGCGGTGAAGGAAAACATCGTAAGGAAACCTGCACAAACCTGCGAAGCAATTCAATGGTGCGTGTGAAGTACCCAATCCGCACTGGGCCCGCGTGGGAACTATGGCCCAAGCCCTCTTGCTCTGAGAGGAGGCCTGTGCCCAGCAGTGGGACGTACATAGGCTGGGATGATGAACTTGATTGTGGAGATTTTGAAAAAAAAAACGAATGGATTAGTCTGGAGCCCTGTGGTGCAGTTGGCATGCGCGTGTCACGAATATTCAAGAGTTGCGAGTTCAAATGACGAGTACAAGTAGGTATCCCATTTTACAGTCGTGCTAAAATTTACCTTTCAATTGAAATTGTTTAAGTTTGCGATGTCACAGATGGTCGAACACACATACATTGCCGTCAAACTTATATCAACCCTCTTCTTGCGTCGGGGGTCAACAGAGAAGCTTTGTCCTAATGACAACAAGATTTAAAATTTACTTTTCCACCATCAAGAAATAACAAACCTCTTTCTGTTTGTTATTGGAAAGCGAGGAACAAAGGATTTTTGTCTGACACAACTGTAGTCTGTGGCAGTGGCAGCCATTGTAGATATTAATGGTTTGAAATATTATTGACGACGTAGTGAAGTTTAATGGAACCCTTTGTGTCTATTGTGCTATGGTGTTTAACTTACACCCACCTAGACGTGGGTAACTGACGTAAATGCAAATTTTAATTTTTTCGACATAAATGTGAACATAACGAAATACGACATAAATCAAAATAATGATTAAGTAATTAGCTTCAGTTTAATAAGTTTTAACAAATGAATTTTGATAAATGAAGTTTTCTTTTTACGAGGGCAGGTACAACATAACGTCTAAGTTTCAGCGCTCTGAATAAGCAGTGTAAGTAAGAATTACGACCTCAACCCCCTTAGATCGGACTCACACGTGATTATTTTTCTTTTAAAACTTGTATTAAGGTGCCGAAAAAAATATAACTGTTACTAAACAAATCGTTAATTTCTAAGTTGGTTAAGTTATTGCGTCATTCCAATTTGTTTACTTTAATTAAATGTTTGTTCTCTATTTATTCCGCGAATCATTTGGCCCAGTACACCCTTAATGATTTAGCCTTTAAAGTTTCGGCTCAGTAAATTGACAAATTGACATTTCTTGTCGTTTCACACGAATGGCTGCTTGCAATCTACAAGAGCGGGGAATTATTTACTCGGGGGCAGTATTTTGTACCAGATATTTAATGCCGTGTTTTTAAAGTTCCGTACTCAAAGAAGGTAAAAGTCTTTTCTCAAACATGACATGAAATATTGACGTTGTGTTGTAATAGACCGGGAAATATCGCGCTGCAGGCGCTGCAGCTCGCCTGCCTGTGCGCGCTCACTCTAGCGGCCTCTCAGCGGGATCTCATACAAATTTTCCGCCCTCGGCCGGCAATGCGACCGTCTTTTGTTTCAACGCGAGCTGCGGCACGGCGAGCGCCCGCCGCCAGCATCACCGCCCGCCGCCGCCGCGCCAGCAGCCAGCGTGACATGCGCGCACACAACAGGGCGACCAGACTAGCGTCCCGCCAGCTTAATTTCTTGTTTTATTTTTATTTTATTCCATGTCATGTTTGAGAAAAGCACTATACAAGCCTCGGCCGGAGCGCGAGGCCGGATAGGGATGCGAGGCCGGCAACCCCCTATTTCCCGGCCTCTACAGTAATGTACTATTCTTGATCGTCTAAAAACGCGCTCTTGGAACTTTGAGTAAAATATAACTTTTTTTTCACGGAAATCATTAAAGAATCATGTGAGCTTTCATATTCAACAACCATTCTTGTCTTTTATGGTACACCCTATTTAATTTACCTAATCTTAATAATAATTAAATGTTTGTTACATTGTTCAAAATTTCTTTACATGAGTAATGGAACTTATATTCAACGTCTGCAACTTAAAATATAATACTACATTTACTACGGGTCATAAATACTTGCAAGTATTTACACCTAGTTAAAAGATTTTGATATGACGCAACTCAGATAGTGTATTAAGTACTTTATAGAGTACATAATTTATCAGCATGCTAACCATTTCCTGCTCAGTGTGTCTTTTTCCTATTAGATATGCTAGAAAAGGAAGCAGGTAGCGACCAATGCAGTTGTTGCTACTCGTGCTAGCTGGTTTGAGCGGATTTAAAACGCAAAATGTATTGCATTTTCTGCATTGTACCGGATTTAGTATTACGCTGCCGTATCACCGCAGACTTCTGACTTGGACAATTTGTTGCGGACTTAATCCGATGTAGCATCATACTGTTCTCTATCGTTAGCCGGAGTTTTATCTCATCTATTGGAACCTCTCAAAAATATATTACCATGGTCTTATTTACGTAGGAGTAACGAACAAGATGAACTTGAGAGATTCTAAATAAATAAATATCATCAAAATATCATGGGACACTTGACACCAATTGACCTAGTCCCAAACTAAGCAAAGCTAGGCAACGGATAAACATACTTATATAGATAAATACATACTTAAATACATATTAAACGTCCAAGACCCGTGAACAAACATTCGTAGGTATTATTCATATAAATATCTGCCCCGGCCGGGAATCGAACCCGGGACTTTAAGCTTCGTAGTCAGGTTCTCTAACCAGTTGGCCATTTGGTCATCAAATTCCAAACAAACAAACAAAATACGAGATGAAGTCAATGAAAAGCTTGTAAAAAGGTAATGTAATGTATCCGTATTACTCCTGAGATCTTTTACTATCCACTAATCAAATTTCATAAAATCCCTTTAGAAAGAATAAGTAACACATATTATAACACAGCAATTCTATGTAGAAAAATAAATAAATAAAAAATAAATAATCCCATCCCATCTTAGGCCTCTAGGTTGGCGACGCATCTGCAATACCCCTGGTGTTGCAGATCTTTATGGGCGGTGGTGATATCTTACCATCAGGAGACCCACTTGAACCATCACCATCCAGTCGAATAAAAAAAAACTTGGGACACTTCACACCAATTGACCTAGTCCCAAACTAAGCAAAGCTAGGCAACGAATAAATCAATATGGCGTCCAAACGTTGAACATTCGTAGGTATTATTCATATAAATATCTGAAACGAACCTCATTAAGCTTCGTAGTCAGGTCATCAAATTCCAAACAAACAAACTGAGATGAAGTCAATAAAAGCTCTAATGTAATGTATCAATGAGATCTTTTACTATCCACTAATCAAATTTCATAAACCCTTTTAAAGAATAAAATTATTATATGTAGAAAAATATTAGGTTGGCAATACCTCGTCTTACCATCATTAGGGGACACTTCACACATAGAAACTAACATACTATAAATTACTCTAGATCGTTTCATACCCTATCATTAAAACCGTCATACTCATTTACATGACAAATAATCCCGACCTTGACCGCGTATAAACTACTTTTACATTTACGAGCAATAGATAAACCCAAAGTTTTATTACCCCACTAAAACAGTGCAAAACAATCGTGCTCAAATCTTTACATCATAGAATCCTTGTCGATTCGACTAAATCACATTCAACTGTATCTCAGTCTCACTTACTCTGAAAGAAATGGATGTAATCCTGCGTCATATACAGCCTGGTTCCTGCATTGATAAAATGCGTATAAAATTATTACTATTATTAATGTCTGAAGATTTACAGCTGAAAACAAAACCGAAACCGAAATATTTAAAATAATAATAAAGAAATAATTAAGAAAATTTGTAATAAAGATTTGTTATCAGATAAATATACACAGAAGTTATAATTATACGTAGACCAAATATGCATTCTCTATTTGATTTATGGTTACGATACACATTTACGAACTGCGGACTGTTTAGTATGACAAAGTAAATTTAAATTTTTAACACAAAATTATGGTTGACATAATTATTATACGAGGGCTGCTTATGTATCCGGAATTAAAAAAAAACACAGCGCGGTGTCCCGCCGTGTGAGATTTAATTTTAAATAACAATAATACATTATTAAACTCTACTATACATATTTGACACATATACAGATAATTAACACATTATAAATGAAGAAAGAAAACATGAATATTGAACAAAAATTGTTCCTTGAAATGAAATGAAATATTTATTTATTCACAATGAATATTATGTTTAGATTAGTTTTTATATTACTATACGTAGTGTATTGCTTCCCATGACATTGGCATGTTCAACCAAGTTAGGCATGTGAAAATCTGAGGTTGGTGATTTAGTCACCCAGTCACAAGTAGGGTCTTTTGACTTAGTAATTATTACCTAATAAAATTGTGTTCGAGGCATACAATGCATGTTTATGTTACTTTTATCATGATCATCATTGTCATAACCCTTAATGGCAATCACGTTTACCCGAAAATCGCTAACCTATGGCGAGCATTGAGCAAGCAGCAGGGTAGGCTCTGCTGCAGCGAAAAGTACCAACTGCCTACCCCGGAATCGACCCAATGCGAGATCCAAATACAGAGTTTCAGCGAAGGGGATCTTTTTTCCAAGAATTGGCTGAAACTGTTGCAGAATCAGATTTTTTGGTCGAAACCGATACCGAACCTTCGGTCGGTCCTAAAAATTACCAAAGAATTTTACGATCGCACGAAGAATGGATGCGTAAACGAATCCCGAGTTCGTTCTCATAATAAATTTATCGTACATCGAAGTATCTTGAGCATTATCTTTTCAAAATATGGATCGGGTAAGTATGGAGTCGTAAAATAGATGCGAGTTTAACGAGATTCTAACTGTGAACGTTAACTGGAGATGTATGGTGGGAGTGTTAAATCAAGTTAGTGGCTCGAATTTTATAGCTCTTTGGATTGAGTCTAAATTTGCAATTGCCTTGTGTCTGAGTTGGAGTTGGTTTATTACTCAAAACTAAATAATAGGAACAGACATGTCTAAATGTTACTGATTTTATTGGTGCTCGTTTATCATCGTGTCTCACTTACTCGTTCGCCATTCTTCATCTCAAAAAAGAGACATCTGTGTTTACGCGAGATTTAGTTTTAAGACACGGCTGCAAACACAAATTAAGATTTAAAAAAAATGTTCTCGCTGTTGCAGTCAATAAAAAAACCGGCCAAAAGCGTGTCTGACACGCCCGAAATAGGGTTCCGTAGCCATTACGAAAAAAATAAGTAATATTTTTCTAAGGATTTCGTATTTTATAAGGAATTTTCCAAGTTTATTATATTTTATACCTTACGCTGCTATTTACTCTTAAGCTACAAATAATTCTTAAGCAAACTTAGCCGTTATAGTTTTCCTTGAAATTTTGATATACTTACTACCATCCTGAATTTTTTCAAATTTTTCCACCAAGCGGTTTAGATTTTAGAGGGGCGGGGACGCTCGATTTTAACAAAATTTTGCACTTTAAAGTTGAATATTTCGCAAACAAATCACTGAATCGAAAAATTGTCTTAGCAATGGTTAATGCTTTTAATAGCTAATGGTTTTAAAAGACCTACCCATCGATACCCCACACTATAGGGTTGGATGAGAAAAAAAAATCACCCCCACTTTACATCTATGGGAGGCAACCTAAAAAAAGTGTGAAGGCCCCTCAACAAGATGGACTGACATTCTGGTAAAGGTCTCAGAAACCAGTTGATTGTGGGCAATGAAGGATCGATCATTGTGTAATCTTTTGGGGGAGGCCTCTGTCTAGCAGTGGACTTTCGGTTAGTATGATGGTGATAATGAACCTCAATGAAATGAGATTAGAAGACGCAAAAGTATTTGGACCAAATTTCAACTAGCATAATTGCAAGACGTTTCTTAAAGTAAAGCGCAATAAAAAAGAAGGATAACTGTTAATCCACATTTGTGAGGGCACTCAAATGCCAGCTTTTCCCATTCGTATGTAAAACAGATGCCATTTGGAGACATCAACACTTAGAGGTCTGAGTCCGTGGCGGGAACAAACAATCGGATGGCTTTTCCCGACTTTATTACTTCATTTTACGGCTGGCAACACTCGGTAATGACCTTGCGTGGCTTAGATTTACAAGATTTTCGAGATGCACAGGTAAATTCAGATTTATTTGAATGCCTGTTATACGAGTACAATCATTATGTCAGCCTATATACGTTCCAATGTTGGGCACAGGCCTCCTCGCAGAACGAGAGGGCTTGGGTTTTTGTTCCCACACGGGCCTAGAGTGGATTGGTAACTTCACACAAACCATTAAATTACATTGCAAGTTTGATTACGATGTTTACCTTCACCGTAAAGCTCGCACATAAATTCCGCAAAATTGAGAGGTGCGGCTCAGGGTCGAACTCACGATCCTCTACTTGAGAGGCCATAGACAAACTACTAGGCTACCACGCGTTCTATACATTATAAGTATTTTTTTTTGTCTTATAATAAGATGTGGCTCGTGATTTAGTTTGCAAAGAATTCGTTTACCGTACGACCGTGAGAAATATACTTTTCCAGGATAAAAACTGTTATTTGTCCTGATCTCAAACTATCTCCGTACGAAATTATCACAATCGGTTGAGTACCTAATTTAAACGTGAAGGTGTAACAAAAAAACCTACTTACAATTACAATATTAGTTTAGATTCAGTCTCATTGGTTATACATGAGACCATTTTCACAAGAAGATAAAATAGCCTTAATAATCTTGCTTGTCACAGATCGGAAACTAGCATATTCAGCACAGTGCGATCCACACAGAACACGCGTGCATGTAAACATCACCACAAACACGTGTGGCTTCCCAAATACGATTCCCGACCACAGCTGCAAACTACTCTAATGTCAGAGTAATATACACCATTTTGAAACAAGCGAAAGCCTAACCAATAAATGTCGCACGCTGACGAGTTGACGATTCGATTTTGTATTCGCTTTGTAACAGCCAGTGTTGTGCGGTTCGGGTTGTAGTAATACTAATTTCGAGTAAATAAAAAACAACAAAAACAATGGGTTTGACCTATCGCCTCTCAAGCAGAGGGTCGTGGGTTCAAACCCCGGCTCGCACCTCTGAGTTTTCCGAAATTCATGCGCGGAATTACATTTGAAATTTACCACGAGCTTTGCGGTGAAGGAAAACATCGTGAGGAAACCAGCACAAACCTGCGAAGCAATTCAATGGTGCGTGTGAAGTTCCCAATCCGCACTGGGCCCGCGTGGGAACTACGGCCCAAGCCCTATTGTTCTGAGAGGAGGCCTGTGCCCAGCAGTGGGACGTATATAGGCTGGGATGAAAAAACAATGTGAATATTCTTCAACGTACTCGTACATGGTTTGTTGCGAATAACTTGTTACTAAAATCGTAAGAAAACCAAATGTATTAAATTCTCATTGATAAATTCATCTAACTCGAATTCAGTTTCTAATATAAAGTTAAATGGTCAAACTATTGAATTTGTAAAATCAACAGTATTTTTAGGAATAACGCTCGATTCTAAACTACAGTGGGGACCTCACATCACAGCAATCGCGGGTAGATTGAGCTCTGCTGCTTTTGCGGTTTGGAAAATACGGCAGCTAACCGATGTGGCGACTGCATGGTTGGTGTATTTTGCTTACTTTAATAGCATTATTTCATTCTGCCTTATTTTATGGGGATCTGCTGCAGACATCGAGTCAATTGTTATCTTACAAAAGAGAGCAATTAGAGCAATTTATAATTTGAGGACGCGTGAATCTTTAAGATCTATTTTTAAGGAAACAGGTATCCTAACCCTGCCGTCGCTTTATGTTTTTGAAATAATCATGTATGTTAGGAAGAACGTATGTGATTTTCCCACTAACATCGATAAGCAAAAGGCTACTAGAAACACAGGGAAGCTTAAAGTTCCATCTTACAGACTGGCTAAAACCAAAAAGTCGTTTCTGGGAAATTGCATACGTTTTTATAATAAAATTCTAAAAAATATTACAAATGAAACGGATACAAAATTCAGATCTATTGTCAAGAAGACTTTAATGTCTAAGGCGTATTATAAAGTTAATGATTATATCATGGACAGAGATATTAGGAAATAATTCCGATCCGCATTAGCGATCCCTTCAAATAGCGAACCTACTGTGTTAAAAATAAAGTTATGTTAAATACTTGTGATGTATAGATATCATTTAATAATATTGTAAATCTGTTTAAAAAAAATATACCTCGTTGAGTTTCTTGCCGGATTCTTCTCAACAGAGGTTTTTCCGAGCCGGTGGTAGATTTTTTTGACATTCATAAGTGCTTGTTATAGCCTAAATTGAATAAAGATATTTTGACTTCGATTTTGAGCCAACGTCATAAATAAGTGATCACTTTTATACCTAGTCACTTTAACGTCATGTTTGAAAAGCCATACGAAATTGTGTAGAAAGCGACAAAGAACAGAAATGATCACTTATTTATGACGTTGACTGTGTACCTGTCCTATATGTTAACTTTCAAGATTATAGATAACGGTTTTTGAATTAAGCAAACATTATGAATATGTATTGTGTAGCATTTAAAAAAAGCGATATACGAGTAGTAGTTTTTTTTTATAAATTAAAAACGGCACAATATAACAATGTTCGTGTCAGAGATCAAAAGCCAACTTTCAAATTGCTTCAGAACGTTTATTGAATTAAGTCACCTCGACAGTAACAATAGGAAAGCACTTAGACTGCGTCTCCACCAGAGATGTGCGAGAATGTGTTGCGAGGAATGTGCTTTTTGTGAACCATTGAGATTGATGAAGCGTTGAATGCTTGCTATCCATTACTGGGTATACCTAGTGCCACCCACGAAGACGCGTGATTTTGTCAAAATTAGACATTAATGTAATGACATTGCAATAAGAACTGCGGCACGCGTCATCATGAACTCTCCGGTGGCGAATGCACTAGTCCCAAAACGCACTATTAGTCAATACACTATAATTTCGAAAGCCCCTCTTCTCATAAGAAACTAGGCACAAAACACCATATTTCCAAAAAGGCTCATTCTCGATTTACACGAGAACCATTGAGAACTAGTCCCAAAATACACCTTTCCCAAAATACCCCCTCGGCTTTCGAAATTAGAGTGTATTGACTAATAGTGCGTTTTGGGACTAGTGCATTCGCCACCGGAGAGATCATGAATGACTGTACCTATACTCATTACGTAGCTGTCGCTCCCGAAGCCGCCTTAAGTATAAGCCTACTGCACCATCGTGGACGCCGCTAAACCATCTTTTAAACAGGGTATCTCTGGCCATAGGGATTTAAATTTAAGGTTCGATTCTACTAGCATAATTAACCAAGCTACTTTTGTTTTGTAACATTTTGAAATAACTTGAATTTAGATAATTTTATTGATCCTCAAAGTTTAATCGTTAAAATATGGCGGTGTTATTTCTGTCTCTTGGTATGGGGGCCTTTAAATATTTTTTATCATTTATTTGACATCCCTAAGATATAAACATTCATCAAATGTGCTGTCAATGTTTTATTGTATCGTTTACATTGAAAATTACATTTAATCTGAATGAAAAAATTAAATTAACAGTGTTCATATTTTTAATAAATTGCAGAACAAAAGTAGCTCAGCTAAGCGAGTAGAATCGAACCTTGGATTTAAAGCCCATTGAATTTGGTCAGAGACTCCCTGTAGATACCTATCATAGGCCAAATCAAATTATAATATCGACATTAACGACCACGACTGTGTCTATACGGAACGCTGAATCTAACATCATTTAAATCAAAATAAGATAAAAATACGAACGTATTTGCCCTGCCGATAGAAAAGTAGGTGGCGGAAATACCGCGACGTGAAGTGGAACAGCAACAAAGTTAATGGTCACGTAGAGTCGTTTCATTTTTACAGCGAAAATGTTTTCCATTTTAGCAGGTGGGATATATAAAATTGAATTGTTATAATCAACCCGTGTTAAGGAGAGAGCGTAATTTTAGCGCTGGCTTGATGTTTTGTCCGTATTGAAATGTAAAAAAATCATGATTATTTACATTACGTTCAGTATTTAATAAAATAAATATCATGGGACATTTGACACCGATTGACCTAGTCCCAAACTAAGCAAAGCTTGAACTATGGACACTAGGCAACGGATAAACATACTTATATAGATAAATACATACTTACATACATGTTAAACATCCAAGACCCGAGAACAAACATTCGTTTTATTCATACAAATATCTGCCCCGGCCGGGATTCGAACCCGGGACCTTTAGCTTTGTAGTCAGGTTCTCTAACCACTTGGGTATCCGGTCGTCAAAATATGCTTAACAACTTCCTTGTTCAATGAATTAAATATATATGTATATGATTCATATAATTTTGATAAACTGAAGTTCCCCGTAAGACCCATTTTTGAAGTAAAATTTGTACAGACAATTTTTTTAAGCTTTCCTAGAAGATGAATTTGGAGCAGTTTAAAAATACATTGTGTGAAGGTAGTGCAGTTTGCTAATAATGAATTTTATATATCGGAAGTACAGACGCCATCGTAATCATGAAAACTGGGCTGCGTAGTTTTAAAGTCTATGAACGCACACTTTAAACCTAGGCAGCCCACTTTAATACGACTCATAATTATGGTTGGGTTGCATTGGCCACAATTTTGAAGACAGAAAGAAAATCCTACTAATATTATAAATGCGAAAATTTGTAAGTCTGTTTAGTTGTTTGTTACCTTATTATGTCTAAACCTCTAAAACGATTTATCTGAAATTTGGTGTACAGATAGTTTGAGTCCCGGGATACATATGACAGTTTTTAGCCCACAAAATTGCATAGTTAAACGAATTCTATCCGGGAAAAGAAGCTGGAAGAGATCCCTTAAAGGAATAAGTTCACCTTTGTATATCTTATAAACACTGGGCTACCTAAATGCTAGTCTGCCTACCTTGGCTAGGGCTAAATTATCACCTTTAAAATGTATTTCAATAAACATTGTCCACTTTTCTACTGAATAAATAACGCTCTTCAAATGCAACGGACGTGATAAGAATCTTGCTTGAATTCTTCCTGACGCTCCGAGCCGCATACCCTAAAAGCATGTTTATCTCTCACCTCTATTTGTCCCGATACTCATCACAGACCTTCTTTCATAAATAGGGGTGTAACCCCTTTATTTAAACACTTAGTTATTTATTTGGTCCAACTATAGGCACTAACGCCACCTAGCTATAAATAGTTATTTAAGATCGAGTTTTGGTAGTCTGAATAAAAAGCAAAGTGAGTTTTTAAATAGACAAAGTTAGGAATTTTCTTTATTCCACACCTACGTCTTATAATGTTTTACAATACATCCTTGTGAGGAAATAAATGCACAAATTCGAAGCTGAATTACATAGACCGCTTTACTTTTAGTATTTAAAACAAGTAACTTTGGACACATTTTCAGCATTTGACAAATAAGAAAATAGTTTCCTGCACTTGTGCAGAAACAGTAAGGGGCTGCTTCACCATCCATTGATTAGTGTTAACCGACGGTTAAATGTGATGCCGTCTCCGTCTATTCGAACAAAATAAATAGAGACGGCATCACACCTAACCGCCAGTTAACACTAATCAAAGGATGGTGAAACAGCCCCTAAATGTCCTGTTCAACGGAAGCACGGTGATATACTTAACTGGCACCTTCATATCATGATGATGACGATGTCAAATGGGCTATAGAAAAAAAACCGGCCAAGAGAGTGTCGGACACGCAAGATAGGGACCGTAGCCATTACGAAAAAAATCAAGTAATATTATGTGCGTTATAATACAATTAAAACACTTACTACACTTAAAATCTATTACCACAAAAAAGAGCGTATCTTCACGGCACTTACGTCATTTTCTTGAGAAGCGCAGTTTTTCGGCAATAACACAAAAACGGTGTATCTGATCATGTTGAAAGCTAGTTTCTTTGAAAGTATTTATTAAGCGTTACCATTCTATATTTTTTTCATATTTTTTGGACAAACGGTTTACAAGATAGATGAACACAATTTTTGCTACATTGGGAGCGACTATTTCCGGAAATCTTCACTTAATCAAAAAAGTTTTTGAGAAACCTTACTATCTTTTTAAAAGAGCTGTCGAACTATGTGCCACACGTAGATGCGATTTTTTTTTTTTTTTTTTTTCAATATCTGTTACGTGTATGGTGTGCCCCCGCCCCTCTATAAATATTTATTATTGTAATTTAACTACAAAACTAAATAGCGGCTTCGACAAGACAGACTGTAGGTACTTCAAATTTCATTGATATACATCTTGTAGTTTTTGAGTAAAATGCCTGTGACATACGACCGAACAGACAGATAGAAAGACAGACAGACGGACTTGACGAAACTATAAGGGTTCCGTTTTTGCCATTTTGGCTTCGGAACCCTAAAAATTCTGAATAAGTGTTAAAAGAGACCAAAGCCGTGTGTTTATTGAAGCAAAGTGTTCTATTTGATATGGAAAATGTTATCGCGTTGATTTGTTTGGGGATTTAAGGCTTTTTTCGTGATGCTATGTTTTGATGACACGGGCCAAAACATTATTTTTTTATGTAAAGTCCTTTGAGATTTCCTTTACGGTTAATGCTTGATTCAGGACAAACGTAGAAGCTAGTATTTACAATGTACACGTTGTATTAAAATAAAAATTAATCCTATAATCTAATATATAAAATTCTAGGGTCAAAAATGTTTGTGACAAAGTCCTTCGAAATGGCTTAATCTATTTTTATGTTTTTTTTTGTGTATTTGGTAGGTCTGAGAATGATGTAAACTATTTTTCATACTTCTATGTGGACGGAGTCGCGGGCAACAGCTAGTAAAATATATATAAATATATATAATAGGAATATTATTAATTGCACATCAAATAAATAATTGCCTATCAATTTATTCTCATCATTTATATACCTTAGTACATCAATTAAATTATATCAATACAAATAAATTAAATGTTTAGCAAAACTAGTACTGCAGATAATTCGAAAATTTTCATCAACACAAACTATACAAAAATACTACATTCACATCAAAAATGCTGACTGCACAGCAAAAATACTGACTCCACAGCAAATTAACTAGAGCGTGCGTATATGATACTCATTCTCATACCAAAATAACTTTTTTACTGTCAATTTGGCACCGGAAAATTAGGTACGACGACGAGCGGAGCGAGGAGCGTTAGGTACAATTGCGACCACAACGCGCGAGCCGAGCGAGCAAAGCGAGCATTGCATTAGCAGTAGTTCGGAATATCCAAACACAACAAAAATACATTAACACACACATAATATAAGTACGTTTTAAATATATTTAAAATAAAAATATCACATCACACGATTTTTGATCTTTAGTGTAATAAATATTATTAAATTTAGATTAGTAATTTATATTATAAAAATCATATTTATTTAATAAGATAATATTTGCATTGCATTTGATTAGACATATCACTGCACATTACCACAATCATAAAAAGCATTGCCACCATGTTTAAAGCAAAATAAATTTAATTTCATTACTTTCAAATTATTTCAGTCAACATAGCCCCATATTGGGCGCCAACTTTCCCAACTGCTTTCAAATAATGCAGTGACCACAATAACATTACTTCGACCAAAAGAATAACAAAATGCCATAACCTAAATTCCACTAAACGGTTGTAACTCCGGCTTGCGGCGCCAAACTCTTTCACTCCGCCAAATTGAAACAGTAAAGCAGATTCCGACGCATCCCCACAACAGCTTTATTAAGCTTCGGACACACGCGGGGGTGCATTAGATATTATTAGATATTAGATAGACAAACGGAATAAATTAAAATCATTTAAAATGTACCACGAGCTTTACAGTGACGGAAAACATCGACTTGAGGAAACCTGCAAAAAGCTACGAAGGAATTCAATACTGTGTGTGAAATTCCCTATCCGCACCGGGCCCGCGTCGGAAATAAGATCCAAGCCCTCTCATTATGAGAGGAGGCCTGTGCCCAGCAGTGGGACGTATGCGTAGGCTGGGATGATGATGAAGTAAAAAACATACATACAAAGACTGCTAAAATTATAAATCTTCCTTTTGGTCTTACCGTAGTCGTGTTAATAAAATGGGACAATAAATTGTCAAAAAATCGACCTAGTCTTAGCTATGCAACATTTGTGTTAAAGGTTCTTAAAAGCGGGCAATCGATGATTAGACATACAAACCTCAAGCTTGGGATGATAGAGGATACTATTAAACTGCAAGTCAACAAATAATAACAACCTATTATGTGCGAGTCGGTCTTAGAAAAAAAAAAAAAAATTACCTATCCACGGCTATACTCTATGATAACAGGCAGTCAGTTTGATGTTTATGATTTATTTTTGTGTAAGTTGTAATTTACCTCTAGCTTTACGAAATTCTCAATGCGCAAGTTCGACCTCTGCCTCGCCAAGAGGCCGGTTTTTTCTCTTTATTCATTATAATATTTTTCAGATTAAGATTTCATGTACCTCTCTTTTTTACACCAAATAAATACTATAAATCTATTCGAATATCTCACTAAGCGAACGTATGAAATTCTCCACTCCAAAAAACTTGCGGCTTGAATATGCACTCCGCTTATGTGAATGACGGCTAAAAGTTAGTAATAAGAGTAATGGAGTCTGCGGCAGTGCTGGCGAAAAGGCCACGTCTATTCTGATTCGAAAACGCTTCGTAAGTAATTTGCCTGACACCAACTTAGTTCTAGAACCGTTCGATACCAACTTTTCAAGATATGTGCCAAGTATTATTTGAATGTATATAGACGATGACATAGGTACGCCAATGACCTTGAGCAGTGCAAGTCTTCACACGTACTGTCAGTTACCTGTGTTTTTTATTTAGGTTGATTTGTCACTTTATCGGCGAGATATCGTGAACGAGTATACTAATTCCAAATGATTGCTTTTTAATACTGAGATTCTCTAAGTCGACTGCTTTTTATCCAAGTAAAGTCCAAAACGCTTGCGAGATGCAAACGACATTTCAAGTAACATTACCGTTTTTAAAGTAATAATTAACCTTAAATCAGGCGGACAGCAAGCATTAACTTACCTGTTTCTCGATAAACCCTTCAACTAATTGACCTTCCAGCAGCTTCTATTAAGATTACAATCGAACCCAAACAGTTTCGCTTTACCGAAAGGCAGAAACTACGCCGTTCGCATTGAATTGTTGATTTAAATCTGACAGGCATCTTACATCAGTTGCCGACATTGATTCAGTCTTAGACCTTCTCGGGGCGTGCATAAAAGGTCATCATTACAGGGAAACTGGGATAGCTTTGCGTCTATCCCAGTCCCTACTTGAAGAAGATAAGGTTGGGTTTATACGGACGATTGGCAAAGCTATTTGTCAACCGTTTTCGAAACGGTCGGCAACACATGGTGTAAGCGTTTGTCGAATCTGTTTATGGTTTCGGTTGAAATAGCCATTTGTATGTCGACGATTATATTTTGTGGCTTGCAAAATGTTTGGGGTAAGGTTGTATGCTAACTGATTTAAATTGATTGTAAGTATAAGTATGACATATCAGTGGCGGGTGGTAGTTTTATTGCATTTGTGTGCGGGAAACTCTGTATGCATACACCATCGTCATCATCATCACTATCATCAGCCGGAAGACGTCCGCTGGCCGCTGCTGAACAATAAAGGTCTGTCTCTTGTAACACGCACATTATGACACGCGACGGCGACGGTTGATTAGGAAACGTTCGGCATTCTAGTGGGCAGTCTCATACTTTTCAATACAAAATACAATACAATACAAAAATATATTAACATTTTTGCTTGACACGTTGCTATTATGGTCATGGTATGTGTGTGTTGCCAGATTGGATTTTTGAAAATCCGAAGGCATAGCAAAAAAAATCCGTAGAAATCCGTATTTTGCCGCTGTTAAGATCCGTAGATCTACAGATTTTTTATACAGGTTTATTTGACAGTTTCTGAACCTTACAATGTTGTTTAAATAGTTAGTAGAGAAATGGCCGAACAAATGAACTTTTCCACGATTTATAAGTATTAACTCTGTCTGTCTTCTCAAAATCTTGATTTTATAACTAACATACAATGACCTAGGCCTTGCATTGCATAATTCATTCGACAATTTTGACATTTGCGACTCCGTTTGACTGTTCCATCCAACTTACTTTTGCCATCTAACTCAACTGTCAAGTCAACTCAGCTCGAATTTATCACTGAAGGCTGAGTCAGCTGCGTGTAACGAAACGCGGAACTTAAAAATAGTCTATACTTTTTTTAAGGAATTGCGTTTCATGATACGCCGAAAAACAACACGCAGTTTTTTTACGCAACACGTTTTGATGAAAATTTGGTTCGTTTAAATTCTGTAGATTCAGCAACAATTTCCGTAGAACCGGGAACTAGGCCTAAAATCCGTAGATCTACTGAAAAATCCGTAGATCTGGCATCGCCGGTGTAATGGGTTAATACTGTGTCAAGCATTGGGATCTATAGTCAGATGATGATTACGACATACTCGTATACACATTTTTTTGTTTCCGTAGTAAAAACAGTTGCACGACGCTGTGCTTTAGTTTTTTCCATTCCCGTTCTAACTAGTTTTTCGTATCAGAGCGCTTCTGCTTTTGACACTATCTCGTGGTTTTTCTTCGCTTGTATTTTAGTTGTACATTCCTGGATATAGCATCAAGTTTACTTTTTCTTAATATTTACTTATTTTTTTAAAGATCAGAAACATTTTTGAAACGATTTTAAACATGCAGTTGTAAGCTTATCGAATATCGATATGCTATGTTAATTGTGTAACTTATGTTTATGTACCGTAAAGGATATAAAAAAAAAACTTTGTAAGTAGGTACTTTAAAATTATTTTTGATTGACTGATTCAACGTCTATTCCCAATCTTCTGGACAGACACAGTAAAATTTTGCATAGTTCCTTCATGATTTACGAGTAAACCAAGAATTTAATGGATATGTACGGAGTAGGAAATTCTGCAATATTCTGCAAAATTTCAAGAAAGGCATCGGGTATCTTTCAATCACTCATCATCATCATGTCAGCCGAAAGACGTCCACTGCTGGACATACGCCTCCCCCAAGGCTCTCCACTTAGACCGGTCTTGTGGTTTCCGCATCCACCGCGATCCCGCAATCTTAACCAGGACGTCGCTCCATCTTGTTGGAGGCCTACCGACAGCTCATCTTCCGGCCCACGGACGCCATCACAATCACGCAGTCAGTCTATTTCTCATTAGTTTAGTACTTGTTATTTTACCTTCCATTCGGTAGCTAAAACCAAAAACGAGAAATTACAGCCTACCCACAACTGGCTCCATTAAAAACGCTCTTCTTTATTACGTAAGTTAAGTCCTAATACTTCCATTTGCTCTTCTATTCGTAAGTTCGTGTGTCCACAATGTTATTTAATAATCGTCTAGTTTACGCAAACATCTGCGAGGGTTCGTACAAAGAGCAGTTTGCGGGGTGCCCACAGAATTTCAAATGTCACTCATTGTGTTAATATTTTATCATACGGATTCGAAGTTTCCCGTAGTCTGGGTACTATATTATTTAATAGTTTGGATGTCACGGTGTTGAAGGATGGGGTATACTTAAGTGTAGAAAGTGCATAGGTACATACGCTCGAAAAACATAACCCTACTTTAAGCAGTCGGGTAAAAACATACCCACATCATAATCATCATCCCAGCCTATTTACGTCCCAGTGCTGGGCACAGGCCTCCTCTTAGAATGAGAAGGCTTGGGGCGTCGTTCCTACACGGGCCCAGTGCAGATTAGTTTTCTTTTCATCGTACAGCTCGTGTTAAATTTTAAATGTACTTTCGCACTTATATATTATAAGTTATATTCCGAAAACCTCAGAGGTGTGAGCTCGGCCTTGAACCCCACTACCCTTTGCTTGAGAGGCCATAGGTCAAACCACTTCATTAGCAATTCTTCGTTAGCGGCTAGATTAGCAGTTGTGAAAGACGTCCACTGCTGGACATAGGCCTCCCCAAGGCTCTCCACTCAGACCGGACTTGTGCTTTCCGCATCCACCGCGATCCCACGATTTTAAACAGGTCGTTACTCCATCTTGTTGGAGGCCTACCGAGAACTGGTCTCCCGGTCCGCTATCACGCCAAATTATCTATACACTCTCTTATTCTTATTACCTTAGCAACAGAGTCGTGTGTAGATCATTATGAGCACCGTTACTGCTCATCCACTTCTGTAGCTGACTGTAGATATGATGGATGAGTGATTGTTTGAACCATTGTTTGAATATTGTATGACCTATTTCAACTGTTTTTTTTTACAAAAGGTTGGTAATTCAACGACTGTACTTAGGATGGGTATAAAATGGTGTTGACTAGTTAAAGGACAGTTGGTATTTTTGAAACTGTATTTTATCTACCTACGGCCCAGTGCTTTTTCGAAACAATAAGTGTCATTATGATAATATCCGTTGCGGCGTTTTTCAAAATATTTACACCAGTTTTTACACATATTCCCATAGATAGCGCCACTGATATCACTGTAGATAAAGGCAGACACTACTTAAAACTGCAAATAAATATTCTCGCTACGACTCGTGTATCCCCTTGATGCCAAATAATATTGAATTGACATTCAAAGAATTTCATGGAAAAGCAGATATTATTTTAATTCCTTAAGGTCCGTGTCCACTACACTGTACCATACCACGACCTTAAGTGCATGATCACACTATGCAATTTGCCGCGAATGTTTAACGCGCCGTCCTTCGTCGGAGTATCGTTTAAGAAAGAGACGGTGCAATAAAACCGCGAGATTAATCGCACAGTGCGTAGGTACGAGTATGTAAACGAACTATAATTCCAGTACAGACATAAGCATTGTTGTTATGATCCACTGATTCATTTGCATTAGTACACCGTCGTGACCCGAATTAAATGGGATGGTACTTCGTTGTGACATTCCTAGTTTCCTATGAAAAACTTTCACAAGGATTTTTAGTCACTCTTGTCTAACCATTTACTAAAATATCCTACAAAAATTTAATGGTTGCTTTGCTTATTGTTGCTAAAGTAAATTGTTATTGCTGTTATTATTGATATTTTTTTTATTAATTTATTACATTGAATATTGATTCATCATCATCATCATCATCATCCCAGCCTATATACCCAGGCCCATGACATGGCTATGACCCAGGCCTGTGCCCAGCAGTGGGAATATTGATTGGTGATTATTATTTTTATGTTATTGTTTGGCATTATTTTGGTATTTTCTAATTCGGGAATATTATTAAATGATTTTTTATTAATTTACTAATGGATTAAATAGACCGTTGCACATCTCTCCGAGGCAGGCATAGAGTACTGTTAACTAAATATATACTTATTTAATATCTACGTAATAACTCATGACATGAATTTGAATTTGACAAAGTCTTTTTAGTGATTACAATTTTATTTACCATAGATTATTGATAACTAGAATTTAATTCGGGTCCATGATTCTTTTAACTGTACCACTACTCTTAGTGGGTATGGTTCTTTATATCAGTTTTGTAATGACGTAATTTTCCACGTGACGAGCATCAATCGGAGAATTTCAGGGATTTCGCAATCATAGAATTGGAATATGTTATGTGGCTTCGTGCTTAGACTTTGCTAGACTAGATCAAAAATCTTTTATCGTAGTTCAGGGTCATAAAAGTTATGATGGAGACGATTCTTTCACATCATAGGACCCCTGATTGAATTTTTGGTTGTTATAATGATCGAAGACTGAGAAGGAGATGGCGGGACGAGTTGGACATGTGCGCATAGGACTGGCATGATACAGCGTCAGAACGAGAGTTGTGGACTTCAAAGGGGAGACATTTGCCCAGGAGTGAGACACATTGAAGAACATGAAAATTTATTATAATTTTATTAACTGCACGAAGCTACGCAATGTCAATTAACTATTAAATACATTATAAATTCGCTTTTGTACCTGTATATCAATTAGTAATTCTGTTTGCTTCTTTAAATTTTGTACAATGAACTGTTGTGTTATGTATGGTTATTTGGAGGTTTTTTTTTTATTTCAACTCCTTTGTTACTTTTACGGCCATCCCGTAAAATCATATCAAAAATACAAACTGAGACATGGATGCACAGAAAAACCAGAAAAAGACCAGCTCTGGGAATAGAACCCAGGTCCTCAGCATTTCTTGCTGCGTGCCATACCCACAACATACATGTCGCCGCGCTGCAACATAGTTTTTTTTTTTATATAGATGTCATAGATGTCTGCTGCTTAAGTAGCGTAGTAGAAAAAAAGCAACCTGAGATATGTGTGCATAGGAGAAATTCGTGTCTGTACTCCTGGTTAGTGGTAGTGTAGGGGTATGGAACGTAGCACGGAATGCTGAGGACCTGGGTTCGATTCCACGCGCTGGTCTCTTTTTCTGGTTTTTCTGTGCATCCATGTCTCAATTTGTATTTTCGATGTTGTGTTATGCTTATGTTCATTCTGAGAGCCCTATGGCAAGCAGTGGGACGTATACTTATATACTCCAAGATTAATATTGGTCTCAAATTGGTTGCAGAGGGCTCTCTTTAATAATTTAATAAAAAAAAATTTTCATCACACTTGCTCGTAAACAGTGTCATAACATGCAGGCTACCTTGGTTGCAACCCCCTAAATAAAACCCTCGACCTTAATGTGCTTGTCATGAAACCCGTGGTCGGTTAATGAGTCATTCCGCGTACACATTTTCTTGTCATGAAGCCCAAGGTCGGTAAATGAGTCAGTGCCCGTACTGATGGCGCTGCGCTCGATGCTGCAGGACCACATGTTCTACATGCACACGCACGTTGCGGCGCATGCTGCGGGAGGTAGAGGGCGGCGCTGCCAAGAGCACAGCCTAAGGTATGGCCAATATTTGGAACAATTATATTTTTTCTTTTACAAATATAAAATTTTACTCGCAAATGTGATGAAAAACATTGTATGTTGCACGGGTGGTACTAGAATTACGAACATCGACTCATTAAAGCCCTCAGTCTTCGACTTCGAGCTTCTAATAGACTCTCGTTCATAATTCCTTATTTACCGCCCTTAAGACACAATGTACTATTATTCTAAACTAGAAATAATAATGTTTTCGGAATCTTTATTTTAATTCTGACTCTCGATTAAATTGTGCAGCTTAGTTTAAGTCATTATCATTTATTTTTTTATTCGACTGGATGGCAAACGAGCAAGTGGGTCTTCTGATCACCACCGCCCATAAACATCTGCAACACCAGATGCGTTGCCATTGCCAACCTAGAGGCCTAAGATGGAATACCTCAAGTGCCAGTAATATCACCGGCTGTCTTTCTCTCCACGCCGAAACACAATAGTGCAAGCACTGCTGCTTCACGGTAGGATTAGCGAGCAAGATGGTCGTAGCAATCCGGGCGGACCTTGCACAAGGTCTTACCACCTGCAGCTGCCGTGCTGCGTGTGCTTTTAAAATATGCGTGTCACGTCTGCAATTAAAACTTTATTATTATAAATGTTTAGAACAATCATTTAAAGAGGCTAACTTTGGTTATCACGTTATAAAATGGTTCTTTTAAAGTTTATTTTAATCAAATGGAATTCAATGATCAACCTCCATTATTAGTGAAGTCTTACTAAGCCTTTATTGCAGAACGTAAAACGGAGAACGCTTCTGTCCAAAAAAAGCAATCGAAATTAAAAATTACACACAAAACCAAACTGCGCAGTGGGTCCAGTGCAAAATAAAACTACACTAGCAACTTAGTACAGGCAAAATAGGATCAGCGGTATCACTTTTCGTTAAAACCGTTAATTGAATATAGTATAAAGTAATTTATTGATTCAATTTGAACTCGATTTGCTAGGTTGTGACGTAGCCAAGTGATTTATTGTAGTTAGCAGTGTTTTAAATTACAAGCTTTTATCTACTTCGCGACTTTGTTCTCGTGAGAGAATAAACAATTAGCTAGTTCTTTATTCAGTCGGAATTTCTAAAGATCCGTTCTTTTTCCCTATATATGACACTCAAGGAATATGTTTGCCTAATTTCAAGTCTATCGCTTCAGTTAATTTAGTCTAGGCGTTGTCAATTTTATTGGCCAGTTAACTAGTCTTTTGTAAGGGTAAAATTGACACTTTCTTTATTTTATCTATAATCATTTAACTATAAAATAGATGTTGTCTATCGCAGTTTAACGGGGCAATGCGGCAAGTGTGTTGGGCACCTTTGCACCTGGCAGATATGACACGGGGCGGTTTATTTCACTGACTGTATTTTGTATTGTACTTATCTCTTTGTTATTTAGTTAATTTTGCTGCAAAAACTTCGTGTAATCCACCAAAACGTTCAAATGGCGGCGTTAAACGCGCCACCGTTCTTTCTTCCCGTTACATTCACTTCCCATCTGGGCGAATGCCAACATTTGGGAATAACACTGTCGTTTAGATTGATAAAGCCTGGAACAATGGAGGGGACAAACGGAAACTGGAAAAACTGCGAGTCCCCGACGTTGACACTGAAATTTTCCGTAAGCGAGATAGAAGCGTTTATATAACCATATTGCTTTTTCTGTGCAACGTTTTTCTGTGTTTTATTTGAAACTAAGGTTTCATCTGCGGATTTGCGCACACAAACTAGGCTAATGAAATCCAATGAGGTCTGGCAGTTGGATTATAATTCTGGGATTACTCAAAAATTCTCTTTGGAATTCCCGAAAATTACAACGTGGATGACAATAACATTGTATAAAAATACCTGCGTCATATTTCATGGCTCTAATATTGGCCGTTGTTTTTTTTTTTTTTAAGAATGGGGATAAAAATGCTATGTTTTTGAAACATATTACTTCCAGCTATCCACACACCAAATTCCTTCCAAATACATTAAGATGTTAGCTTGAAGGAGTACAAAATACACACGTGATAAGTTTTTAGAACTCATTAGAACACTGAACATTATCAAGTAAATATAAAGAAAGTCCGGTATGATGCCCATCATCATCTTGGCGTATTATACGTCCTACTACAAGGCACAGCTCCTCTTTGGGAATGAGAGTATGAAATGCCGTGGACCATAGTTTCCTTGCGGGCCCAGTGTGGATTGGGAACTTCACACACCATTAAATTTTTTCGCAGGTGTGTGAGATCCAGTTAAGTAATATACTGCTTGGGAATCAACCAATATGTCTGCAGGTAACGGAATCACGTAGGTACCAGGGTGGAAACCTTTCAAAATCCATTTCGCAATGATTTTCTTTGGCAAATGTGTGGGATGTGTTGAATGTATGTATTGTGGAGATGTGTTGTTGTGTATATAAGTATATACATTATATTATTTTTTCTTTTTAGATTCTCCTGTGTTTTTGTTTCCGCCACCTACTTTGGACATAATTATAATATCGTATAGGTAATAATAATAATAATAATGTTCATTTATTGCGGGCAACTTATACCTTACATACTAGCATACATATTTATAAACAATAATATTTAAAACCCAAAATACCCAAATGTATACATGTGTAAAAATGTTGTCTTGAAGAGATCGCTTGACTGACTTCGTGTCAATATTTTTTTTTTGTACTGATGTATTTATGGCGCGCAAAAAAGAATATTGTATTGTATTGATGTCAACATGACAGTTAGTATGACAAAGATTCCAATTGGTACGCGATTCGGTTTCCTTGCATGTACGATTGTGCGACGTTTCTATTGCATGACCTAATCGCTTGTGCACAAACGACACTCTGACTATACGCTTGTCGCATTCCAGTAGTAAACCCTGGAATACGTCACGCAATTTTTTATAGGTATAGTTTACTCGTAGCGACAACTTATTTATTTGCACAAAAAACTTGAGCGCCTGAAGTATATCGTTATCTCTATAAAAGCCACAGAATAAACATTGGAATTCGCAAAGCAATTCAATAAACAAACCCTTTCGGCAGTGAATCAAAGCTGCGACCAAAAAAATATATTCCACACATTCGCGCGAGCTCTCAAATTAGGGCTGCGTTAGTTTTTCCCGCTGCGCAAGGAACAAGCCAAAAGCGATTTGTAACTATAACATACGACTATCTGTATAGACTGCATGTTTCTTATGTTAAAACTGCGAACTGTTTTTCACGACTGAACTGTGTTTAACGTGAAAGATTTTACGTTTTGTTGACGCTTGTTACCAGGTCTGTGTCTAGTTTATGCGTCGAGCCGTTCACTGCAAACAGCTACATCACGCACAGCATTTAATATAAACTTTTATGCCGATGAGAAAGTACCTGCGAACTTAAAGCTTAGACTAAGCTGTATATTCATATGACAGGAAGTTTAGTGGAAATAGGTGACCATTTTATTTAGCCGACAGTCGACTACAAAGGGTGGGCCTACATTTGTATTACTATAGCACCGGCGTGTTAATTGTGATTGTTTGGACGCCTAAATCAGATACGGAATATTACACGCTTGAGCATTTTTTCGCGTCCAAACTAAAGATCAAAATACATGATACAATACGCCAAAATGATACCATATCAACTGCTAGCGCTATTTAGTGAGCAAACATAAAAACTTGTAGTTGTACTACAAGTTTTCGAAGTTATACATATAAAATTTCTGACGCTCGTCCTTGATCGATTCGCATGCATAACCATACCCCTGGGGAGAGCTCTCTCTTTTGCATAGCCTCTCCTCAGTACAAATATATCTATTTTAAGGTAAGCCGCGATAAATTGATTGTCAAAAATGAAAATAAAAAAATACTTCAACGCTATCTCTTTTAACTTGTGCTTCACGTTAGACAGTACTGCTGCCTGATACAAGACTTGGATTTTGGACCACGGCCAATCCACATAAACTGCTATTTTGTTACAGTCAGAAAAATACCCGCCTATTAAAACAATAGAATGTAGAGAAAAACTTTACACTGTATAGTGGAGTTTTATACTCGTAAATGATGCTGACGGAGCGAGCTTTAGTTCTGTTCACTTGCTAATAAGCAGATAGCATGTTTTTAAAGAAGTTATGATAGCAAACGAACAAGTTTATTCATCTGACAGTGAGAGAGTATCCACTATCACTGGCATGTATTGAGTAGGCAGCAGGGTAGAAGCCTACCCTGCTGCCTACTCAATGCATGCCAGTGATTCCTATGCCTACCCTACTGCCCTACTGTGGGAGGTGGCAGCGTAGTGCTGCAGCACCACATTCAGCACAGAAGAACAGCGCGTTCATTATCCGTTAGTAAATTTTTAGGTAGGTATTATTATAAATATGTTTTTCTCAAATATTTAACAAAACTGTCTCTAATATTACCTACGCGTAAATAGGTGTATTTGAACTTTCAAGGTTCATTCTTTCCAATAAAGGTAAAACATTCCAATCTTTATAAGTTACGTTAATGTAACAAGGAGTATAATGATAACCTAATTTGATTGAACATATTTTTGTAATAAGTGGAAGCAATTTGGTAGGTAAATTGATTTTATCGTTATAAGTGCTTTGATTTTCTGTAGCTAGAAAATCTTCTTTACTCGTACATAGTATAATTAAAACCTATACAACAAAAAGTTGGAAACCCCGACATTCGTCACTTCAAAGTTCAATATCTCAAAAATCGCTAAACCGATTTTGATAAAATATGTCTAATGGTCTAAGAGCCATCGCTAGAAAACCTGCTTGTAAACAAAAAAAAACCGCATCAAATCGGTCCACTCGTTTAAGAGCTTCGGTGCCACAGACACACATAGCGGTCAAACTTATAACACCCCTCTTTTTGCGTCGTGGGTTAAAAATCACTTCCGCTTGTCTGTTTGTATGTACGCTTAGATATTTTAAATTACGCAGCGGATTTTAAAACGGTTTGCACTATCAGTTATACATAATCATTCACGGTATACGAACGCGCCTCGGCTTTGCGTTGCAGTTTTGAGTAAAGAAAGCTGAAAAAATGTGAATTGCCTTTTGTTTCAGACCTTTTTTTTTCATTATTGCACAACTACGAAGCCGACGCGGCGGGCCGTTGGTTAATACGAGTATTAGGTAATCCATATGTAAATAAGATTATTTAATGTAAAACGAGTTAGATAATGGTTGACCTTACGAACAGTCAAGGAAACTGAATCACGGTACCAGGGTGGAACCTTACTAATACCCATAACAACTGCCAAAGAAATCATAGAAAAATTAATTACAAAACAGTTATATCTTGTACGTAATACAGTTTCCTCGGCTGTATGCATACAGCTTTCAATCATTTCCAAGTTTTTGTCATGAAAGGCAACTGAGTAAATCATCAGAAGAATTATTTTACGAGTAAGTATATGGCTTCAAAACCTTTTTTCCGTCAGTATAATATTACTGTGCTATTAATAACTGGTTCACGTGGGCCGTAATAATAACAATGGAATACCTAACGATAGGGCAAAAAAGGTATAAAGTAATTCATGGTGTTTATGGGCTCTGCCGCAAAATCGCATGGTGGCACGAGAGACACACATTATGGTGTTCAGTTACCATAAATCGGTTGTATAGATTTTCACCGTCGATTTTATATTGATTTTTTTGAGGTTATTGACAGATTTATACTAATCCTAAGCTTTTGCAGCTTCACATGCGTTAACCAATAATAACTACTATTTTGTGTTATCACTTGCTACTTAAAATTTCTGGCTCGGCTTGCTTTATAAACATAGTTATATAGATAAATATATACTTAAATACATATTAAACATCCAAGACCCAAGAACAAATATTCATATTATTCCCAGCCCCAGCCGGGAATCGAACCCGGGATCTCAAGCTTCGTAGTTAGGCAGGTTCTTTAACCACTTGACTTCCGGTCGTCGAATACCTACGGATAATTTGATAAATTACGGTTAAAAAATCTCCGTACAAAAGTTTGTGAATGAATGAGAAAGAAAATTATTACAAAGAATATTTGAACTTATTTTCTTCGTTATAGTACCCACATATGAAGCCGGGACGGATAGCTAGTTTGTACTATTGGTGAGACAGGTAACCGTTGGGGGAGAAAAGTCTTCGGATGGCGACTACGAACCGGAAGACGAAGCGTTGGCAGGCCGTGCACTGGGTGGACTGACGACATTGTGAGAGTTGCGGGCAAGCGGCGTTACAAGTGGCGAGTTGAAGTTCATTGTGGCGTTCTAGAGGAGGCTTTTGTTCAGCAGTGGATGTCTACGGTTGATGATGATGATGATTATAAGTGAGATTTGTCGCCTACCTGGGAGAGGCAGGCAGTATTCATTCTGTACTAATTAAAATTGATTGATGGTGATGGTGATAATGATGATGATGATGATAATGATGATAATTGATGTTGATGGTAATGATGATGGTGATGATGATAGCCGTTGATGGTGATGATGATAATATGATGATAGTTGATAGTGATGCGATGCTGATGCTTATGGAGGTTTATGATGATGGTGATGATAATAATGATGATGATGAGGACATGGACCATTTCAAAATACTAGTTAACTACGCCCATTACTGCCGCTCGGCCCGCGCGTTGTTTATTCTTTTTCAAAGTTAAGAATCTCCAGCCAACAGGATGAACACGAATAATTAACGCATCTTAATGATGAAAACTTCATAAATTACCGGTAATATTCTATGTAATTTTTTAATCATTTAAAAGGGCGTATCTTGAATAATTGAGGAGAACCGGGAGCATCGGCAATTAGTTTGAACTCGCTGCTAATCTGGCAACTCTTCCCGTTCCCAAGTTTTCACATTTACAGAAATAATTACATGCCCCCTTCCCCCCCTGGGTAAGGAGAGAAAGGAACAGTGGATAGCTTGAAGTAAATAGAGTAAGGTAATGGGTAAATAATAAATTATTGAAGTATTTCGAGCGGAGTGCAAGAATATGGACTTTATCTAACCTTTTCCGACGTTATAAGGCCATAGTAACATATTTGTGAGTGGTTCGTACATATTTTTACACACGACTGTACATGTAATATTCATAAAATTATCATTGTAATAACTGCAAAATAATTGATTAAGATGAGATTTGTGAGGCTTTCGGGGATGAACGATTGATCTAGCTCGGTATTCCCTTTAGGAAAACGCATGTTTTCGAATTATAATGGTTTTTAGGGTTCCGGAGCCAAAATGGTAAAAACGGAACCATTATAGTTTCGCCATGTCTGTCTGTCTGTCTGTCCGTCCGTCCGCGGCTTTGCTCAAGGACTATCAATGCTAGAAAGCTGTAACTTTGCACGAATATGTATTTAAACTATGCCGACAAAATGGTACAATAAAAATTTCAAATTTTTTTTTTTATTGTACCTCCCCCATAGACATAAAGTGGGGGTGATTTTTTTTTCTCATCCAAACTTGTAGTGTGGGGTATCGTTGGATAGGTCTTTCAAAATCATTAGGCGGTTGCTAAAACGATTTTTCGATTTAGTGTTTTGTTTGCAAAATATTCAACTTTAAGATAAATAAGACCAAATTGAGAGTAACATCGATTATACGCTACATTGAAGCAGGTAGTGTGTATTGTTTTAAATCCCTTTCTTTCTGTGTCCAGTCTAAATGTTACGAATGCACAATTCGATTACCTACATGTTTTAGCGAGGTCGCATGCTATTCAGAAAGGTAATTTAATACTGGCCGTTTTTCTGTCAGTTTGATTTTCTTCTTAAAACTGCGAAGCACTACTGAAAATTACTAATTGCGAGTGTAGAGTTACAAATCAAGTAGAATTACTGACTTAACAAAGTAAATATCTTTTTTGAAATATTAAAGGCATTTGAAAATAAACGCAATCAACTAGCTTTAACTAAAGAAGACTGTTGGGATGTCCTGGGTTTTTAGTAGGTGTATTAATTAACATTAACACTTTGTATAAGGAAGAGTGAGTATTAAAGTTGATAACTGCTAACTAACAAATCATTGGAACATTACCACAGGATAATAAAATAAAATAAAACTGCTAACTTAATTTGCATCTACTGTATATCTTGCCAACTTCAACGCGGCAGGTATAATGAAACTTGTTTGAATGCCAACGTCTCCGAACTATTTACCTTTTGGCCGGCTTATTGAAAAACTTTAGGCACATTGCTTTATAGCAGTTAGGGTTACTCACGATAATTGTTTGAGCGTAAGGGAGTGTACCTGAATGTTTCGATTAGTATAGAAACGAATTGTGGTTGTTAGGGATATCTAGAAAGGTAAAAAAGAATCCTTGTTGGAATATTTCACTCTTCATCTGAAACGAGAAGTATTTCGAATAATTTTTATTTTGCCACTTACTGGGTTTGTCCACATTGTCCTAGTCTAACTGTTCTAGATTTTTATGTCATCACTTTTCTAACACTTTGACATTCTTGAACCAATATAAAAATATTGAGTATATATAATAGTAATTGTCGCTAAATTTCAGTTCATAGGTCAATAGTAATTTGAAACATTCTTCAGTGCTATTAAATAAAAAAGGCTGACTTTGATGACTTATTATTTCTTTACTTTGTAATTTTTTTAAACTCAAATACAATATTAATAATGTACTCGCCAGGCTCTAAATAACGATACTCCATGCGGGGATTAGGTAAAATTTTTCACTTTTTCTAACCCCAGTTTCTTGAGCCCCGTTTATAAACATTTAAAAATATTTTTTGTCAATTTGTATAGCTCTGGGTCAACAAGATGTTTGTACTGTGAAAATAAGACTATAACTTCAACCGTTTGGCTGTAAAATCTGTGTAACAGACGGTCAGACGGACGGACAGACGCGTGAGTGTCAGGAATAAGGCTCCATTAAATTCCCCTTCGGATCTTCTTCTTTAACTTAAGAGTTACACTCTTGTCGGTGTAGTATCTTCTTCTCTTCCCTTCTTTGAGCCATCCTCTTGACCTCTTGATACGGCGCGACGCCGACTTTCTCTTTCTCCCTTATCGAGATAGCTGCGCCTAGGTGGCCTCTTCCTCTCTTCTCCTCGATCTTTCCTTCTAGAATGGTCTTGAAGAAGCCGCCGTGTCGTATCAAATGCCCGATCATTTTCCCTTTACCTTCAGAACTCTCAAAAGGAAAAATTCTCAGCTTTTGTTGTTTTTTTTTATTATTTATCGAAAAAAGCTAAAGTATGAAGCGTAATTAAACGAGCACTTAGCTGCATGCAACAAAATAAAATGTAGCCGTAAATTAAAAGTCCACCTTGAGTAAAATATGGATTGCGATAGTATTTTTATTACTCGATAACGTTTAATTAGATAGAGCGCGAATACTCGTAGATACTTGTACTTTTCTTTGTTTGTTTGCATTGTACTGTAAATTAAAAGATAAATTAGAAAAAAAAATAACAAACCGTTCTCTCTTTAAACTTCGACCAGAATGCAAGACACGGATAAGTTTAGTTAACCGATTTAAGACAAAGAGGGGGTTATACTTTTTTTAACTTGCCCTGTTCTTGTTATTTGTGTAATAATGTCCAACAGGCTGTACACTGTAGTACTGATATAGGCCAGGTTAATAATAAATAAATAAATATCACGGGACAATTCACACCAATTGACCTAGTCCCAAAGTAAGCTTAGCAAAGCTTGTGTTATGGGTACTAAGCAACGGATAAATATAATTATATAGATAGATACATACTTAAATACATAGTACACACAACGTATTTTTCATACAAATATCTGCCCCGACACGGGAATCTAACCCGGGACCTCAAGCTTCGTAGTCAGGTTCTCTAACCACTAGGCCATCTGGTCGTCTAATGATAAAAAACATCAATATAAAACTTACTTCCAACCAATCTCAAGATCCGTTGACCCAATTAAATTCCTTAACTAACACACTAACATCCAGTGTAAACGTAACTTTACAGCGCTGTACCAAAATTTGTATCCGAATTATCAAGTAATTCCAGTATCTGAGTAATTTCACGGAACCGGACCAACTTTGAGTGTAAATCTTTCGTTCCGATGGGCTCGGATTAAGATCGTAATCGAAACTGCACTCGATTTAAGTTTTATTTGTTTTATCGAAAATTTCGGAGATCAAGGGCCGTTCTAGTTGTATCTTACTTGTTATAGGTATTCAAAAATTAGCTTTTGCCCGCGACTTTGCGCAGAAATAAAAGAAAAATTACCGTCTGCTGCAGCATGGATATTTCATCACATATACGATTTTCAAGGTATTCAATTATATTGACCCGAATAATTCACGTCTTAAATCGAGCTTAGCTCGACTGTTTCGGGCTAATCCATAGCCTTCTTAAGAGCAACGCGACTCGGCGGCTGCTGCACAAGAAGGGCTACGGATTAGCCCGAAACATGTCGAGCTAAACTCGATTTAAGGCGTGAGTTATCCGGGTCAATATAATTTAATATGAGTGAGTTTCACGGTGTAACGGGTAAGCCGTGGTGGCCTAGTGGTTTGGTAAGCCGTGGTGGCCTAGTGATTTGACCTATCGCCTCTCAAACAGAGGGTCGTGGATTCAAACCCCGGCTCGCACCTCTGAGTTTTTCAAAATTCATGTGCGGAATTACATTTGAAATTTACCACGAGCTTTGCGGTGAAGGAAAACATCGTGAAGAAAGCTGCACAAACCTGCGAAGCAATTCAATGGTGCGTGTGAAGTTCCCAATCCGCACTGGGCCCGCGTGGGAACTATGACCCTGCCCTCTTGTTCTGAGAGGAGGCCTGCGCCCAGCAGTGGGACGTATATAGGCTGGGATGATGAGTCTCACGGTAATTTAATGTTCAAGACTTTCAAGGTTAAAGTACTTTGAACTGTGCATTGATATATATCAGTCAGTCATTCAATCAGCTACTTGTTTTGACGGAAAGACTCAAGGTGTTTGTTACTGACAGGTAATGCTGCGTTTCCGCCAAAGATGTCACAGAATGGAAGATGGATGAGGAATGTGTTTTTGATGAACCAATAGAAACAATTAATTTACCTATCCTCGTATAGCACATCTCTGGTGAAAACAGCTGAGCGGAGCGAGACTAGCTAAATAAAGCGTTTCTATTGGTTTATGAAAAACACATTCCTCGCAACACATCCTCGCACATCCCTGGTAGAAAGGGAGCCTAATGCGGTCATTCTCATTTTATCGTGCACCTGTCTGATTACCGTACCGCTTTTTAACCCTCGACGGAAAAAGAGGGGTGTTACAAGTTTGACCGCTATGTGCGTCTGTCTGTGGCACCGTAGCTCTTAAACAGGTGGACTGATGTAAATGCGTTTTTTTTAATTGAAAGCAGATTTTTTAGCAATGGTTTATATGATATTGAACTTTGAAGTGACAAAGTCGGAGGTTTTCCAACTTTTTGTTGGTTAAGTTATTTCATGCAAAAGCGACACGGCACTGAGACTGAATTATTTAGAGAAAGGATGGCTTCCATTTACATTTATCGTGCACTCAAGTCTAATCACCGTGTCACTAGTGCGGGAAAAAAACGGTACGGTAATTAGACAGGTGCACAATAAAATGAGAATGGCCGAATGACTTTTGGTCTGAGCGGCCAATGTGTTCGAATAATTCACCGTATTAACATGATGGCGCAAAGCATTTGACCAAGTATCATTTACAAGCCGTACTAATAGTCAATCTCGCATCTCACTTACTCGGTCTAGTGGCAGTGAAGTTTATGGTTACAGTTCCGCCATTCCGACCAGCTGACGGTAAGAGCTTCGTAAACAACATTGTTGGAAAAAATGTCATTTTGCTAAGGAACTACAACTGAAATTGGCTTGTTAACTACTTACAGTCAAGGGAAATGGGAAGGTGGAACCGTTTCATAATCGATTTCGCACTTCAATGTCGCATTTTTGTACTGCAACTTGTAGTTAAGCGAGTCTACACACCTTTACACTGCTCTCCTGTAAAATTTGTCTCCTTGCACTTGACTAAGTATACTTAGAAGGTGCCGATAAAATTGTATAAGCCAATGGTACAAGTAGTAGTTACGGAATCTATTTTCGAGTGTAAACTGTCTGTGTATACGGGTGTGGCCTGTAATACGAGCAAAAAATTAAAACATAGATCCTCCTCGTCAAACTGAACAACATTAGTTCAGCTACTTTTAAAAATAATGGGGTCTTTGAATCTTCCTTTTTTCATACAAATTAAATAAGTCTATCAATGTACGCCATCATAGAACACAACTGACGTCGCTTGTCACGCCACAAACATCAAGCATTTTGCTTTACATTGCTTCTTTGAATAAACTTAAAAATGTAATAAAAATTAAAAACTAACTATTTTTAAAAATCGCTGAACTAATGTTGTTCAGTTTGACGAGTATGATCTATGTTTTAATTATTTGCTCATATTACAGGCCACACCCGGTATGTCAACCAATTAAAGCGGTTAGGAAGTACTTTGTCGTATTAACTGTCATACTGCCGTGTCGTTTACATCAAGGTTATAAAGAACTAAACTTTACAAGCATTTAGCATCAAAATTGTCCTCTAAGGTCAACACTATGCTGAGCTGAGACTGCTTCGCGATTTCGCAAATACCTACTATTTAATGTTTTTTTTTCTGTTTGTGTAATTTGCGAAGTGCGAAATAAATATTTTCTATTTCTATTGCTATAATTATTGAACAGAACACCATATAAACGATTTACAGAAACATCCAGATAAATCGAGCTTTTATAACGAAGTTCAAGTAACAAAATACCTCATATACTCCCACGAACGTTTGCTCGCACGCTCCAGTAAAATTCCGACGTAAAAGACAAAATTCAAGTGATTTATGCCAAACGTTGTGAACACTCGAAAGTACGCCGTTTAAAGTTTTACGTGTTAGATGTTAGGTACGAATATTTATATCTCAACTGGCTCCGGCAAGGCTACTACGTTTTCTGTTACGCTAACACTGTCTGATGAAGTAGAAAAGGGACATGCTTAGTGACATTGGCAGGTTGTTCTGGCAGTCGTGTTTTGCCTAAAATTTTAAAGAAAAAGACAGCCGTGCAAAAGTAGGATTCATACAAAGGGTTCCGATTCACCGCATGATTATTAAGAATGAACAAAAAACTTTCCTTATAAGGAGAGCCGATTTAATTTATAACTTTATTTTGTTTTGCTCATAATTTATCTCAAGGGATAAGGCCGCCTCAATAGGCGGTAACCATTGTTACCTTGGAAAATTTCCTACCTGTCTTTTCTATACCTACCGCTTACTATGTTTCGAAGTTCAATAAAATGTTATTGTATTGTATTGTAAAATTCTTTATTGTACATAAAAACACATGAAAATAACAGAACACAGGACAATAAGATTTACAAAGGCGAACTTATCCCTTAAAGGGATCGGGCGACCCACTTGCTCGTTTGCCATCTAGTCGAATATAAAAAACAAGGTTACTCTTCCAGTTAAAACCTTTGAACGATTGACAGGATATCAGACACAAAAATATAACATTGTATTGTATTGTTCGTATAGTGGTTGGTCGAAGTATTTTTGCCTCTTATAAGAACAGAAACTAAATTAAATAGGTCACCAATTCCTTTCCAACTGTCTGATTGTTGACGTAAAATGATTGAAAATCGGCAATAATTTTGTACCTATCTAAAACTTTAATTAATTTTCCATCAATAATTAAAGTGTTTATCTAACCCTATTACGATTCAAAACATACTGCCCTGTGACAAACAGACGGAAAGGACACAAACCATAACCTAACCAACAAAAAGTTAAACCCTCGACTTGGTCACTTCAAAGCTCAATATCTCAAAAATGGCAAAACCAATTTTGATGAAACATGTCTAAGAACCATCGCTAGAAAACCTGATTTCAAATAAAGAGAACCGCATTCAAATCGGTTCACCTGTTTAGGAGCTACCATGCCACACACAGACATACAGACACATCTTTTTTCATCGGGGGTTAAAAATTAGAACAAGCCTTTGGGTGCGGAATCCCGAAAAGCAACGCGTCGCTAGCTCGCTATATTTCCTGCGGTGAAGTGGTTTGGAAACGGGAACTTAGACGTTTTCGTTTCTTAATCGGATAAATCAGATTGCTAACTTCGTACCTAGGTGTAGTGTTCTCTTAAACGGCGACTGTTCGGTGCAGTTTTGGCTCCGGCTAGGACGAAGTTTTGAAGATTTATCAAATTATAGTTGTACATTGTTAGGGATGCCGGTGACAGTTTTATTCAAAACTAGCCGGTACCCGCGACGCCGTCCGCACAGAATCCTTTTATCGCTATCCCGCGGGAACTATGCATTTTCCGGGACAAAGAGTATCCTATGTCCTTCTCCGGGACTCAAACTATCTGTATACCGAATTTCATCTAAATCGGTTCAGTGCTTTATACGTGATGAAGTAACAAACAAACAAATAAATAAACAAACGCAAACAGACTTACAAACTTTCGCATTTATAATATTATTGGGATATTGGGATAAAAGAAAGAACCTGGAACTTGGTCTCGTGGGTGTGACGAAAACGCCTTACCCCATGGTCACGCGTAGACTGAAGTGTAGGGTAGTGTGACATTTTGTTTATCCTCGCGGGTCCTTCGAACTACCCACACTTTTTAGAACTAATGATAATAAAAGCCCTTCTACACGGTCGGGACCAACCATCGTGTCCTTGGTCGGGTTGATTTAAAAATGGACAGTGTAGAAATCGGTTGACCCGACCGATATTTGGTTGATGTCAACAGCCTTGGTCGCGAGCGCATCCCTCTCGAAAGGCTGCGTTTGTGGTCGGCCCCAACCGTCTGGAACGGTGTCGGCCGACGCGAGCGCTTAGGTAAATCAACCCGACCAAGGACACGATGGTCGGCGGTTGGTCCCAACCGTGTAGAAGGGCTTTAATTTTCTCAAGGTAATTATTACACGTTTTTAGCGTGATAAGTGATCAGTCTCGGGTGTGGTAATAGTTATGAGGTTTAGCTATAGTTCATATTATATCGGCAGAAATGTGATCAATTACTGAAAAGAGTCCGTCCACGTAATTGAAATGTATTTCCAAATCAATGCCCGATGATTTGTAGCACAATCACGGAAATCAACCGATGTTTAGATTACGTGGAAATTTACTATTCATAAATTACCACGAGTGATGCGACTGCGTGTTCAGTAAAATAAATGGTGTTCATCATCAAAACGCATTTAGGTACGAAGTGTTTAGGAAATGGTTCCATTAATGTTTGATACTGCTCTGATTACTGAAATCAGTTCACAACTAACATTTTAGTTTTGATTTTTGATGAAGTTTTCTTTTGTTTTTTACGCACGTGCGAAGCCAGGGGTAAAAATAACTACGATCGTTGTTTTAGACAGGCAATTTGTAAAAAAACATGTGGAGCCTCGAGCCTGTAACTATTATGCTAAAAGGACGAGAAAGTAATACCTACCGCGCATATTCAACAAGCTCTTCTCGGAGGCAGAATGTAAAACTAAGAGTTGTTTCTAAAATAAGTTGAAAATAATTATGGTTGATAAACTCTTTCCATACAAAAAATTGTTAGCCTTGTCAGTAGTTACCCAGTTTTGTATAATGTACTGTAATTATTGTACACAAAATTGTTTAAAATGAGTGTTGGCGAAATCTTATAAATAAATGTGTATATTAATATTTTAAAATAAAAAAAAATATGCGTAAGAACAGAAATATGAAAAAAAAATTAAGCTACCTTTACAAATATAACCGAGTTATAAAGGTTTAAAAATCAAGATTAGACAAAGAAAGACTTACTAGCGTGTGACGTCATACCTAAGTAGTGGCTTACTTACTGCATAAACAAAAACGGTTTTAGAAAGAGACTATTAATTCAATTTTTAAGCATTTTTTTCTCTCCAGGATATTAAATTCAGAAATTGACAAATACCGTATTGCCCCAAGTTGCAGTGATCGTTGTCGCACGGAAGTGAACTAAAGCGTTGTTATTTATGTCTGTTCTTTATAATTAAATAGCAACTCTGAGTGTGTAATCGTTCTCATCATGCAATTCTAAATTAACTTTAATAAATTGCAGTTATATCCAAAATCGTCTTCAAAATCCAAAGAGTACCTACCTAATATCCATTAATAAGTAGGATAAATGAAAGAAAGTACGAACGAATATAAAAAGCCTAATAGAAAACATGATTTTCCTTTTAGATGTTTCCAGTTTCTGATTATAAAACTCGAGAGGCTAGAATCGTACATGAGAATAGTTAAGTAGGATACAGACAGAAGCCTCGATAAAGGGATCGATATTGGCAAAGTTACAAAAATATGTATTCACAACCTTAACGTTAAGTGGATAAAGCCGTGTATAAATGTTTTTGTAACTTCGTCCGTATCTCTTTGTAGTTGACTGTACAAAGCAAACTTTCAATGCCGAGTACAGTAAAGTTGAGTTCAAAGATATCTTCACAATTTACTACCTTGTCGCTGTTACTTAATGTGTCCATTTTTTTTACCCTATATTTGACAGTGACAATAAAAAATGAAAAAGAAATTTGTCGAAGAACTAAAAGGCCACCAACATAGCTGTAAAAATATTTCACTTCAGTAGATATAATACTATTATAAAAAAAAAGCTATATGCAATGAAGCTCAGTGTAGGTACAACTAAATTACAGTTTAAAGCGCTACTGAGCGCTTTTTAGTTAGTTCATCCATTTTTTAGGGTTCCGGAGCCAAAATGGCAAAAACGGAACCCTTATAGTTTTGCCATGTCTGTCTGTCCGTCCGTCCGCGGCTTTGCTCATGGACTATCAATGCTAGAAAGCTGTAATTTTGCACGGATATATATGTAAAATATGCCGCCAAATTGTACAATAAAAAATTAAAATGAGTTGGGGTGATTTTTTTTTCTCATCCAACCCTATAGTGTGGGGTATCGTTCCTAAATTGTGTTTGAAGTCAACATAAAAAAACAATGGCACTGTTCGAGAACAATTTTAAAGACGCTGTTTCTTCCTAAATTGAATCTTAGACTAGGACTTAAAAAGAAAAAGGTAGAAGGATTTTGATCTTCAGGCTGTTTAGATTGACTTACCGTAGTCAAAACGTGAATTTAAAAAGCTCAGTTAAAAAGTAAAAAACCTGCATGGCAATGGAATTTCATACAATTTCTCGGCCGCCTTTTGTTTTTTTTTAATTTGTGGCAGTCTATAAGGAAGAACTTCGTGTACTATGTATGTTTGCGACAGTTTGGTGGACATTTCCAAGCATATTGGAGAAAAAACCATTACACGTTTGTTCGCAGGAGCCGTCGAATACGGTATTTGACAACTCCTGATTTTGCCATATCTTAATATTATTATGAAAATATGGATAAACAGATAGTGTTTAGCGAAGAGAAAATTTAAATCGGTTGAAAATTGGATTTATAGTGATTTTTTGAAAAAACTATATACCTGTCTCTTTTTCAAACGCTTTTCTCTATGCAGCAAGTATGGCGGTACTGGCGTGTGACGTCACATGCCAGTATGTCTTTCTCTGTCTAATCTTGAATTTCAAACCTGTATAACTTTGTTATTTGTAAAGTTAGCTTAAAAATTGTTTTTCTATTCGATAACAGGCATTGTGTAGTTTTAATTTATTAAACATATACAAAATAGTCAAATACCGTATTGTCGCAGTCGGACAATAATACGAATGTTTGTACTTAGGTCTCATACGTTTAATATGTATTTAAGTATGAATTTATCTATATAAGTATGTTTATCCGTTGCCTAGTACCCATCCATACCCATAGTGCAAGCTTTTATTAATTTTGGGACTTGGTCAATTGGTTTCAATATTTAATATTATGGTCTCTTGATATTATGTCGTCTGCAGTCAACAAATTTGATCCTAATCATCAATTAAATCGCATAGTAATCCTTATCTGGTTACATATTTGAATATCGATAATTAAAATACCTACGGTTAAAATGACGATTTTGAACATGAAACACCATGAGACTCACTCATGTTAAATGATATTGTAACGGATAACTCACGTCTTAAACCGAGTTTAGCTCGACATGTTTCGGGCTATTTCTTAGCCCTTCTTCTCAGGAGCACGCGACTCGGCGGCTGCCGGAACACGCACACTACGCGCCACCGCTCTGCCCGCGCGACACATGTCAAAACATGTCGAGCTAAACTCGGTTTAAGACGTGAGTTATCCGTTACAATATCATAGCTAACCTAACCTAACCTAAATTATTGAACATTATAGACATTTCAGTAAAATAATGAATTAAGTACCAAAAATATTTGGTGTGGTCAGGTTAGAACTGTGACCATAACAACTAAAAATGACTAGGTTATGTAAAATAAATGCTATTAGGAGTTCATTCTAAGAGCAGGCCTATGCCCAGCAGTGGGACGTATATAGGCTGGGGGGAAATCAGATTTGTATGCACGATATTTTAATTTTCTACATTCAAATATGTTCACATTTATAACTGAGATAATGGTTAACTATAGACATTTTTACTTATTCGATATTTTAATCAATCGACATTTCAATCTTAGACATTTTAACCATAGGTATAAAAACTGTCGATATTTTGAACATCGACATTTTAACCGTCGGTATTTTAATTTTCGATATTCAAATATGTAACCCATTATCTAGTTGTACCTAACAGACGTTATAATCTACCCTTTGCTTGATTACACAAAATAGCTCAGTTTCTGCTTAAAACGTTTGACCGTGCGTCCGATAGACATCTCGAGTAATCGTTGCTCGCCATCAATGTAACTAATTGGCCGTGTAATTTATGCAGCCGTCCACTTTGACTAACGATTCTGCTCTAAGAACCGTTTATCGTTAGATATCATAGTCACGTATTTCATAAGCATAAATAGTAATGTAAATAATGATAATGGTAGCCTAGTTGTGTGATTGACCTCAGAAGCAGAGCAGAGCGAAAAACGAGCCTATCAGTCTTTCAAAGGGCCGGCAACTCACCTGTGATACCCCTCGCTTTATCAGGCGTCTATGGGCGGCGATTGTTTCTTATCAGGTGACCCCCATGCTCGTGTGCTCCCTCCTGTATAAAAAGCAGGGGATTGTGGGCTCAAATCTGGCCTCAGTATGCTTAGTTTAAATTCTCGGTCACAACACATGTCGATTGCGATATTGCGATCGCGTTAAAACCTCAATTTCTATGGAAACACAGAACCGTTTTGGTACGTTACGTACCTTCTAGGGAATTTTCTTCCTCTACTAGTGAGGGAAGCAAAATCTCTTCCCATTTTCAAAAATCTGGTTAAGGTTCACTATTTGGCACTGCTATGTTATCTCTGTCCGTCTGTGTGTTTTTTTATTATGTTTCCTAATTTCATATCCTTTTCTCATACTTCGGTCTTTTTAACAATTTCTATTCCTATTTTACGTTGATAGTATTAAGGTGCTTTCCACACCGATGCTTAAAATACGCAAACGGTGCGGAATCGCAGTGACGTGCCGTAAACGTCACGAATGTTGTTCGGTAAAGACCTGAAGTTTACAGCACGTCACTGCGATTCCGTATTTTAAACAGCGGTGTGGAGAGCATGCGATAAAAACGGTGCGCATACGGTGCGTCACTGCGATTCCGTGCCGTCACCGTTTTTTAAGCAGCGCTTTGGTCGCACCTTTATGTATTGTATAAGTAATATCACAAAATGGCCCGTCAAGGCACTTTAATTTGCCTGCCAACGCGTTGACCAGTCATCCTATCTTCTTTGTGTAACATAATAGAGTTAGAATTAGGTATCCCTAAAAGTGATGGCCCGGCGCCACCTCAGATTTCAAAAAATACTACTTAGAGTATCTATTTTCTAACCTTGATGTAAACTTAAAACTAAACTCGTAACTAAATCCGATTCTATGCATGCACACCTTGAACTGGAATCCATCACTCACTTAAGCCTATCATCAAGTATTGATGTTAAATGCCATTACGGTTGTAATAATCACTTTACCAAGTAATCGAGCGGGTGTTAAATCCAAATACGGCATCTAACAGCGTTGATATAATTATTATGTTTGATCACGTTACATCCTACTTGCCAGTAATCCTAGTATGTGTCATCATCATCATCATCTCAGCCCTAGGACGTCCACTGTTGGACATAGGCCTCTCTTGGCTTGCATCCACCGTGAGCCCGCGGCTTTAACTAGGTCATCCATCCATCTCGTTGGTGGACGTGCTACGGTGCGCTTGCCGATCTGCGGTCTCCACTTGAGAAGTTTTCGGCCCCAACGGCCATCCCTTCTCCGTGCTATAATGGCCTGCCCATTGCCATGCCACTTCAACGAGCTAATTCGCTTGGCTATGTCGGTGACCCTTGTTCTTGTGAAAGTATGTATGTAAACTTCTTATTTTATAATACAAAACAATTACATAAAAATTTCAACATAAAGTTTTTAGACGAAATGCGCACCCACCCGTTGGCTGTACCGTGAATCAATTTTATAACTAAAAATATTTTATTTAATATTTAATGTCAGATAGCAAAACATACTTCTTCGTCAAACGTTGAGATACATGTTAGCTAAAAGGTGGACCCCCTCCTCCCCCTTCCCTTTATGGGTGCTTTACCAGTCGACTTTTGAGCGAATGAAAGGAGCAAGCGGTTAGTCGATTTGTGACTATACAAGTATTGTGTTTATACAAGTCGGACATTTGGGATAACACATTATACTGCTTATTATCCCAACATTTGCTCAGGATCCATAGAAAATCCTTTAATCTTAATCAGTTTGCATGAATGTTCTTTACGCGCGAATACCTACTACCACGATGTTACTTTGAAAAGGGTTAAGTAATATTAACTACAATAGATTTATTCACGAAAAACTCACTAAACTCTACAAAAATATATGAAAAAACCAGACAAAATCAACCTATTTGGACTACTAGGACTTTTGCTACTAAAGCTGGAATATACAATTTAACTCTTGGATGCTCACAGACTTAGCCTAGACCCTTTAGACTTGATCAAAGCAAAGGCAAACCCTTTCAAGTTTTTTAATAAATCCTAATTTATATCTATGTTTCATAAAACCTATTTTTATTTCTTGAAAAATACGTATGATTTTATTGCGCTTGTTTTGTACTGAAATTATATCCTAGCAATAGACCCGATATGTCCGACCCTATCTTAAGTTTCTTATCTTAATATATTTATATATATTCCTTATATTAATCTTTCTTATCTTTCTCCCTTCGTTAAAAGTAAAACCTAGTGCACAACATGCATCAAAACTTGGAAAAAGTCTTCTTCATAATGTCTTACATTAGGTAGTAGTTATATACTTATTCAAAATCATTATCATTATTTAAAGTAATTGTTATCGCCATTTATTCTTTTCTTCCTTTTGCTTTCTTGAGTTCCTGATTATGATTGGATAGCTAAGTGTTTAGTGACCCTGACTACGAAGCCAGCGGTTGCGGGTTCCATTCCCGTGATGGGCAAATATTTGTATGATGATTACGAGTTTGTACTTGAGTCTTGGATGTTTATGTATTTAAGTATATATAATTATCTATATTATGTATGTCTATCCATTGTCTAGCACCCATAGTAAGAGCTTTGCTTAGGTTGGTGTACCTAATCTATCCCATAATCCCATATTATAATTTATTATTATTATGTTCTCCTTTACTTCAAAATATCCCACGAAATCAAAGTCAAATATCGTCATATTTGAAGTCCTGTCACAAGAAAGGTAAAATAGTTGAAAATTTACGACTTGCCCCACAGTTGCAATCGAATAGTTTCGTCCTACCTAAATAACCTAACCTTTGAATTTTGGATCATGATAAAAAATCGATTTCATAAAGATAAAGAAAGCCGTGGTGGCCTAGTGGTTTGACCTATCGCCTCTCAAACAGAGGGTCGTGGGTTCAAACCCCGGCTCGCACCTCTGAGTTTTTCGAAATTCATGTGCGGAATTATATTTGAAATTTACCACGAGCTTTGCGGTGAAGGAAAACATCGTAAGGAAACCTGCACAAACCTGCGAAGCAATTCAATGGTGCGTGTGAAGTTCCCAATCCGCACTGGGCCCGCGTGGGAACTATGGCCCAAGCCCTCTTGCTCTGAGAGGAGGCCTGTGCCCAGCAGTGGGACGTATATAGGCTGGGATGATGATGATGATGATAAAGATAAAGAGGCATCATAGGTTCCAAAAAGTCGCTTGCATAATTCACTGTTCCTTTTTTGTGTAGTTGTGTAAATTGCACTTGCATCTCATTTGTTCCTGTACCTAGTTTGCAAGGAAGCGGTAAATAAAAACTATCCACTGCGGTTCTACGGGAATGCTTTAAGTTTAGCGTTCGTGACAAAATAATGCGCAAAAGAAGGATGTTGGTTGCATAATATTTAACACTATTGCTGAGTAAATTTGGAAATTTAGTAGACTGTTTGTCACTTGTGATACATGTTTAGCATGAATAGATAACAATTGATTTATTTATTTGTAAAAGTCCAGGTCCTTTGACCTATCTATTAAATCTCCTATCTATTACGAGTATCTGTTTGAGATATCTTTATATCTTTACTTTAGTACTTTGTCACTGTATGGTTTCTGATAATTTTATACAAAAGTTCAAACATGAAGTGACAGGGACAAGGTAGTAAAATGTAAGGCCGCTCGCCCACGGCGATTTTTTGTAGCGATGCAGTAGCGTTGCTGTCGCGCGTTCGCATAGATACAGTAGCGATGCTGTAGCGCATTAGTAGCGCATTGGCATCGCTTCTGTAGTGCGTTGCCAATGCGACTAATGCGCGTTAGCAGCGATGCTGTCGAACATTTACAAAACGCGCGACAGCATCTCTACAAAATGTCGTAGTGGGCGAAGGCCCTAAAGTATCTTTGACCTTTGGTTACGAAGTTCCCTGGAGATAATATACCTAGTTACTAGTATAATAATAATATAATAATAATCCCAGCCTATATAAATACGTCCCACTGCTGGGCACAGGCCTCCTCTCAGAATGAAAAACTAAATTAAACTAAATAATACATAATAGTTTTAAAAAATATATAGAATATCTTAGTCAGTAATTATCACTTTGTCTACCCACAGTCATTAAAATACCATAGCTGGCTATCTTGTTACGCAAATTTAATATTTAATGAAAATTAACTTTTATGATAGACACAGTATCTTTTCAAAACCAGCGGCGGCGGCTGAAAATAACGAAACGATATTAATTTAAAATCCTCACAAAAAGAGGCTTTAGAGGTAGGGTAACTAATGAAAAATTTAAAAGTTAGGATAAAATCCTGATTGTCTTCAAAGAATCCGGAAAATTCGACATAGTTTACTTTTTTTTATAAAAATTTCATGCACAGGGAATCCTAATTCTTCTAGGTGTTCGTGTAATTAATATGACTAAAGTTGAATTTTAATGTCTTTATACCCATAAACTTAAAAACAATATTTAATTACATTAGATTAATTTTGATAAACCTACAAAAAACATTGTTTTGTACAATTTATAATAAAAAGATTGAAAAGTTCATAGTCTATTATCATAGGTAGGTATATAAAATTATGTAAATCCTGAGATTTACCGCAATTTACAAAATCCAACCGTATATCAGAAACAAGTCAAAAATCTTAACATCTCAGTACAAATTTCCTGAAAAATAGTCAAAAATTTTAAGATTTTAGCACAATTCCGAAATAATGGTAACCCTATTTAGAGTAATATGAAGTCCAAATTAACTCCGTAGAAAACTTCTACATATATTTAATCTTGAAACAAAATTTTGGCGGCGTGGCTAATTCTTATGCCAGTTTTAATCTTTTCATAGCTTACTTTTTGAGGCATTAATTCGCTTTTAGGATTCTGTACCCATAGGATGACAAGATGACAGATGAATGAATTTTTATTGTCGCTACAAATACAAAATATAAAAACTGATTTAAATTCTAGGGACTCCAGCGCTGTTATTCTCTTCTTCTAAGTCACTACACGCTCGACAGAGTGATAGTGTCAGAGGCTGAGTAAGGATCAGTAGTGAATCCATGACGACTTCCTTGATAAAATAGTGAGTTGATTTCCCCTTCCCTTCACACCGCAGAACTGGAGTCTGGGCTTCATAGTTACCAATAGAAAGCGCTGTTTGCTGCCCATTCGCACTTATAGGGCCCTTGGTCGCCCTTTGCGATACCCACGGGAAGAGATGGGTCAGTCTTATTCTTAAACTGAACACGCCATTGACCACTAGGGATGTCACGGATGCCGATTTTTTTCATATTAACTAATGCATTTTGTATTTTTCAAGGCTCACGTCTGGAGTCGCGTGCCTGTCGCCGACCACCTACATCTGCAAGAACAATCGCATGGATTGTTGCGGATGCGTATTGCGTATGCAGATGTCTAAATTCATGCTGAAACTCCGCAATTGCGGACGCGTGAGCGAATATTCGCAACTCCCCTGCAGGGCTACAGCGAAACTTGAAACTCGAAGTTCGTGTCGTGCGGTCCCTCTGACACTTATACTATTGAATACGAGAGCGAGAGGGACGGTACGATACGAACTTCGATTGTCGAACTTCGGAGTAGGCCCTCTGAACTATTCTATCGAAAGCCAGTCCGATTTTTTTTTTTACCAATTCTGAAAAGCGTTTCTACCAGACATGTGCGGGGATACGTTGCGAAGAATGAGTTTGTCATAGAAAAGTACAAGTTACAGCCAAAATCACTAACAAAAATATGTATACACGACTTTAATTAAGGCACTTTACATTAAGGTCAATTTGTGGTTTACATACATTGACTTCCTGACCATTGACATTGACAGTGATTGTTTGTCATTGACCATTGTAGCATTTAATTTAACAATGCAGATTCGATTTGTAGCATTCGAAGATGGCGGATGTAGACAACATCTAATTTTGCTATTTCTGTTTCTTTGGCTAACATTAACAGTGAACAGTGATCCCAAAATCCTATATTGCTCTCGTGTCTAACATTTTTTAATGCGCAAGTGGTCTCCACGTGGTTTCTGGAATTTTACTATCAAGTTGCAAAAACTACAATCACCGTACAACGTGCCTCTCAAAGAGAGTTTAACTTGACACTGGCGAAATTGTCCTATTAATTGGGACAGAAAAGCCATATTTTAAAAGAGAAGATGAAGTAATTTAACAATCCTCGTTCTGCTGAGCTGTTTTCACTAGAGCTGTGCTAAGCGAGGATAAGTAAATAAAGTGATTCTATTGGTTCGTGAAAAACACATTCGTCGCCCCTTTCTGGTGGCTGCCTTATACAGGTACAAATGCGACGCATTAAACCAGCATTGTAATTAATAAATGTACAAAATGTAAGCTTTTGCAGAACAAACTAAAAGGCCGTTGGCATTTTATCCTTTTTAAGCCAGAAATACTAACGAAGGGGGAAATTTAATTAGCTCGAAAGGACCCAGGGGGCGACTTTTAGCAGAAATCTTTGTTAGTTTAGGACAGCAGGATTTGTGTAATCGCCCCATAATCTGAATTGAATTGTTCTTACGTTGGTTTAATTATAATTCCGTGAAATATTAATTTGATAATTAAAGGAATTACGGAAGTTACGGTGTCATGTTTTCATTATTTTTATATGTTGGCATTCTTTTGAGACTGTTTATGCGACGAATTTCATATACCCGAATGTATTTCGCTTTCTAGAATTTTCATTTGCCATAAAGCAATTTATTTCTGAAATAGTAATTTCTTCAGAGTTGATATTAAACTAACCTAACCTAACCTACTGCATTCTATATGATGACATTAAAAAAACACCTGTAAATAGCACGGCTCTATATTATATTTTATGGCAAACGTTGGTATGGCAAGTGAAATTCGGTCAAGTAAAGGTAAACGACTGTTTAGATCAACTCGCACTATAAAATATTCTGCTAGTTAATACCTACTAGTCAATTGTCTAATGGCGTGAACAGTCAATTGAAGATTCACAGCTTATACTAGTACAGCCGAGGTCAAAAATATCTATACACTAGTATAGTATTAGTACAATACTAGTATAGTACCTAGTAGTATAGTGTCTCACAAATTTCAAGCACGAAGTGACACCGACATGGTAGCATGGAAAACACAGCTATCCCATTCCTTTCAGCGTAGAAAAAAATGCTTTCGTGTGTCTGTTCTCCTTAGCATGTTGGATAGATATATGGAATATTTCGACCTTAAAAGAGCCCTAGGGGTTGGAAAGGTTAAAAAAAATTGAAGTTAAATAGCATGCTTTTAGCTTTAAGCTTTGAAGTCTACAAATCACCCTACAGAGCCATTACCAAGACTTTTTACGAACATATAAAGCCCTATTCACTCGTTTAATAATATCATAGAGTAATATTTCTACAGTGGGTGCACTTCACGTCGTGTACTCGTATGTCGCGTCTTTTTTCTATTCTGTGATTGTGATGTAAGTAGTAGTTTGTTTTTTATGACGTCAAATAAATGTATTTTCTTTCTTTCTTATGTCTGTGTCTCAGCGCTAACTTCCTAGTCTAAAGCGACCCAGTGAGCAGTGACTGACAAAACAAATACCAGAACCCAGATAATTTTTTTTAAATTCATGAAATAATCACTATAAACCACATCCATCTACAGAGTAGGTTTTGTCAAGTGAACATTAGAGATATCCAAGCTTCGTCATAGCCAAACAGAGGCTTTATTATCTAACGCACTCGAAATTTCATCCGTTTTCACCACTTCTTTTTGTCACTCGGTTTCCAACGAGGGAAGAAAAAGATGTTGATTGCGATCTCATGCGCTTCGCCCTTGAGAAAACAGCCTCAGATCGATATTCACAACGCATTGGCAGTGGATCAATTCCAGGGTAGGCAGCTGCTAGTTTGCTGTAGTAGCTGCGACGCGCCAGCTGACCGCAGCAAGCTACAGGCTTCGTCAACATAACAATGATAATAATAAATCCATTTAATTTCGTACAACTTGACTTATCAATAATAATAAAACCTAATTTGACAATTCTTAACGATCACTTCAAATCAATCAATCAATTTCTTGACAATGTCAAGATCCAGAACACGTTCGATGCGATCCAAAATCAAATGCAAAAGCCGCAGCACAGAGGAAATAAACAATGGCTGAGTTATCTCACTAGTAGTTATTGTTACGCTATGATAATACCTACGTAATGTAATTTCGCCTTTGCAAAAAAAGGTTCAGATGTGGTATCTTATCTCATTAAGTTTGACCTCACGGAGGACGCTACGTTTGTTTTCTTAGGGTATCCTGTTTGTTTTTCCAATAAGAATATTCCAAAAGGATGACCATCTTGATAATATTAAAAAAGTTCCCGAGAGAAAAAACATACGAAACATTCTTTCGGATTGATTCCAAGAAACAATAAAGAATTAATGCATTTTACCCGACAACGTTCAAGCCAAAAAGTAGGGTAATGATTTCAACAGTCTATTTTTATGTGAAGTAATTCAGTGGTATGTGTGAAGTTCCCAATCCGCACTGGGCGCGCGTGGGAACTATGGCCTCTCATTCTGAGAGGAGGCCTGTGCCTAGCAGTGGTACGTAAATGGCTGGGATAATGACGATGATGATGATGATGACTTACGAAAACTCAATTTAAAAAAGGTTTTTTTTCAAGCATCCAAGGAAATGTCGTCCTTATCTTCGTGGTCATAGAACGCCAAGTACGTCATTGTATAGCACTTATTGAAGATTCGTTCTATTTTCAAATTAGAGGATAGTAATGGAATTTCATACAACATTGCCGGCCAAGGCCAGCAAAGAGATTGTCTTTTGTTTCAGTGGGTTTTATTTCTTTTATTGACTGTCTATGGCATACTGCCTATTAAAAATAAGCGTACGTAGTTCGTGAATGTGTATTTACTTTTTAATCTCTTATTTGACTAGATTATTTAGTGAGAATAAATCAGTTATTCAATAATAAACAAGGATTGTCATTTATTGTTAATAATTTATTAAAATAACCAATTAATAAAATATCTTCATTTTATTTTATAAATAAAACCATCACAACATTTGGTGGCAAAAACATCAACCCGAACAGCTTACAAAAAAATTGCTGAAAAAGAGTATTTCGGCGGAAATAGAAAAAAAAACTTATACGGTTTATACCTAAAACGAGTGTTTTTTTTTATTCAAATACCTAAGTGTTATTTTTTCTGATATGAGTTCATCATCAAATGACGTGGTATTATTTCCTTGGATTTATTTGAGAAAAGCACTATACAATTTATTATTACTCGGCCGGCAATCCCCTATTTTGGCGGACTCTGCAGTAATGTACTATTACTGACATTGCACATCACTAAATGCTAGGTATACCTAGCCAACAAACTGCCCGTTTGACAACGGGGCCTAATTATACCTAACAGGAACAGAACAAACTTTAAATGTAAAATTCCCGGCAACTTTCAGAAATTAAATCAGTTACTGCGTTTCACTATTCGTTTACGTAAACTCGGTCCGGGAAAAAGTGTAAATAAAAGTTTCCATTTTAAATTTACACATTTTTCCTCTTCTCCAGCTTAGCATTTTTCTCTGTACGTTTACTAAGCATTTTAAATAGCTTATATTGTGTTGGCTGGAAGGTGCAGTTAAACCTACTAATATAATAAATGAGAAACTTTGTGCCTGTATTCGTTTGTCACTCCTTTAGGCTAAGACGATGGAATTTCATTTGGATTTAAATAAAATTTCATATGTGATACATTTTGGAGTTTACATACATAGCTGCAATGTCGATACCTGAATGGTATGTATTGCACATCACTAATGTTAAGTAGCCACTAGGCATCAAACTACCCGCTTGATAACGGGGTATCATCATCATCATCATCAGCCGGAAGAAGTCCACTGCTGAACAAAGGCCTCCCCCTTAGAACGCCACAATTAACGACTACTCGCCACTTGCATCCACCGGTTTCCCGCAACACTCACGATGTCGTCAGTCCACCTGGTAGGAGGCATACCAACGCTTCGTCTTCCGGTTCATGGTCGCCACTCGAGGACTACTCTTCCCCAACGGTTATCTCGGTTATCGGTTATAACGGGGTATATGTACTTATAATATATTGAACTTTAAGCTTGGATTAACTACTGAAATAAAAGACATACGTACTTTTATAGTTTATGCGAGGTAAGGAGGTCATTTCTAGTTCAAAGGTTGTTCGTATCTGTTAAACGGGACAATGCGCCCACTGTGTTGGGCTGCGTTTCTACTATAGAAGTGCGAGGATGTGTTGTTGCGAAGAACGTATTTTTCATGAATCAACACTTACCTATCCTCGCACAGCACCGCTCTGGTGGAAACAGCTGAGTAGAGAGAAAAACAGATTCTTTGCAATACATCCTCAACATCTCAGGTTAAAACACAGCCTTGCGCCTTTAAAAATATATTATTTACTATTACAGTGAAAATAGAAATACACAATTTGTATACATTTTTAATGTCTATGTATTACGGTTCATGAATCATGAGATACAGCCCTGTGACGGACAGACATACTGACAGTGTAGCGACATTAATAGGGTTCAGTGTTGTCACTCTTCGAGTACGAAATTCTGTAAAAAAATATCAGCAAATAGACAATGAGTATTCTGGCGGGTCACGTTTAAATTTCTGAGACATTAAGTAAGCAATTTCATTGGAAAAGACGTGGTATGAATATTAACAACCAACCGTTTCAACTGTCTATCTTCAATTCCAGTGGCTATTGTATTTCTTCTGTGAAAAATGTGTAACTAAATCAAAAAGTATCTATTTTTAGTCCACTTTCACTTTAGTTTGCTTAGCCGGTGAGCTATGTCGATGACTTTTGTACGAGTAGTTATTGTTATCTGGTTATGATTCTTTAAGATCGTGTAAACGATCGCAGCAGGGAAGCACTATGTAGTGACGACGTCCTGGTATGGTAATGGCAGCCAATTATACTATTTCTGAGCAGACTACCATTCGATCAATACCTTATTAGTATAAATTAAGCAATACACAACTGGCATGCATCAGATATGTCTTCCAACTTGTCTTTAGAAACTGCATTACGATGCTCCGTGACTTGCCTGAACAAAACTTTCATTGTGTTTCAACGGCCGCTAAACTCAACTTTTTGGCAGTAGGAATAAAGACGAAATTTACCTGTATTTGATATGAAACAGAATGCTATTTACGTAATGGCAATACGCAGTTGATGAGAAATGATCAAGTTCTTTAACGAGTTGTATAGTTGGATTTGAATGTTGGTCGTTTTAGGGTGCGTTTTCATAGAAGTAATCAAACAAGGATAATATTGAAACCAATGCCAAAAAAATCAATATTGTCATCATGTCACGATCCAGTATTCGCTCACGCCTCTAGATGGCGCTGTTTTTAAAATATAATTTAGTTTAATATGGCTGCTAGATGGCACTGGTACATAGCGCATTCTACCAGTTATAATTGTTTTCTTCCTATATTTAATTGAATGCGATTGCGCAGCTGTCTCTAATGTACATTTTTGAGAATAAGACTCCAGGAATCCGATCCATATAATTACCATAGAATTAAATTCTGCACTGTTTGTGCTAAAACAAATCTTAGGGGGTAAATAGTTGAAATTGTTGAGTTTGTACGGTGGTTGTTTTCTTAACAGCTGATATTGTAATTGTGTCACTGACAATCATTATGTCAGCTTTAGGACGTCTACTGTTAGACATGGCCCCCATAGATATCCAGTTGCTTTATTTGGAAGCGGCATGCATCTACTGTGGAACTGGGGACATGTATAATTCGAAAGCACGCGTTTTACCAGAGATAAATAAGACCAACCTGGATTGATTGTTACATTACATTACAATAAAAGAAAAAGAAAAAAAGAAGAAAACATTTATTCATAATACATTATTATAATAGTGTTTCAAACATGCACCCTGTAAGGGCATGGATTGTTCTCCCCCAAAAGCAGCCTTAACACTTATAACATTAAAATCTTAAGAACCGTTTCCGAAATCCTCGATATAGGTAAATAAATTAATAAAAATATGGACTCAGAATTAATGAAATTATTAGATAAGATAGAGTTCGCCTTTGTACATCTTAGTATCCTGTGTTCTGTTATTTCATGTGTTTTTATGTACAATAAAGAGTGACAATACAATACAATACAATAACAGGATAATATAAGATGTATAAAGGCGAAATTAACCCTTCTTAACATTGATACTTAAAAAAGCTGATATAAATGCTATTTACTCGTACAGTAATGTTACCAAACTTCTGGTCAATCAAAGTGCAATATCTCAAGCCAGGTTAAAGTTGAGGCAGTACGGCAGAAGTTAGCGGTTGCATCGCAGGGGAGTTTAAAAACTTGTTAAATAAGACACATTGCTGTTTGCCAGTATCCCGATGTTGGTACCACGTTTGGGAGTTAATAGAAAACTGTAATTATGTGAGTGGAATACCAGACAACGTTGGTTGTTAAAGAGAGCGAACAAGATTAACTCGAGGCTTCGTTATCAGAAATTAAACAATAGGTATTTAGTTTAACTTATTACATTCAAATTTTATTTATTGTTTCTAAAGGAAAAAATTAAAGTCGTAGGGCATTATTATGCTGTCCATCTGTCTATCTGTTTTGTCGTTTTTCAGAACAATGTTTCTCGGGTACGCGAGGAGGTTTCAATGTTTAATGTTTATTTGGGCAAGGAACGGTACAATATTAAAAAAAAACTTAAGAAAAGAAGCTGAAATTAATATCAAATATTAATATTTTATGTGTTTTTATGTGCAATAAAGAGTTTTACAATACAAACTGTTGTCAGGTCTGTTACCCCTCGATGTAGTGAAAAAAATGAAATCTGTAAATCAATGCAATCAAAAGATTGCCATAGCCGAAAAACCTATAGATAAATTTTAAATATCATAAACCGAAAAATTTGGTATGCAAAGCAAAAGTCAGAAAACATTATTTTTTATGTCTGTCTTTATCAGAAACCATCTAATATGGCCTCACACTGGTCTCAAATGAAGATGGTCCCAAAGGAAGAACAACGCCGTTCGCAAGACCGGCAATTTTTCCTGATTTGGGACCATTTCGTGACATACAACTTTCTTAAATTTTTAATATATTTTTGTTGTGCTACGCTATTTTGTCACGAATAAATGATTTCTATTTATATTTCTATTGAACCTACAAACGCTTCATGATATGCCATAGTTGCCATGAAAAATGAAAAAACTTTATGAAAATATATTTGAACCCTGTTCATTTTTTTGTTCGTCTAATTATTCATTTTCCATGCTCAGTAATAATAATAATAATAATAATATCATGGTACACTTGACACCAATTGACCTAGTCCCAAACTAAGCAAAGCTTGTACTACTGCTGTTGTTTGTTGTTTGGATACTAGGCAACGGATAAACATACTTATTTAGATAAATACATACTTAAATACATATTAAACATTCAAGACCCGAGAACAAACATTCGTGTTATTCACACAAATATCTGCCCCGGCCGGGATTCGAACCCAGGACCTCAAGCTTCGTAGTCAGGTTCTCTAACCACTTAGCCATCCGGTCGTCAATATTGATTTATGCACTTAATTTCGTCCGTGTTCATTGAAATATTAAAGTAAATCGACGCAACGAGGCTCTAACAAAATTACTAATTCATCCTTAACTCGGTCCAGGCAAATCAGGGAAGGAAATTTCACAAGTGCTGAAGTTGGATGATACTTCCGACTTGGTTTATTAATTCCTCCTTGAATTAAGTTGTCATTATGGAAAAGAAGAGTTTGGAAAAGCATGGTGGGCGTAACGCACCATAACTATGAGTGAATCATCATTATCATAACAGCCGTAACACGTCCACTGATGGATATAGACCTCCCCATATATCTCCAGTTGGTTCAGTTGAAAGCGGCCTGGATCCACCATGAACCCATGGCTTTAACCAGATCCATCCGTCTCGTTGATGGACGTCCATGGTATGCATGGATGGTCTCCATTTGAGAAGTTTTCAGCTCCATCGGTCTGTTCTCCGTGCAATTTAACTAGGTAATTCACATGGCTATGTCGGTGATCCTTCTTCTGCTACCTTGTTCCTCATTTCTAGTTCGATCCCATAGACTCTTCTTCATGAAGACTCTTTTCGACCTTTTTCATGACACGACCCCTTTAGTATGAAGAAATATTTCGCGACCGCTACCCGTTGTTTTTTTTCATTGTTTTATTTTATGACAAATAATACTAGTTAACATTTTCTTTACTGAAGTAGTTTTCCTAGCAACTAATAGGGGCTTCGAGACCCACCTAAAGACGAGGCTTCGCGATCCCCAAGGGGTCACGATCCACAGGTTGAAAAACACGTAGAGAAATATCGAGCATAGTCCTCTCAAATAATGCTCATACTTATACGTTCCCGGTCTCCATGCAAAATGGTTCGATAACATCACAAGTCTAACAGTGGATTCAAAGTCGGGGCACATACTTTATCAACATGAGTTATCGTAACTCCAGATAAGCCTCCGCTGTCTGTCCGTCTACTTGTCTGTCTTTTAGTCTGTACATCTATCCATGTCAGTCGATGGACTATATCTTTTGAATCTTTATAAAAACAGGATTTATTTTTTTATAGAGTGTATTACTGTTTATAGAGTGTATTACTGTACCTGCTAGAACAAAACAAAAAAGATAGGTAGATGGCTTTATCTTAACAATATTAACGGGTAAACTCTTGAATTTTTATTTTTAATTTGTCTATAAATACTTAATACATATTATAACAAATAAGTAAACATTGGAAAATATAAATTAAATCAAACAATCAAACAAAATTAAATCAAACAATAAAACAAAATAAGAATTAAACTAAACACTGTCATTAAATGTTTATGTTGTTAAATGTTTTGTCAATGACTAAAATTTTAACAAATAGAAGAAATAACATAAAAGGAGGACTTTATTCAAAAAAATGCGTTTTTTTCTCGGTACGGTGATAGGGAGCATTTCACGGCAGGATCCGATTCACACTTGACCATTTTCTATTCTGTGGTTACTAGTTCTTCGGTTATTTTATGGTCAAAAGTACCCAAATCCTTTTTTTAACCTTTCTATTTCCAGCAGATATTGTTATTAAAATCTTAGCCTTCAGGTAGAATAGGAGAAGAGCTTCATAAATCAAAATGATTTAAACCCTTTGTGAGTTAAAAATTCTCTTTGAAATTGCAAGCCGTAAAACAGTGAAGAACCGCTTGCCAAGTTAACTATGCGGGTGGCTAAAAGTGAAACTAACAATTGGCCTAGTAACCTAGAATTCCATACTAATATTATAAATGCGAAAGTGTGTGTATTTATGTATATGTATGTTTGTCCAATGATCAAATATTTGCTAACAAATTTATGAACTCAGCCGTACCTCACGACACTAACGCCATCTAGCGATATTTTACCTGTCAATTAGCTCTCATTCAACAGCTGAGGCCTTATTGCCTAATGTTTCTGACGTTCGCGATCGCAATCGACTGACAGATTTTGTATGCGAAAACTGTCATTTGATTGCGATCACCAGCGCCAGAAACGTTAGGCGATACGGCCTCTGGTTGTAATGGTTTACGCGTACAAGGCCACTGGTAAACACTAGTGTTTTAATAGCGATTGGTTTGAAGTATGTACCTATTGCTAATAGAACTGCCATGCCACAAGGAACTGCACTCGTAAGTTTGTAAAACTTAATCTGCCGACAGCGTTTTTCGATATTTATCCATATTGTCGTAAAGGTTAATACCAGAGGGATTTATTTATCTCTTATATTGGCGTAGTAGATTAAACTAACAACAATGTGAAATTAAATACCATTTGAAAAGATGTGAACACCCCATTATTATTATTTTCTTTAGATTTTTACAGCGACTTGTCCTTCCATTATTGCAGTAATCATGTGAAATTATGACGTTTGACTCGAGCAGTCAAAAATATATATAATATCCAACCACCGCTACGAGAACCAAAACCATTTTTAAAAGGCCAAAATTAAATTAAACCAACCCGCATCCGCAGTAAATATTAATAACACACAGGAAACTCTCCCGAAGAAACGCTAACCCGAAATAAAGTTCCTAGCGCGGAAGCAGACCGTACGCTGCGCCGCCTTTGCGAGAATATGCAGAATTTATTACGTCCACTAAATCAGTTTTACAGCAAAAAGTGCTCGAGTGTTTGCATGAGGAAGATTTAAAAACATGCTCTGTATTCGTGAGGAATTTTTATGTATCCATGTGACATTTTGGCAAAGTAACGCATATGGCTTAGATATCCAAACTCTTGGAGAATTAAACCTTCTGGAGTTTCAAAGTTGTTGTTCTTCATCATAATATCAGCCGTAGGACGTCCACTGGTGGACAAAAGTCCCCCGCAGACTTACAGTTGCTTCGGTTGGAAGCGGCCTGCATCCACCGTGAACCCGCGGCATTAACCAAGTCATCCGTGCATCTTGTTGGTGGACGTCCCATCCTACGCTGCGCTTGCTGATCCATGGTCTCCATTCGAAAACTTTCAGCCCCATCGGTCATCTATTTTCTGATTCCGATTGGGTGTCGGGGTGCTAAAATCAGCCTGTGGCGCTCCTTCATAGCAACATTTTTAGAAAATATTTTTTCTTCCTGGTCGTGTTTCTATAGTATATGTTTTATAGCATAAATCCTCAAATATCTTTCATATGACATTCAAAACTAAAGCTTCACTAGTAATGATACAGTATGTAATAATGTATTGCAGGACTTCCCAGCCAAGGGAGCACGCTCCCCTAGGGGGCGTAATAGGTACGTTTGCATTTCCGAAAAAAAAAACTAGGTAGGTAGGTAATCATAGTAGGAAGAGTAGGTAAATTGACTGTTCCGAACTTAACTTAAGGGGGGCATGAAAGTATTATTTTTGGTTAGGGGAGGCTCAGGGTCCCAAGCTACGACATTGTGTCAGGTGTCAGATTGTACAGATCTCCAGGGGCGCCCGAGTATGAGTGTAGAGGGCAGCACTGTACAATGTGCTCCATAGTTTGAGCCTCCTCGCCGCACTCGCGGAGGGCCGAGTCCCGTCAACTCCACTTGTACCTATGTGGCTTTATAACTAGTTTGTAGTTTCTTTCTTTAGTGTAAGTTTAATGTAATTTACGCCATACGATTAATAAATAAGGGAGGCTCGGCGAAATAAATATTGGGAAACCCTGATCTATTAGGCAATACTTGATTGTTATTTATAATGGCAAGTCGATAAAAAGTTGCCAAATGTGATGTCCGTCTATCTATACAGGCAATATTTAGATAATTCTGAATAAATTTTGAGCAAAAATGTTGCGCTGAACAATCAAAGTATTCGTGGAGTAGATGCTAAGCAACTAGGTAATAATACGTATCCCTTCGTTTCCATAGCAACTTTTAAATATTCTTTCCTCTCTTGCGGCTATTGTGTTACGCACATAATATTACTTATTTTTTTCGTAATAGCTACGGAACCCTATCTTGGGCGTGTCCGACACGCTCTTGGCCGGTTTTTTTTAAATGCATTTTAGTAGCTAAAAGCCAGTAAGTTGTTGCCAATTGCTCAATACGCTATCATTAAAGGCGATTGAAAGTTCCGAGCCACCCCGACCACTCAATATCCGTTCGCCCACAAAGCGCCAATCGTCGACAATACGAGATTCCTTCACTCGGTATGCGTGCCACAGAGTCACATTATTGACAAATCAGCGTTCCGGATCGGACCCACCACTCGTAAGACATCTGGCTGCTTGATGTATCGCGTATGTCATTTCCTGTATACAACCGGAACTTCCTGCGGGCCAATGGAGCGAGCATAAGTGAAGTTAGGGTGGAACGGTACGTGGATGTTTTGGAAAATATGTCTCTAATAAAGGGTGACATTCAAACTGTAACCACGAGAAATAAGAAGAGCAAATAAGATTATCCATTTTATTTTGTAGACCGCGTCTCGGCAAACGTAGCGTGGACGCCCGCCGGCCAGGTGGAGTGAAGATCTGTGAAATGTTACTGTAATAGAATCTGGATGCGTTTGCTGAAGACAGGGCGCAATGCCCTCATTGGGGAGGATGTATGTACAGCAGTAGACTGCTATATACCGTTCACCATGTTACCAGATGTTAAGCGGTCCAGACGAGTAACGTGTTATGTAATCTATTGTGTAATGTAACACGAATTCTACGTGTGGACGTCACTACCAGCATTACATGTAACGCTCGCGCGGCGCTCGGTGTTGATCCATCGGCTGTCGGTTTTCGCGCGAACACAAAGGTGCTCGCAGTGCTCGTGCTCGTGTGCCGTCCACACTGTTGACGCTAAATTACACGTAATGTTACATTACACGTTTGACGACCAGATGGCCTAGTGGTTAGAGAACCTGACTACGAAGCTTGAGGTCCCGGGTTCGATTCCCGTGTCGGGCAGATATTTGTATGAAAATACGAATGTTTGTTCTCGGTCTTGGTGTTTAATATGTATTTAAATATGTATTTAAGTTTGAACTTCGTATCTTGCCGTCCCCTTGCGCTAATATTTTTTAATGAGAGAGTGAGAGGATGGTACGATATGAACTTCGACTTCTGAATTTAGCGCGTGCCAGAACTCTGTCGTTTGGTGGTAGTCAGCGCTGTAACAAAGAAATGAGACCTCTGTTTGAATTAAGATGTATCTATCTATATAATTATATTTATCCGTTGCTTAGTACCCATAACACAAGCTTTGCTAAGCTTACTTGAGACTAGGTCAATTGGTGTGAATTGTCCCTTGATATTTATTTATTTATTTACGTTACACTGGTCTAGACCCGGCTCTAGACTCACATCTGGTAACATGGTGAACGGTTGTGTTGTGTTGCTGAAGATGAGCTCTGGTTTAGTTTGAACCGCGTTAGTTAGTGGTGGTATGATAGAGGTTTGTGTGATTTGTGACTGTTCTTACAGTATAGAGGTGGAGGAACTGGGATCGGCAAAGTTCGCATACTCTTCGCTAGTCATACCGTAATTTTTGTCCGAATCATCATTTGTCATAATTTTATTCCCACTGAAATGTTACAGTTCTCTAAAAATTTAAATGATCATTCTATAAAAAACTATAGGTTAGGTTAGGTTTGTTTTATAACAATCTGAATAATTATTTGATTCAGAGAAATACAGTTATGTTATGACAAACGATCGTTCTGACAAAAGTTACATTCGACTTAAAATAAGTATGCGAGCGTTATGGACCCGCAGGAACTGCATGAACACACATATGTTGCATAAACGTAGCTATCATAAGGTCGCAGGTGAACAAAGTAATTGCTTCAGTACCCTAGTGTAAGTTTTCGATTACAAAATACGTGTCGATCGCGTTCGCGTAAAATCTCAGTTTGCAAGCGCAAACTCTTAGTAAACAAACTAGCCAATAAATACTGTCGACTTTTACAATTAAAATCTGATATAAAGAAATGTCTTTATTATTTATTCCTGTTTACAAACTTAGATTCGATTCGATTAATTCTATTATTAGCACAACTTGCTTTTCTATCTATTTCGCTTCTGTCAAACATGACATTTTGATTTTAGGGATGTTCCATCAAAGTAGTGATGGACCTCTACAATCCCTTTCTTTCTTTATGAAGATAAGAACTTTATATTTAATTAACAGTTACGAAGGAAAACATAATTGTTTTTTTATAAGTGCCTTTCAGATACAATTTTACATTAGGGAGATATAAATCACCTCAGTAATTTGCCAGTCTAACAAGATCTATTAGCAACTCTAAGACATATTAATTAATAATAATTTTAGAAGATACAATCAAGAAACAAATTAATAAGCCTTGGTATCACTGAGAACATAAGTTCTCAATACATACAGAGCATGTCCTACGGCTAAACAAATTTAATAAACCTTGGCATCACTGAGAACAAAAGTTCACAATACATACTGAGTATGTCCTACGGTTATATAAAATACAATTTTAGGACTCCATAGTTTCTATAATGAGACCCAGAACAAAATCTTTATATTTGAGAGGAGTTTGTCTCTGTCGCTGAGGTAAAGTCTTAGTCCGGTATAAGGAGTCAGTCAAGTCACTCTGATCAGTTGTTCCATCTAGTGTCACTTCTGTTTCCCGTCTTTGAACTTCATTTGTTTCATTCTCATGTCCTGGTAAGGTGCTGTTTGTGTCAAACCTACTGAGATCTCTCTCCTTTACAGGCTGGAAGTGGGATGAATTCCTCCTCACTATTTTTCCTTCAGGAGATTGAGCTGCCACAGAATTCCCATTCTTCCAGATTACTGTATGTTCTGTTGGAGAAAATGATGTACTTAATTTATTTCTTTTCTTTGTCTCACCAAAACTTTGTCACCTGGTTGGATCTCAGATGTTTTAGCATGCCTTTTTTATCAGCATATAGTTTGTATCCATACTTCTTTAATCTGTCCATATCTCGCATCTCTTCATCTGCCAAATCAATGCTTTGTGTCAGTTCTGGAATCTTAGTTTTCAAGTTTCTTCCTCTGAATACATTTCCAGGAGCCAAGCCAGTGTACTGTGTGGAGTGGAACGATATGCAGATAAATATATCATCAGCTCTCTTTTCCAATCCTGCTTTAAACCTTGTGCAATTCGCAATCTCCGCAAAACGCTGCTCGTAAACTTGTTTACTCGCTCGTAAACTCTTGCAAGACGCTGTTCGTGTTTCCATACAGATTGAGATTTTAACGCGAACGCGAACGGTTCATTGATATGGACCTCCGGAAAGAAACGCCTGTTTCAATAAATCATGCGACTCAGGTCTTTCCTTTTATATACTATACATAATAGATTTTTGACGATTTTGGTATCTTAAAACAATACACCTTATGACAAAGGGGCTTTAATTTGTCCTTAGCCCTCAATTACAGCACGCAGCTTCCAGACATTACTTTAAATAATATTTTAATGCAGCAAACCCACATTCATTCAAATGTAAATCAGAGGCCCCACTCTTTGTCCGCTGAAACACGGCTCTTCACGCGGCATAATGACGTACCTACCGCAATACAAAAAGACGTATAAATACAACAAGAGTTCACGTTTTGCTGCATAATGCAGCTATTTGGGGTTTTTAAGTGTTAAATAAAAAGACAATTTATAGCCGTTAGGCTCCATAGTTTATAAATTCAAACGTTTGTAAGTTTGTTTGTTGGTTACTTCTTCAAGTCTAAATGGTTAAACAGATTTAGGTGAAATTCAATAGTAAAAATAGTTTCAGTCCGACGAAGGACATAAATAAAATAGTTTTTATCCTATTATTATCCCGGAAAATTGCACAGTTCCCGCGAGAAAGCATAAACAAATACTACGCGGACGGAGTGACGGGCAACAGCTAGTTTTAAAGAAAAACAAATAAATAAATAAACAAAAGTAAAGCAAAACAAAACTAAAAATCCATGTTTTTAAGCAATGCACTTTTTGTCTAATTAAAACTGAGTTATCTCATTTCCTGTCTATACGTCCGTCTGCTAGGCACAGGCATGCAAGCAAGCTCGGTGCGGACTGGGAATTTCACACTTAACATCGTATTGCTACGTATGTGCAAGATGCCAATCTCCTGACGACATTCTCGTGGTTTTTAAAAGTGGCACATAAATGACGATAAACTCTGAAATGCGAACTCCATTTTGAACTCGCAATCCTCGGTTTAAAAAAAAAACCATTTCAAGTTTCTTAATATTTTAACAAGCCTTTTTCTGGCGCTTAATGTTTAACAAAAGCTACCAAATGCCTCGGAAGTAAGTCAAGCAACGACGAAAAATGTAATGTAAAATTTAATTTTCTAAACTCATTCACAAGAAAATTAGCCCTGCCCTGTGGCTCGAAAGGGTGTACAAATTTAACTTAAAAATTTGGCACTTTATAAAACTTATCTGGCCCAAATTCGGGTATGAAAATTAAGTAGGAAAAATGTGCCTCCCAAAGTCAGCATGAATATTTTAATGTTATCTATCATATTTATCTTACCAGAATTTAATTTGGAGGGATAACAAACTTGTACTTTGAAACTTGTTTTGCTTTGAAATTTTGCTCGAGTAAAGTTGATATTTTTGACAGCCGGGTACTTTTTACGTATAATGTGAACTTTTAACTCTATGGGGCGCAAAAGGCCTTAAAATGTGTTTGGCCGGCACATATTT
>NC_133493.1:7982780-7986438 GCF_025370935.1 Choristoneura fumiferana
ACATATGAGAATGAACCAAAAGTACGTACCTACCTACCTACTATAGTAGAGTAGATATGGACTACCCTTTCAATAATTAATATTGTATTATAGAATTAATAAAATATAAGTCCGCCTCTCATTCTGAGAAGAGGCCTGTGCTCTGCAGTGGGATAAGTGAATAATTCAAAATTTCATGTTATAGGGAAAAAAACGAAGAATCGACTGCACTGCTAATGAGATGGGTGAACCTCCCGAGAGCTTCCGTGAATTGAGCATCCTGCCCACTCCCGAGGAACTGATAGCCGACAGGCCGTTCTTGCGGCCCAACGTCGTCAAGGGGGCGTACGTAGACAAAGAACACTACTTGGACGTGCAATTCCGATTGCTGCGTGAGGACTGTTTCGGTCCACTGCGGGAAGGAATTCGTAAGTTTTGTCGCCTTTTTTTCCATTCGCCGTAAATCTCATTAGTCAGCTTAATTAGGTTTTAGATTATAAACTAAGTAGTTTCTTGCCAATGGAAACACAATATTTAAATTATCATGCTTCAGATATACTTACGGTGTTTTTCGTAATACCTACCACTTTATAGTCCGTCATAGTATTCAGTAAGCACTGTGGTTTTTGTAAAATTGAGATTCTTGTGAAGTGTATCAATTAATGTTTCGTCTTTTTACAGACCAATTTATAAAGGAACCGAATAAAAAAAAGTACGACCACATTCGGTAAGAATAATGTTTTTAAATGCTACTAAGATATAAAGACCTATAAATATACTAACCAAAAGAAAATAGGGTCCACGTTATTAACCTAACAAAATGCTTTTCATTCAATGTGATGTACCTATTTCATTTTACTGATGAAACTCACACATTTTTCTGTTGGTTAATCTTGGAGGTCATCGCTGACAAACTGTATTGTTCCATCCTACTCCTAAAAGTAATACATTACATCCTAAAAATAAAAAATCTTACAAAAAAAAAATTGGGCCCATGTGATTTTTTTATGCGCGACCACGTATATTATGGCCCCATCTATCCCCTATATACGTACCTATATCCATCCATCTGCCAAATACCCTATATACGGATAAAGAACATCTGCCAAAAATAAGCAGAAAGCATTTTTCAAAACATTTTCAAAAATATATAATTACAATTATTTTAACTATGAAAACTAGCTTAACAATGTGAATTAAAAATGTATAGATTAAAAATAAAAATTAAGTAGGTACCTACTTAATAAAAAAAGGGACATATGAGGTCCCTTAGTTAAAAAATTTAAACTATGTAAACATAGTCAAAGTACACAAACGACACAAAATTTGGCCCACTCTACATACAAAATTACCTATTTCTGCATACATTTGAGGGCCAGATTTTTTGCCGCTCAGTTTATAATCTAATCAGTGGAAGTGTAAAATGCTTCAATCGTCAAAAAAAACTATGTGTTGGTGTTTTGATTTCCTATTTTTTTTTCATCAACTTCATTGAAACTTCATTTCTTATAGGGTCTATCGCAACGTGAAATTTTTGGAGCCGTTTGTGTCAAACCAAAAAATTGGGTCTCTGGTATTGCTCGATGAAAATACCATGAAGAGATTTAAAAACATAGAGTGGGCGCACAGCAAGAGGTTTTTGTTCGGGTCGCTGGTGCTGTTCACTAACGACAACTGCAAGAGTTTCCTGATTGGAACAATATTAGATCGGGATGAGAAATACTTAAGCAAAAGACAGGTATGTGACCGTCCGTCAAGATTTGAAACGATCATCATCATCCCCGCCTATATGCGTCCCACTGCTGGGCACAGGCCTCCTCTCAGAATGAGAGGGCTTGGGGCACAATCCCCACGCGGGCCCAGTGCGGATTGGGAACTTCACACACTCCAATGAATTGCTTCGCAGGTTTGTGCAGGTTTCCTCGCGATGTTCTATGTTTCCTTCGCCGTTAAGTTCGTAATCAATTTTAAATGTAATTTCGCACATGAATTTGAAAAACTCAAGAGGTGCGAAGTGGGGTTCAAACTTAGCTCCCAACGATTTTGAAAGACCAATGCTAGACGCTATTTAGGGTTGGACGAGAAAAAAACACCCCCACTTTATGTCTATGATGGAAGTAGCCTAAAATTAAATTTATTCACAATTTTTTCTTACCATTTTGTCTCCATAGTTGCTACATAATATATCCGTGCAAAATTACAGCATTCTAGCACTGACAGTCTCTAAGCAAAGCCGCGGACGGACGGACAGCCAGACAGACAGACGTGGCGAAACTATAAGGGTTAAATTTTTGCCATTTTGGCCATGGAACGTGATTGAACCCTAAGAACGAAACCCTTATAGGATATCGCTTTGTACGCCTGTCCATCTCTTAAGATCCTTTTTCTCAGGAACGAGAAAGATAAATTAATATCAAATCTGGAGACACGGTAGTGCCCCCGCCAAGACGAAAAAAAAGAAGGCGGAAACACCTACCTTTTCTTGAACCGTTTTGTCGTATATTCAATCAAACCCACATAACATCGTCCCAGAGCCCAAATTTACAGCATAAGATGTGGTTAGGAAACTCATTAAAATACCGGGTTTCATTGATCTAGCTTTTATATGTAGGTAATTACTTTAGATTTTATTGCTACCGTAAAACGGACGTACTTTAGAGTAATAGTATATTAGACAAACTTAATTTCTTGCAATATCGGCCCGCCCGTCGGTCCAATAGACTTATGGACGGTAGAAAATTATGTCACAGGTCTTCAATTTTATGATATGCAATAGAGCAATGAAACTGCCAGGTCACACTTTAAAACCAAGGTGTAGGGTTAGTAAAGCCAGGGTCAAGGGCTTGACTTTTCCTTGGATCTGATAACTTTTTTACAGCAAAAGCGTTATGAGCTTGTGAGTCTTGGCCGCCATTTTTACATGAAATGTTTTTGGTGAGATACTCAAGTCTTACCCTTTGAAGCAGTGAAAAAATTGGCAAACTTCTTTGTGAACGCAATCAAAACATACAGTCCTAAAAAGTCAAAATTTCGTAGCTCCGGTGCTGTTAAGAGCGTTTATACCTACTGAGCTGGCAAAGTTGCATTTTTGTTAGTTTTTCTAAAAAAAATAATGAAAATTAAAAATGTGGTCTGATAGAATACTTCTTAATATATAAGTTAATGTGTCTACTCCAATTTTTTTTATTCAACTGGATGACAAACGAGCAAGTGCGTAGTGTAAGAGATCACCACCGCCCATAAACATCTGCAACACCAGGGGTATAGCAGGCTATTTTTTTTTAAATCCGTTAATAAAAATTTCTTCGTTTTTACAGAATATAAAAGTCTGTCACGAATGATTATTGGAGTAGACACATTAACTTATATATTAAGACTGTTCTATCAGACCACATATTTAATTTTCATTCATTTTTTATGGAATAATCGAGAAAAACTAACAAAATGCAACGTTGCCAACTCAGCAGGTGTAAACGCTCTTAAGGCATTATGAAATTTACGTGTTTTATTCACTGGTAATAGAAGACCAATCAAAACTTACTGTATTCTTTTTACAAGGATCGGTTTTGTTCACAGTTGGCGGTCAGCCTCGTTGATACCGGTACGGAATTAAAAATTTACAACGACGACTCATACACAATGATAGAATGCGAAGTCTACTTCGAGCCTTACTATCACG
>NC_133493.1:7994166-8039411 GCF_025370935.1 Choristoneura fumiferana
AGCTGTATAGAGAAGGCGTATTTCCAGATTTGATGAAATATAGTAAAGTAGTTCCTATTTTCAAATCAGGTGATAAAGAAATCCCTCTGATTATCGTCCTGTGTCCATCCTATCAGCGTTTAGCAAAATATTCGAAAAAAATAATACTGACGCAAATGATCTCGCATTTTAATACCCATAAAATCATGCATCCACAGCAGTTCGGATTCACAAAAGGCAGGTCTACTACAGACGCGGGTCATAGTTAGTTAAATTCATATTGCGCAAGCTTGGAGGAATCACATGACGCTATAGGTGTATTCTGCGACCTTTCAAAAGCTTTTGATTGTGTGGATCATGATAATTTAATTTGTAAGATTTTTATGGCATTCGTGGCCTCGCTTAGAAATCATTAAATCTTACCTCACACAAAGAAAGCAAAAGGTAGCGATTAACGGAACGGTACGGAGGGATGTGGTCGAAATGGGAGTGCCTCAAGGATCCATTCTTGCCCCATTCCTGTATCTTATTATGTAAATGACCTACTTATATGGTAAGAGCCAAAAGTCGGGTATAGTTATGTTTGCTGACGACACGTCTTTACTGTTCAAGGTTAGTAGAAAGAATACCGACTTCATTGAGCCCAATGAAACCCTGTCCGTGATATCCGCATGGTTTGCTGCCAATAATTTGTTACTAAATCCTAAGAAAACTAAATGTATTAAATTCTCGTTGATAAATTCATCTAGCTCGAATTTCAGTTTCTAATATAAAGTTAAATGGTCAAAACTATTGAATTTGTAAATTCAACAGTATTTTAGGAATAACGCTCGATTCTAAACTACAGTGGGACCTCACGTCACAGCAATCGCGGGTAGATTGAGCTCTGCTGCTTTTGCAGTTTGGAAAATACGGCAGCTAACCGATGTGGCGACGGCACGGTTGGTGTATTTTGCTTACTTTAAAGCATTATTTCGTACGGCTTATTTTATGGGATCTGCTGCAGACATTGAGTCAATTTTTATCTTACAAAAGAGAGCAATTAGAGCAATTTATAATTTTGAAGACGCGTGAATCTTAAGATCTTTTTTTAAGGAAACAGATAGTCCTAAACCCCGTCGCTTATGTTTTTGAAAATAATCATGGTATGTTAGGAAGAACATGATTTCCCACTAACGTCGATAAGCCAAAGGCTACTAGAAACACAGGGAAGCTTAAGTTCCATCTTACAGACTGGCTAAAACCAAAAAGTCTTTCTGGGAAATTGCATACGTTTATAATAAAATTCCAAAAAATATTACAAATGAAACGGATACAAAATTCAGATCTATGTCAAGAAGACATTAATATCAAAGGCGTATTATAAAGTTAATGATTATATCATGGACAGGATATTTGGAATAATTCCGATCCGCATTAGCGATCCCTTCAAATAGCGAACCTACTGTGTTAAAAATAAAGTGTGTTAAATACTTGTGATGTATACATATCATTTAATAATATTGTAAATCTGTTTTAAAAAAAAAATATATATACCTCGTTGAGTTTCTTGCCGGATTCTTCTCAGCAGAGGTTTTTCCGAACCGTGGGTAGATTTTTCTTGACATTCATAAGTGCTTGTTATAGCCTAAATTGAATAAAGATATTTTGACTTTACTGACTTTGAAACAAAAACGGTTTTAGAAAGAGACTATTAATTCAATTTTTAAGCATTTTTTTCTCTCCAGGATATTAAATTCAGAAATTGTCAAAATACCGTATTGCCCAAGTTGCAGTGATCGTTGTCGCACGGAAGTGAACTAAAGCGTTGTTATATATGTCTGTTCTTTATATTAAATAGCAACTCTGAGTGTGTAATCGTTCTCATCATGCAATTCTAAATTAACTTTAATAAATTGCAGTTATATCCAAAATCGTCTTCAAAATCCAAAGAGTACCTACCTAATATCTATTAATAAGTAGGATAAATGAAAGAAAGTACGAACGAATATAAAAAGCCTAAAGAAAACATGATTTTCCTTTTAGATGTTTCCAGTTTCTGATTATAAAACTCGAGAGGCTAGAATCGTACATGAGAATAGTTAAGTAGGATACAGACAGAAGCCTCGATAAAGGGATCGATATTGGCAAAGTTACAAAAATATGTATTCACAACCTTAACGTTAAGTGGATAAAGCCGTGTATAAATGTTTTTGTAACTTCGTCCGTATCTCTTTGTAGTTGACTGTACAAAGCAAACTTTCAATGCGAGTACAGTAAAGTTGAGTTCAAAGATATCTTCACAATTTACTACCTTGTCGCTGTTACTTAATGTGTCCATTTTTTACCCTATATTTGACAGTGACAATAAAAATGAAAAAGAAATTTGTCGAAGAAATAAAAGGCCACCAACATAGCTGTAAAAATATTTCACTTCAGTAGATATAATACTATTATAAAAAAAAAGCTATATGCAATGAAGCTCAGTGTAGGTACAACTAAATTACAGTTTAAAGCGCTACTGAGCGCTTTTTAGTTAGTTCATCCATTTTTTAGGGTTCCGGAGCCAAAATGGCAAAAACGGAACCCTTATAGTTTTGCCATGTCTGTCTGTCCGTCCGTCCGCGGCTTTGCTCATGGACTATCAATGCTAGAAAGCTGTAATTTTGCACGGATATATATGTAAAATATGCCGCCAAATTGTACAATAAAAAATTAAAATGAGTTGGGGTGATTTTTTTTTCTCATCCAACCCTATAGTGTGGGGTATCGTTCCTAAATTGTGTTTGAAGTCAACATAAAAAAACAATGGCACTGTTCGAGAACAATTTTAAAGACGCTGTTTCTTCCTAAATTGAATCTTAGACTAGGACTTAAAAAGAAAAGGTAGAAGGATTTTGATCTTCAGGCTGTTTAGATTGACTTACCGTAGTCAAAACGTGAATTTAAAAAAGCTCAGTTAAAAAGTAAAAAACCTGCATGGCAATGGAATTTCATACAATTTCTCGGCCGCCTTTTGTTTTTTTTAATTTGTGGCAGTCTATAAGGAAGAACTTCGTGTACTATGTATGTTTGCGAACATTTCCAAGCATATTGGAGAAAAAACCATTACACGTTTGTTCGCGGGGGCCGTCGAACACGGTATTTGACAACTCCTGATTTTGCCATATCTTAATATTATTATGAAAATATGGATAAACAGATAGTGTTTAGCGAAGAGAAAATTTAAATCGGTTGAAAATTGGATTTATAGTGATTTTTTGAAAAAACTATATACCTGTCTCTTTTTCAAACGCTTTTCTCTATGCAGCAAGTATGGCGGTACTGGCGGGTGGCGTCACATGCCAGTATGTCTTTCTCTGTCTAATCTTGAATTTCAAACCTGTAAAACTTTGTTATTTGTAAAGTTAGCTTAAAAATTGTTTTTCTATTCGATAACAGGCATTGTGTAGTTTTAATTTATTAAACATATACAAAATAGTCAAATACCGTATTGTCGCAGTCGGACAATAATACGAATGTTTGTACTTAGGTCTCATACGTTTAATATGTATTTAAGTATGAATTTATCTATATAAGTATGTTTATCCGTTGCCTAGTACCCATCCATACCCATAGTGCAAGCTTTTATTAGTTTTGGGACTTGGTCAATTGGTTTCAATATTTAATATTATGGTATCTTGATATTATGTCGTCTGCAGTCAACAAATTTGATCCTTATCATCAATTAAATCGCATAGTAATCCTTATCTGGTTACATATTTGAATATCGATAATTAAAATACCTACGGTTAAAATGACGATTTTGAACATGAAACACCATGAGACTCACTCATATAAATGATATTGTAACGGATAACTCACGTCTTAATCCGAGTTTAGCTCGACATGTTTCGGGCTATTTCTTAGCCATTCTTCTCAGGAGCACGCGACTCGGCGGCTGCCGCAACACGCACACTACGCGCCACCGCTCTGCCCGCGCGACACCAAAACATTTCGAGCTAAACTCGGTTTAACACGTGAGTTATCCGTTACAATATCATAGCTAACCTAACCTAACCTAAATTATTGAACATTATAGACATTTCAGTAAAATAATGAATTAAGTACCAAAAATATTTGGTGTGGTCAGGTTAGAACTGTGACCATAACAACTAAAAATGACTAGGTTATGTAAAATGCATGTTATTAAGAGTTCATTCTAAGAGGAGGCCTATGCCCAGCAGTGGGACGTATATAGGCTGGGGGGAAAGCAGATTTGTATGTACGATATTTTAATTTTCGACATTCAAATATGTTCACATTTATAACTGAGATAATGGTTAACTACAGACATTTTTACTTATTCGATATTTTAATCAATCGACATTTCAATCTTAGACATTTTAACCATAGGTATAAAACGTATTTCAATTTTCGATATTCAAATATGTAACCCATTATCTAGTTGTACCTAACAGACGTTATAATCTACCCTTTGCTTGATTACACAAAATAGCTCAGTTTCTGCTTAAAACGTTTGTCCGTGCGTCCGATAGACATCTCGAGTAATCGTTGCTCGCCATCAATGTAACTAATTGGCCGTGTAATTTATGCAGCCGTCCACTTTGACTAACGATTCTGCTTACAGAACCGTTTATCGATAGATATCATAGTCACGTATTTCATAAGCATAAATAGTATTGTTAATGATGATAATGGTAGCCTAGTTGTGTGGTTGACCTCAGAAGCAGAGCAGAGCGAAAAACGAGCCTATCAGTCTTTCAAAGGGCCGGCCACTCACCTGTGATACCCCTCGCTTTATCAGGCGTCTATGGGCGGCGGCGTTGCTTCTTATCAGGTGACCCGCATGCTCGTGTGCTCCCTCCTGTACAAAAAGCAGGGTATTGTGGGCTCAAATCTGGCCTCAGTATGCTTAGTTTAAATTCTCGGTCACAACACACGTCGATTGCGATATTGCGATCGCGTTAAAACCTCAATTACGTACCTTCTAGGGAATTTCTTCCCCTACTAGTGAGGGAAGCAAAATCTCTTCCCATTTTCAAAAATCTGGTTAAGGCTCACTAATTGGCACTGCTATCTTATCTCTGTCCGTCTGTGTGTTTTTTTATTATGTTTCCTAATTTCATATCCTTTTCTCATACTTCGGTCTTTTTAACAATTTCTATTCCTATTTTACGTTGATAGTATTAAGGTGCTTTCCACACCGATGCTTAAAATACGCAAACGGTGCGGAATCGCAGTGACGTGCCGTAAACGTCACGAATGTTGTTCGGTAAAGACCTGAAGTTTACGGCACGTCACTGCGATTCCGTATTTTAAACAGCGGTGTGGAGAGCATGCGATAAAAACGGTGCGCATACGGTGCGTCACTGCGATTCCGTGCCGTCACCGTTTTTTAAGCAGCGGTTTGGTCGCACCTTTATGTACCTATTGTATAAGTATTATCACAAAATGGCCCGTCAAAGCACTTGAATTTGCCTGCCAACGCGTTGACCAGTCATCCTATCTTCTTTGTGTAACATAATAGAGTTAGAATTAGGTATCCCTAAAAGTGATGGCCCGGCGCCACCTCAGATTTCAAAAAATACTACTTAGAGTATCTATTTTCTAACCTTGATGTAAACTTAAAACTAAACTCGTAACTAAATCCGATTCTATGCATGCACACCTTGAACTGGAATCCATCACTCACTTAAGCCTCATCAAGTATTGATGTTAAATGCCATTACGGTTGTAATAATCACTTTACCAAGTAATCGAGCGGGTGTTAAATCCAAATACGGCATCTAACAGCGTTGATATAATTATTATGTTTGATCACGTTACATCCTACTTGCCAGTAATCCTACTAGTAGCAAGTATGTGTCATCATCATCATCATCTCAGCCCTAGGACGTCCACTGTTGACATAGGCCTGTAGAAACACTACAGCCGCGCCACCTGACGCCAGAATATGAAAAATATATTTCGCGCAGCCGCACAAGAGATCTGCCATACCTACTTTTGTCTTCTGTTTGAATTCAACCGTCAATACTCGACATATTGTAAATAAAATATTTTCTCTCACAAATTTCGTTTCGACCTTCTAAACTGGTGACGCCCTAGATTGGAAAAAGACGCAGCCTTTCTTGGAAGTAAAATCAAGGTCCGAACACAAATCGTGAGTCAAATAAAACGTTTCAAAAATGTCGACAAACAAAGACGAATTTTCCAACGCAATGTCAGATGTCGAACATGAAAAAAATGACGACAATTTTTCCATTCGCAACGAAACATTTCGTGTTGGAGTAAAATACCACCATTTTGGCCACAAGACCAGCCGTTTGGTTTGCCCAGATAGAAGGCCAGTTTGCGTTGTCCAACATAACGTCCGACGGCACGAAATTTTTCTACGTACTTTCACATTTGGAACATCAATACGCAGCGGAAATTAAAGATATTATCGTTAACCCACCCGCAACCAATAAGTACGAAAAACTGAAGAGTGAACTTATAAAACGACTGACAGATTCAAGAGAGAAGGAGTTGCAAAAGCTTTTAATGCATGAGCAGCTAGGCGATCGAAAACCCTCGCAATTCTTGAGACACCTTCAACATATTGCCGGTCCCAACGTTCCTGAGGACATCTTGAAGGCTATTTGGACCAGTCGCTTGCCGCTAAGTATCCAAGTGCTTACTACTTCGCAACCGCACTCATCATTGAACGAACTTGCCGAAGCAGCAGACAGAGTTTGGGATGTCTCTCCTGGATTAGCCGGTATGCAACAGATAGCAAGTACCTCAGCAACATCGCCAATGGATCTGATGGCTAACCAGATTGCCAGCTTACCAGACAAGTGCACGCTTTATCGACTCAGATGCAAACAAGATCTCGCTCTAAGTCAAGACGCAGAGACACGCAGCAATATCGTAGTCGCAGCAAGAGCCAACGTCAAGGTCGCAATCACAGCCGCTCGCAGTCAAGCTACCGCAAGTATCCAGTATGTTGGTACCATTCCAATTTCAATCGCTAGCAACGAAATGCGTGAAGCCGTGCGACTTTGTTTCGGGAAACGCACCGGGCAATCGTTAATGGCGACCAGCGATTGTCACAGTCCCGGTCGCTTATTCGTCACAGATCGACGTTCAAAAGTGCAATTCCTCGTTGATACAGGAAGCGATCTTTGTGTTTCCCACGATCTGAACTTCGCGAATACCGACCTAAAACTGCCATACCAACTCTTCGCTGCAAATGGATCTACAATCAGCACATATGGTTATACACAACTCAACCTGGATCTTGGTCTCCGAAGAGAATTTAGATGGCAATTCGTCGTGGCTGACGTCACTAAGGCATTATTGGCGTCGACTTCCTATCTTTCTACAATTTAGTTGTCGACTGTCGAAACAAACGCCTGCTAGACAATACAACGGCACTTTCAATAACAGCCATTTCTAATACCGCGGCGGACACTATATCTTCTGTCAAGACACTCTATGGAGATTCAAAATACAATGACATCCTTCGAGATTATCCTGAAATAACTCGTCCTCCTGGCGTTCATCGGGAAATTAAGCACAATACGGTACACTTCATCACAACTACTGATGGCCCACCGATTCACTGCCACCCAGAAGACTAGCGCCGGACAAACTCAAAATAGCCAAGGAAGAATTTGAGTCTATGATCAAGAGTGGAACAGCAAGACCTTCGTTAAGCCCCTGGTCATCACCACTCCATCTGGTTCCAAAGAAAAGAAGAGCTGGAGACCCTGTGGAGACTACCGACAACTGAATGCTCGAACCATTCCAGACCGGTATCCCATACGTCACATACATGATTTTGCACATAACCTGGCTGACAGCAAAATTTTTTCCACCATCGACCTCGTTAAAGCGTATAACCAAATTCCAGTTAACGCTACAGACATCGAAAAAACGGCTATTACTACTCCATTTGGGTTATATGAATTTCCTTATATGACATTTGGTCTCAGAAATGCAGCCCAAACCTTCCAACGTTTTGTCGATGAAGTCACAAGAGGCCTAGATTTCGTATTTACATATTTGGACGATTTTCTGATATTTTCTAAAGACGAAAAAACACATGAAGATCATTTAAGGCAACTGTTTACTAAGCTAATTTAATTTAAAGGAATACGGTATCGTCATAAATCCTGCTAAATGCACATTCGGAGTAACAGAAGTAAAATTTCTCGGATATCACATCACTGCTGAAGGTACGAAACCATTAGAGAGCAAAATTGAAGCTATTAAATCATTCCCAGCACCCAAGACTGTCAAAGAACTGAGACGATTCTTAGGAATGATCAACTTTTACCGTCGTTTTATTCCTCGAGCAGCTGAAATTCAAAGTCCTTTAAATAGACTATTGACTGGTTCTGTAAAAGGATCACATCCAATTAACTTGAAGGACGACACTTTGAATGCTTTCTTAGAGTGCAAATCAAGTCTATGTGAGGCAGCTCTCCTAGCACATCCTGACTGCAATGCAAATCTCGCTCTTGTCACGGACGCCTCGGATACAGCATTAGGCGCTGTACTGCAACAGAGAAAAGGAGACGCATGGCAGCCTCTGGCATTTTACTCTAAGAAACTCAGTCCAGCACAGCAGAAGTATTCACCCTATGATCGTGAATTGCTCGCAATATATAACGCCATTAAATATTTCCAACATTGGCTGGAAGCGCGAGTATTCACTGTCTTCACTGATCATAAACCATTATGTTTCGCTTTTACATCAAACAAATCAAACTGCTCACCAAGACAATTTCGCCATCTTGATCTGATTTCACAATTTACCACTGACATTAGACACATCTCTGGTAAAAACAATGTCGTCGCAGATACTTTATCCAGAATAGAGGAACTTGAAAACCTGTCGACCTACTACAGCTGGCTGAATCACAAATTGATGACGAAGAGTTAAAACAAATTTTAAGCGGTGACTCAACCTACAGCATCACACTGAAGAAAATGATGATACCTGGTTCCCTCACTCAGCTATATTGCGACAACAGTACGTCAACTCTTAGACCATACGTAACGCCAAAATTTAGAAAACAAGTATTCAATACCCTGCACTCGCTCAGCCATCCAGGAATTAGAGCATCTGTAAGGCTAGTTTCTGAGCGTTTTATCTGGCCGAATATCAACAAAGATTGTCGTACATGGGCTCGAGCGTGTTCAGCATGTCAGCGGTCGAAAATAACAAGACACGTGCAAGCACCTTTAGGGACTTACAACTTACCCAAAGTGAGATTCACACACGTGCATATCGACATGGTCGGTCCGATGCCGCCATCTCAAGGTTATCGTTACTGCCTTACAGCCATTGACCGATTTACACGCTGGCCTGAAGCTACCCAATGATGGACATTACAGCTGAAACAGTAGCAAAATCTCTACTTACCGTTTGGATATCTAGATTTGGCTGTCCTGAAGTCATAGTAACGGACCGTGGAGCTCAATTCGAATCAGCTCTCTTCAACCACTTATCAAAGACAGCAGGTTTTCAACACCGACGCACTACGGCATATCATCCTGCCTGTAATGGACTCATTGAAAGATTCCACAGGCAATTGAAAGCCGCTATCGTCTGCCACGCGCAAAGCAACTGGACAGAAGCCTTACCACTAGTCCTACTTGGTATAAGAAGCGCGTTCAAAGAAGATCTACAAGCTTCATCTGCAGAACTGGTATACGGAGAGACTCTGAGATTGCCTGGGGAATTCTTTCAACCCAGCACAGAAACTACATCAGACATTACGATTTCACCGCACGATTGCGTAACATTACCCAGCAACTTCAACCTGTACCTACTTCAAGACATGGACAGAAGAAGATATTTGTATTTAAGGATTTAGCATCCGCTACTCATGTTTTCTTACGAGAAGACGCTCTACGTGGCGCGCTAACGCCTGCATATACGGGACCACACGCAGTTCTAGAACGAGGTGAAAAGATTTTTAAGATCAGAGTAAAAGGCAAGACAGTTACAGTATCTATTGACAGATTAAAACCAGCATATATGCTCGAAACAGATACTTCCTCAGATGTCATAAAGCTCGTACATAAACAAACAGCACAAACAGAGCCGAACAAAGATATAGAGAAGCAGGTAAAGCTACTAGATCGGGCAGACAAGTTAAATTTCCTCAATATTATCGCCCGTAGCGGTCTCTGGGGGGAGAGATGTAGAAACACTACAGCCGCGCCACCTGACGCCAGAATATGAAAATATATTTCGCGCAGCCGCACAAGAGATCTGCCATACCTACTTTTGTCTTCTGTTTGAATTCAACCGTCAATACTCGACATATTGTAAATAAAATATTTTCTCTCACAAATTTCGTTTCGACCTTCTAAAGGCCTCTCTTGGCTTGCATCGCGGCTTTAACTAGGTCATCCATCCATCTCGTTGGTGGACGTGCTACGGTGCGCTTGCCGATCTGCGGTCTCCACTTGAGAAGTTCATCCCTTCTCCGTGCTATAATGGCCTGCCCATTGCCATGCCACTTCAACGAGCTAATTCGCTTGGCTATGTCGGTGACCCTTGTTCTTGTAGAAGTATGTATGTAAACTTCTTATTTTATAATACAAAACAATTACATAAAAAATTCAACATAAAGTTTTTAGACGAAATGCTTGGCTGTACCGTGAATCAATTTTATAACTAAAAATATTTTATTTAATATTTAATGTCAGATTTAATGGCAAAACGTTGAGATACATGTTAGCTAAAAAGGTGGACCCCCTCCTCCCCCCTCCCTTTATGGGTACTTTACCAGTCGACTTTTGAGCGAATGAAAGGAGCAAGCGGTTAGTCGATTTGTGACTACCTATACAAGTATTGTGCGTACGTGCGTTTATATGTGTTTATACAAGTCGGACATTTGGGATAACACATATACTGCTTATTATCCCAACATTTGCTCAGGATCCATAGAAAAACCTTTAATCTTAATCATTTTGCATGAATGTTCTTTACGCGCGAATACCTACTACCACGATGTTACTTTGAAAAGGGTTAAGTAATATTAACTACAATAGATTTATTCACGAAAAACTCACTAAACTCTACAAAAATATATGAAAAACCAGACAAAATCAACCTATTTGGACTACTAGGACTTTTGCTACTAAAGCTGGAATATACAATTTAACTCTTGGATGCTCACAGACTTAGCCTAGACCCTTTAGACTTGATCAAAGCAAAGGCAAACCCTTTCAAGTTTTTTAATAAATCCTAATTTATATCTATGTTTCATAAAACCTATTTTTATTTCTTGAAAAATACGTATGAATTAAATCACTTGTTTTGTACTGAAATTATATCCTAGCAATAGACCCGATATGTCCGACCCTATCTTAAGTTTCTTATCTTAATATATTTATATATATTCCTTATATTAATCTTTCTTATCTTTCTACCTTCGTTAAAAGTAAAACCTAGTGCACAACATGCATCAAAACTTGGAAAAAGTCTTCTTCATAATGTCTTACATTAGGTAGTAGTTATATACTTATTCAAAATCATTATCATTATTTAAAGTAATTGTTATCGCCATTTATTCTTTTCTTCCTTTTGCTTTCTTCAGTTCTTGATTATGATTGGATAGCTAAGTGTTTAGTGACCCTGACTACGAAGCCAGCGGTTGCGGGTTCCATTCCCGTGATGGGCAAATATTTGTATGATGATTACGAGTTTGTACTTGAGTCTTGGATGTTTATATGTATTTAAGTATATATAATTATCTATATTATGTATGTCTATCCATTGTCTAGCACCCATAGTAAGAGCTTTGCTTAGGTTGGTGTACCTAATCTATCCCATAATCCCATATTATAATTTATTATTATTATGTTCTCCTTTACTTCAAAATATCCCACGAAATCAAAGTCAAATATCGTCATATTTGAAGTCCTGTCACAAGAAAGGTAAAATAGTTGAAAATTTACGACTTGCCCCACAGTTGCAATCGAATAGTTTCGTCCTACCTAAATAACCTAACCTTTGAATTTTCATAAAGATAAAGAGGCATCATAGGTTCCAAAAAGTCGCTTGCATAATTCACTGTTCCTTTTTTGTGTAGTTGTGTAAATTGCACTTGCATCTCATTTGTTCCTGTACCTAGTTTGCAAGGAAGCGGTAAATAAAAACTATCCACTGCGGTTCTACGGGAATGCTTTAAGTTTAGCGTTCGTGACAAAATAATGCGCAAAAGAAGGATGTTGGTTGCATAATATTTAACACTATTGCTGAGTAAATTTGGAAATTTAGTAGACTGTTTGTCACTTGTGATACATGTTTAGCATGAATAGATAACAATTGATTTATTTATTTGTAAAAGTCCAGGTCCTTTGACCTATCTATTAAATCTCCTATCTATTACGAGTATCTGTTTGAGATATCTTTATATCTTTACTTTAGTACTTTGTCACTGTATGGTTTCTGATAATTTTATACAAAAGTTCAAACATGAAGTGATAGGGACAAGGTAGTAAAGTGTAAAGTATCTTTGACCTTTAGTTACGAAGATCCCTGAAGATAATATACCTCGTTAGTAGTTACAAGTAAAACTAAATAATACATAAGCGTTTTTTATATATAGAATATCTTAGTCAGTAATTATCACTTTGTCTAGGTACCCACAGTCATTAAATACCATAGCTAGCTATCTTGTTACGCATATGTAATATTTAATGAAAATTAACTTTTATGATAGACACAAACCTGTATCTTTTAAAACCAGGCGGCTGAAAATAACGAAACGAAATTAATTTAAATCCTCACAAAAAGAGGCTTTAGAGGTAGGGTAACTAATGAAAAATTTTAAAAGTTAGGAATCCTGATTTTCTTCAAAGAATCCTCAGAGAATCCTTAATCTTCTAGGAGGTGTTCGTGTAATTAATATGACTAAAGTTAAATTTTTATTAAGTTTTTTATATCTATAAACTTAAAAACAATATTTAATTACATTAGATTAATTTTGATACCTCTATACCTACAAAAAATATTGTTTTGTACAATTTTAATAAAAAGATTGAAAAGTTCATAGTCTATTATTATAGGTAGGTATATAAAATTCTGTAAATCCTGAGATTTCCCGCAATTTTACAAAATCCAACCGTATATCAGAAACAAGTCAAAAATCTTAACATCTCAGTACAAATTTCCTGAAAAATAGTCAAAAATTTTAAGATTTTAGCACAATTCCGAAATAATGGTAACCCTATTTAGAGTAATATGAAGTCCAAATTAACTCCGTAGAAAACTTCTACATATATTTAATCTTGAAACAAAATTTTGGCGGCGTGGCTAATTCTAATGCCAATGTGATAAAGCTACAGGCATTTTAATCTTTTCATAGCTTACTTTTTGAGGCATTAATTCGCTTTTAGGATTCTGTACCCATAGGATGACAAGATGACAGATGAATGAATTTTTATTGTCGCTACAAATACAAAATATAAAAACTGATTTAAATTCTAGGGACTCCAGCGCTGTTATTCTCTTCTTCTAAGTCACTACACGCTCGACAGAGTGATAGTGTCAGAGGCTGAGTAAGGATCAGTAGTGAATCCATGACGACTTCCTTGATAAAATAGTGAGTTGATTTCCCCTTCCCTTCACACCGCAGAACTGGAGTCTGGGCTTCATAGTTACCAATAGAAAGCGCTGTTTGCTGCCCATTCGCACTTATAGGGCCCTTGGTCGCCCTTTGCGATACCCACGGGAAGAGATGGGTCAGTCTTATTCTTAAACTGAACACGCCATTGACCACTAGGGATGTCACGGATGCCGATTTTTTTCATATTAACTAATGCATTTTGTATTTTTCAAGGCTCACGTCTGGAGTCGCGTGCCTGTCGCCGACCACCTACATCTGCAAGAACAATCGCATGGATTGTTGCCGATGCGTATTGCGTATGCAGATGTCTAAATTCATGCTGAAACTATGCAATTGCGGACGCGTGAGCGATAATTCGCAACTCCCCTGCAGGGCTACAGCGAAACTTGAAACTCGAAGTTCGTGTCGTGCTGCTCTGACACATACTATTTAATACGAGAGCGAGAGGGACGGTACGATACGAACTTCGATTGTCGAACTTCAGAGGAGTCGAGTTCGGCCCTCTGAACTGTTCTATCGAAAGCCAGTCCGATTTTTTTTTACCAATTCTGAAAAGCGTTTCTACCAGACATGTGCGGGGATACGTTGCGAAGAATGAGTTTGTCATAGAAAAGTACAAGTTACAGCCAAAATCACTAACAAAAATATGTATACACTACTTTAATTAAGGCACTTTACATTAAGGTCAATTTGTGGTTTACATACATTGACTTCCTGACCATTGACATTGACATTGATTGTTTGTCATTGACCATTGTAACATTTAATTTAACAATCAAGATTCGATTATCTAATTTTGCTATTTCTGTTTCTTTGGCTAGTTGAAGTATAATTTTGATAGTGTTTTATGCGGCGATTAACCTTAACAGTGACCAGTGATCCCAAAATCAAGTGGTCTCCACGTGGTTTCTGGAATTTTACTATCAAGTTGCAAAAACTACAATCACCGTACAACGTGCCTCTCAAAGAGAGTTTAACTTGACACTGGCGAAATTGTCCTATTAATTAGGGCAGAAAAGCCATATTTTAAAAGAGAAGAAGAAGTTATTTAACAATCCTCGTTCTGCTGAGCTGTTTTCACTATAGCTGTGCTAAGCGAGGTAAATAAAGTGATTCTATTGGTTCGTGAAAAACACATTCGTCGCCCCTTTCTGGTGGCTGCCTTATACAGGTACAAATGCGACGCATTAAACCAGCATTGTAATTAATAAATGTACAAAATGTAAGCTTCTGCAGAACAAACTAAAAGGCCGTTGGCATTTTATCCTTTTAAGCCAGAAATACTAACGAAGGGGGAAATTTAATTAGCTCGAAAGGACCCAGGGGGCGACTTTTAGCAGAAATCTTTGTTAGTTTAGGACAGCAGGATTTGTGTAATCGCCCCATAATCTGAATTGAATTGTTCGTACGTTGGTTTAATTATAATTCCGTGAAATATTAATTTGATAATTAAAGGAATTACGGAAGTTACGGTGTCATGTTTTCATTATTTTTATATGTTGGCATTCTTTTGAGACTGTTTATGCGACGAATTTCATATGCCGAATGTATTTCGCTTTCTAGAATTTTCATTTGTCATAAAGCAATTTATTTCTGAAATAGTAATTTCTTCAGAGTTGATATTAAACTAACCTAACCTAACCTACTGCATTCTATATGATGACATTAAAAAAACACCTGTAAATAGCACGGCTCTATATTATATTTTATGGCAAACGTTGGTATGGCAAGTGAAATTCGGTCAAGTAAAGGTAAACGACTGTTTAGATCAACTCGCACTATAAAATATTCTGCTAGTTAATACCTACTAGTCAATTGTCTAATGGCGTGAACAGTCAATTGAAGATTCACAGCTTATACTAGTACAGCCGAGGTCAAAAATATCTATACACTAGTATTGTATTAGTATAATACTAGTATATTACCTAGTAGTATAGTGTCTCACAAATTTCAAGCACGAAGTGACACCGACATGGTAGCATGGAAAACACAGCTATCCCATTCCTTTCAGCGTAGAAAAAAATGCTTTCGTGTGTCTGTTCTCCTTAGCATGTTGGATAGATATATGGAATATTTCGACCTTAAAAGAGCCCTAGGGGTTGGAAAGGTTAAAAAAAATTGAAGTGAAATAGCATGTTTTTTTAGCTTTAAGCTTTGAAGTCTACAAATCACCCTACAGAGCCATTACCAAGACTTTTTGCGAACATATAAAGCCCTATTCACTCGTTTAATAATATCATAGAGTAATATTTCTACAGTGGGTGCACTTCACGTCGTGTACTCGTATGTCGCGTCTTTTTTCTATTCTGTGATTGTGATGTAAGTAGTAGTTTGTTTTTGGGTGATCTAATAAAAGTGGCATTATAATCTGCCAATGAGTTTTTGAATACAAAGTACATTAAATATACGTTTTTCAGAAAAAATAAAAATTGACATATGTAAACATAGACCTTTACACCGAGGCCAGGCCATTTTATTTATTTAACCTTATTACTTTAAAAAATAAATAAATGTAAGTACCGATTTTCACTGTAGTCTGTCTTGTCAAAAGGGACATGCGCCCGGTTTTAGGCCTGTGAATTATTTGTGTACTATTTCACAAATTATATTTTATAATATGTTGCAAAAACAATAAACTTTATTCATTTAATATAATACGGTCCTAAATAAATCATTTTTATATATCAATATTCAGACTCAAAGTTTGTCCAGCGATTTTTCACTGTAGTCTGTGTGTCGCATTGTTGGGTCTCACTCACACACGGAGAATGATAGACACACTTAATCATCGGTAAACATTCGGCTAATATCTGGCTCGCCGCCGTACGGAACGGTTAGAGACCTTCTGTCATAGTTTTGTGGCGATTAGTGATCGAAGGCGGCAAACTGGAGTTTGTAACGGGTATGTTAACTTTACATGTCTCGATTATTTTATGTTATTTATATGGGACGTTATTAGATAATCATTTTTAATGTGATATTATGAAGTATTTACTTACGTTATTAAGAGTGGCACATTCAAATTTTTGACGGTTTTAGAGTAAATGTCTTTTGAATCCACTTTTCACTTTAATCTGTGTCACTTTAATCTGTAACTGAAGCACAGACTAAAGTGACTCATGGCAGAAAAAAGTGAACTATAAATTATTTTATTTAAAAATGCATATAATTTCTAAGAATAACTATATGGACTTTTTTAAAGTAGTACTAACAGTGTTCTCAAAGTAAATGTAGAGAATTGCTTTTTATAAACTAAACACTTATAATTTCACTTTGTGTCTGTTTATCTATTCGCACAGATCCATTAGTACTATAGCTGTAATTTTTCGTAAATATAGCTTTTACAAATTTTTTTGGAGTGTGTCCCCCTCCCCCCTCTAAAAGTGAAACTATTGGCTTGAAAATTATAAAAACAATCATGGTGATCCTGTTTTAACTAAAATTTTTACAGTTTGTAAAAAATCATTCGTATAAAATAGTGGTGTCGTTACTTGTTTAAAACGAATTTTTTCGTGTTATTTTGCCTAGGTACGTTCTTATTTGGCCAGTTTTACTATCTGATGTCATTCATTTCATCGGAGGGACTGATTTGATTGCATTGTATTGTAATTAATTCGTAATATTTTAGGGCCGACATGTAATGGGGAAACAAAAAACTAAACAAAAGTCAAGAGAAGAGGTTGCACGAAAAGGGAGAACGAAAAGAAAAGATACGAAAAAATAAAGAGAAATCCAGAACTCTATGCTGAGTTCCAAAGGAAACATAAAGAACAATATCAGCGAAGAAAACAGGAAGGAAAATAAAAAATATACATGATTTAGCAAATGTTTTTTGTTTTACGGCTCCATTTTAAAAGTCGTAAACAAAAAACATTTGTTTAAGTGGTAGGAGTTTAGGGTTAAAAGGATGCTAGTAATTACAAATAACCCTGTATAAAATATGTATAATTTTGAAATAATTTATTTTCTTATATATGCCTCCAAGAGACTCATACCTACTTTTTTAAGAAATTACATTTAGGGGCTGTTTCACCATCCATTGATTAGCGTTAACCGACGGTTAAATGTGATGCCGTCTCCGTCTATTCGAACAGACAAATAGAGACAGCATCACACCTAACCGCCAGTTCACACTAATCAATGGATGGTGAAACAGCCTCTTAAACTTATGATACATTTCTTTTCATTTTGATATAATTCTCTTTAACCTGGTAATTTTCACTACTAGCCTGTCTAATTTAACTTTAGCCTGCTTCATCAATATTTCAAGAACCCATAACCCTTAAGTTTTTAGGAATACTTTGTTCCCTTTAACATATTTGTAACAAATGAAATACCAAGAAGCTGTTTTTATGCAAAAAAAGTAAAAAACATATATATTTTTTTTTAATTAACTTTAGCTGCCTGCCACTTTTATTAGAATCAGCCTTTTATGACGTCAAATAAATGTATTTTCTTTCTTTCTTATGTCTGTGTCTCAGCGCTAACTTCCTAGTCTAAAGCAACCAGTGAGCAGTGACTGACAAAACAAATACCAGAACCCAGATATTTTTTTAAATTCATGAAATAATCACTATAAACCACATCCATCTACAGAGTAGGTTTTGTCAAGTGAACATTAGAGATATCCAAGCTTCGTCATAGCCAAACAGAGGCTTTATTATCTAACGCACTCGAAATTTCATCCGTTTTCACCACTTCTTTTTGTCACTCGGTTTCCAACGAGGAAGAAAAAGATGTTGATTGCGATCTCATGCGCTTCGCCCTTGAGAAAACAGCCTCAGATCGATATTCACAACGCATTGGCAGTGGATCAATTCCAGGGTAGGCAGCTGCTAGTTTGCTGTAGTAGCTGCGACGCGCCAGCTGACCGCAGCAAGCTACAGGCTTCGTCAACATAACAATGATAATAATAAATCCATTTAATTTCGTACAACTTGACTTATCAATAATAATAAAACCTAATTTGACAATTCTTAACGATCACTTCAAATCAATCAATCAATTTCTTGACAATGTCAAGATCCAGAACACGTTCGATGCGATCCAAAATCAAATGCAAAAGCCGCAGCACAGAGAAAATAAGCAATGGCTGAGTTATCTCACTAGTAGTTATTGTTACGCTATGATAATACCTACGTAATGTAATTTCGCCTTTGCAAAAAAAGGTTCAGATGTGGTATCTTATCTCATTAAGTTTGACCTCACGGAGGACGCTATTATACGTTTGTTTTCTTAGGATATCCTGTTTGTTTTTCCAATAAGAATATTCCAAAAGGATGACCATCTTGATAATATTAAAAAAGTTCCCGAGAGAAAAAACATACGAAACATTCTTTCGGATTGATTCCAAGAAACAAACGAATACAGGCACACTTAAGAACCCGATAAAGTATTAATGCATTTTACCCGACAACGTTCAAGCCAAAAAGTAGGGTAATGATTTCAACAGTCTAATGTGAAGTAATTCAGTGGTATGTGTGAAGTTCCCAATCCGCACTGGGCGCGCGTGGGAACTATGGCCCAAGCCCTCCCATTCTGAGAGAAGGCCTGTGCCTAGCAGTGGTACGTAAATAGGCTGGGATAATGACGATGATGATGATGATGACTTACGAAAACTCAATTTAAAAAAGGTTTTTTTTCAAGCATCCAAGGAAATGTCGTCCTTATCTTCGTGGTCATAGAACGCCAAGTACGTCATTGTATAGCACTTATTGAAGATTCGTTCTATTTTCAAATTAGAGGATAGTAATGGAATTTCATACAACATTGCCGGCCAAGGCCAGCAAAGAGATTGTCTTTTGTTTCAGTGGGTTTTATTTCTTTTATTGACTGTCTATGGCATACTGCCTATTAAAAATAAGCGTACGTAGTTCGTGAATGTGTATTTACTTTTTAATCTCTTATTTGACTAGATTATTTAGTGAGAATAAATCAGTTATTCAATAATAAACAAGGATTGTCATTTATTGTTAATAATTTATTAAAATAACCAATTAATAAAATATCTTCATTTTATTTTATAAATAAAACCATCACAACATTTGGTGGCAAAAACATCAACCCGAACAGCTTACAAAAAATAGCTGAAAAAGAGTATTTTGGCGGGAATAGAAAAAAAACAAATACTTATACGGTTTATACCTAAAACGAGTGTTTTTTTTTATTCAAATACCTAAGTGTTATTTTTTCTGATATGAGTTCATCATCAAATGACGTGGTATTATTTCCTTGGATTTATTTGAGAAAAGCACTATACAATTTATTATTACTCGGCCGGCAATCCCCTATTTTGGCGGACTCTGCAGTAATGTACTATTACTGTCATTGCACATCACTAAATACTAGGTATACCTAGCCGCCAAACTGTCCGTTTGACAACGGGCCTAATTATACCTAACAGGAACAGATCAAACTTTTAATGCAAAATTCCCGGCAACTTTCAGAAATTAAATCAGTTACTGCGTTTCACTATTCGTTTACGTAAACTCGGTCCGGGAAAAAGTGTAAATAAAAGTTTCCATTTTAAATTTACACATTTTTCCTCTTCTCCAGCTTAGCATTTTTCTCTGTACGTTTACTAAGCATTTTAAATAGCTTATATTGTGTTGGCTGGAAGGTGCAGTTAAACCTACTAATATAATAAATGAGAAACTTTGTGCCTGTATTCGTTTGTCACTCCTTTAGGCTAAGACGATGGAATTTCATTTGGATTTAAATAAAATTTCATATGTGATACATTTTGGAGTTTACATACATATATAGCTGCAATGTCGAGACCTGAATGGTTTGTATTGCTCATCACTAATGTTAGTTAGCCACTAGCCACCAAACTACCCGCTTGATAACGGGGCTTGGTATCATCATCATCATCATCAGCCGGAAGAAGTCCACTGCTGAACAAAGGCCTCCCCCTTAGAACGCCACAATTAACGACTACTCGCCACTTGCATCCACCGGTTTCCCGCAACACTCACGATGTCGTCAGTCCACCTGGTAGGAGGCATACCAACGCTTCGTCTTCCGGTTCATGCTCGCCACTCGCGGACATCTCTTCCCCAACGGTTATATCGGTTATAACGGGGTATATGTACTTATAATATATTGAACTTTAAGCTTGGATTAAGTACTGAAATAAAAGACATACGTACTTTGATGTTTTATGCGAGGTAAGGAGGTCATTTCTAGTTCAAAGGTTGTTCGTATCTGTTCAACGGGACAATGCGCCCACTGTGTTGGACTGCGTTTCTACTAGAGAAGTGCGAGGATGTGTTGTTGCGAAGAATGTATTTTTCATGAATCAACACTTACCTTTCCTCGCACAGCACCGCTCTGGTGGAAACAGCTGAGTAGAGAGAAAAACAGATTCTTCGCAATACATCCTCAACATCTCTGGTTGAAACATAGCCTTACGCCTTTAAAAATATATTATTTACTATTACAGTGAAAATAGAAATACACAATTTGTATACATTTTTAATGTCTATGTATTACGGTTCATGAATCATGAGATACAGCCCTGTGACGGACAGACATACTGACAGTGTAGCGACATTAATAGGGTTCAGGGTTGTCACTCTTCGAGTACGAAATTCTGTAAAAAATATCAGCAAATAGACAATGAGTATTCTGGCGGGTCACGTTTAAATTTCTGAGACATTAAGTAAGCAATTTCATTGGAAAAGACGTGGTATGAATATTAACAACCAACCGTTTCAACTGTCTATCTTCAATTCCAGTGGCCATTGTATTTCTTCTGTGAAAAATGTGTAACAAAATCAAAAAGGTATCTATTTTTAGTCCACTTCCACTTTAGTTTGCTTAGCCGGTGAGCTATGTCGATGACTTTAGTACGAGTAGGTATTGTTACCTGGTTATGATTCTTTAAGATCGTGTAAACGATCGCAGCAGGGAAGCACTATGTAGTGACGACGTCCTGGTATGGTAATGGCAGCCAATTATACTATTTCTGAGCAGACTACTATTCGATCAATACCTTATTAGTATAAATTAAGCAATACACAACTGGCATGCATCAGATATGTCTTCCAACTTGTCTTTAGAAACTGCATTACGATGCTCCGTGACTTGCCTGAACAAAACTTTCATTGTGTTTCAACGGCCGCTAAACTCAACTTTTTGGCAGTAGGAATAAAGACGAAATTTACCTGTATTTGATATGAAACAGAATGCTATTTACGTAATGGCAATACGCAGTTGATGAGAAATGATCAAGTTCTTTAACGAGTTGTATAGTTGGATTTGAATGTTGGTCGTTTTAGGGTGCGCTTTCATAGAAGTAATCAAACAAGGATACATATCGAAACCAATGCCAAAAAAATCAACATTGTCATCATGTCACGATCCAGTATTCGCTCTCGCCTCTAGATGGCGCTGTTTTTAAAATATAATTTAGTTTAATATGGCTGCTAGATGGCACTGGTACATAGCGCATTCTACCAGTTATAATTGTTTTCTTCCTATATTTAATTGAATGCGATTGCGCAGCTGTCTCTAATGTACATTTTTGAGAATAAGACTCCAGGAATCCGATCCATATAATTACCATAGAATTAAATTCTGCACTGTTTGTGCTAAAAAAAATCTTAGGGGGTAAATAGTTGAAATTGTTGAGTTTGTACGGTGGTTGTTTTCTTAACAGCTGATATTGTAATTGTGTCACTGACAATCATTATGTCAGCTTTAGGACGTCTACTGTTAGACATGGCCCCCATAGATATCCAGTTGCTTTATTTAGAAGCGGCATGCATCTACTGTGGAACTGGGGACATGTATAATTCGAAAACACGCGTTTTACCAGAGATAAATAAGACCAACCTAGATTGATTGTTACATTACATTACAATAAAAGAAAAAGAAAACATTTATTCATAATACATTATTATAATAGTGTTTCAAACATGGCATGGATTGTTCTCCCCAAAAGCAGCCTTAACACCTATAACATTAAAACCTTAAGAGCCTTTTCCGAAATCCTCGATATAAATAAATTAATTAAAAATATGGACTCAGAATTAATGAAATTATTAGATAAGATAGTTAGAGTTCGCCTTTGTACACCTTATTATCCTGTGTTCTGTTATTTCATGTGTTTTTATGTACAATAAAGAGTGACAATACAATATAATACAATAACAGGATAATATAAGATGTATAAAGGCGAAATTAACCCTTCTTAACATTGACACTTAAAAAAGCTGATATAAATGCTATTTACTCGTACAGTAATGTTACCAAACTTCTGGTCAATCAAAGTGCAATATCTCAAGCCAGGTTAAAGTTGAGGCAGAAGTTAGCGGTTGCATCGCAGGGGAGTTTAAAAACTTGTTAAATAAGACACATTGCTGTTTGCCAGTACCCCGATGTTGGTACCACGTTTGGGAGTTAATAGAAAACTGTAATTATGTGAGTGGAATACCAGACAACGTTGGTTGTTAAAGAGAGCGAACAAGATTAACTCGAGGCTTCGTTATCAGAAATTAAACAATAGGTATTTAGTTTAACTTAATACATTCAAATTTTATTTATTGTTTCTAAAGAAATAAATTAAACTCGTAGGGCATTATTATGCTGTCCGTCTGTCTATCTGTTTTGTCGTTTTTCAGAACAATGTTTCTCGGGTACGCGAGGAGGTTTCAATGTTTAATGTTTATTTGGGCAAGGAACGGTACAATATTAAAAAAAAACTTAAGAAAAGAAGCTGAAATTAATATCAAATATTAATATTTTATGTGTTTTTATGTGCAATAAAGAGTTTTACAATACAAACTGTTGTCAGGTCTGTTACCCCTCGAAGTAGTGAAAAAAATGAAATCTGTAAATCAATGCAATCAAAAGATTGCCATAGCCGAAAACCTATAGATAAATTTTAAATATCATAAACCGAAAAATTTGGTATGCAACTAGCTTTTAAAGCAAAAGTCAGAAAACATTATTTTTTATGTCTGTCTTTATCAGAAACCATCTAAAATGGCCTCACACTGGTCTCAAATGAAGATGGTCCCAAAGGAAGAACAACGCCGTTCGCAAGACCGGCAATTTTTCCTGATTTGGGACCATTTCGTGACATACAACTTTCTTAAATTTTTTATATATTTTTGTTGTGCTACGCTATTTTGTCACGAATAAATGATTTCTATTTATATTTATATTACACTATATATTTCTATTGAACCTAAAAACGCTTCCTAATATGCCATAGTTGCCATGAAGAATGAAAAACTTTATGAAAATATATTTGAACCCTGTTCATTTTTGTTCGGCTAATTATTCATTTTCCATGCTCAGTAATAATAATAATAATAATAATAATAATATCATGGGACACTTGACACCAATTGACCTAGTCCCAAACTAAGCAAAGCTTGTACTATGGATACTAGGCAACGGATAAACATACTTATATAGATAAATACATACTTAAATACATATTAAACATCCAAGACCCGAGAACAAACATTCGTGTTATTCACACAAATATCTGCCCCGGCCGGGATTCGAACCCAGGACCTCAAGCTTCGTAGTCAGGTTCTCTAACCACTTAGCCATCCGGTCGTCAATATTGATTTATGCACTTAATTTCGTCCGTGTTCATTGAAATATTAAAGTAAATCGACGCAACGAGGCTCTAACAAAATTACTAATTCATCCTTAACTCGGTCCAGGCAAATCAGGGAAGGAAATTTCACAAGTGCTGAAGTTGGATGATACTTCCGACTTGGTTTATTAATTCCTCCTTGAATTAAGTTGTCATTATGGAAAAGAAGAGTTTGGAAAAGCATGGTGGGTGTAACGCACCATAACTATGAGAATCATCATCATCATAACAGCCGGAACACGTCCACTGGCGGATATAGGCCTCCCCATATTATGTCCAGTTGGTTCAGTTGAAAGCGGCCTGGATCCACCATGAACCCATGGCTTTAACCAGATCCATCCATCCATCTCGTTGGTGGACGTCCTACGCTACGCTTGCCGATCCGTGGTCTCCATTGGAGAAGTTTTCAGCTGCAACGGTCTGTTCTCCGTGCAATTTAACTAGCTAATTCACATGGCTATGTCGGTGATCCTCCTTCTGCTACCTTGTTCCTCATTTCTAGTTCGATCCCATAGACTCTTCTTCATGAAGACTCTTTTCAACCTTTTTCATGACACGACCCCTTTAGTATGAAGAAATATTTCGCGACCCCTACCCGTTGTTTTTTTTCATTGTTTTATTTTATGACAAATAATACTAGTTAACATTTTCTTAATAAATATTTTTAAGAATATTGTTTTTTTCTTTACTGAAGTAGTTTTCCTAGCAACTAATAGGGGCTTCGACACCCACCTAAAGAGGCTTCGCGACCCCCCCGGAAAAACACATAGAGAAAATATCGAGCATATTCCTCTCAAATTAACGCTCATACTTATACGTTCCCGGTCTCCATGCAAAATGGTTCGATAACATCACAAGTCTAACAGTGGATTCAAAGTCGGGGCACATACTTTATCAACATGAGTTCTCATAACTCCAGATAAGCCTCCGCTGTCTGTCCGTCTATCTACTTGTCTGTCTTTTAGTCTGTACATCTATCCATGTCAGTCGATGGACTATATCTTTTGAATTTTTATAGAAACAGGAATGTTTTACAGAGTGTATTATTGTGTACCTGCTAGAACAAAACAAAAAAGATAGGTATTTTTTGACATTTTTGGCTTTATCTTAACAATATTAACGGGTAAACTCTTCAATTTTTATTTTTAATTTCTCAATAAATACTTAATACATAATATAACAATAAATAAAAATAAAAATAAAAAATCAAACAATGAAACAAAATTAAATCAAACAATAAATAAAATAAGAATTAAACTAAACACTGTCATTAAATGTTTATGTTGTTAAATGTTTTGTCAATGACTAAAATTTTAACAAATAGAAGAAATAACATAAAAGGAGGACTTTATTCAAAAAATGCGTTTTTTTTCTCGGTACGGTGATAGGGAGCATTTCACGGCAGGATCCGATTCACACTTGACCATTTTCTATTCTGTGGTTACTAGTTCTTCGGTTATTTTATGGTCAAAAGTACCCAAATCCTTTTTTTTACCTTTCTATTTCCAGCAGATATTGTTATTAAAATCTTAGCCTTCAGGTAGAATAGGAGAAGAGCTTCATAAATCAAAATGATTTAAACCCTTTGTGAGTTAAAAATTCTCTTTGAAATTGCAAGCCGTAAAACAGTGAAGAACCGCTTGCCAAGTTAACTATGCGGGTGGCTAAAAGTGAAACTAACAATTAGCCTAGTAATCTAGAAATCCATACTAATATTATAAATACGAAAGTGTGTGCATTTATGTGTTTGTATGTTTGTCCAATGATCAAATTTTTGCTAACAAATTTATGAATTCAGCTGTAACCTCATGACACTAACGCCATCTAGCGATATTTTACCTGTCAATTAGCTCTCATTCGACAGCTGAGGCCTTATTGCCTAATGTTTCTGACGTTCGCGATCGCAATCAACTGACAGATTTTGTATGCGAAAACTGTCATTTGATTGCGATCACCAGCGCCAGAAACGTTAGGCAATGCGGCTTCTGGTTGTAATGGTTTACGCGTACAAGGCCACTGGTAAACACTAGTGTTTTAATAGCGCTCGATTGGTTTGAAGTATGTACCTATTGCTAATAGCACTGCCATGCCGCAAGGAACTGCACTCGTAAGTTTGTAAAACTTAATCTGCCGACAGCGTTTTTTGATATTTATCCATATTGTCGTAAAGTTTAACACCAGAGGGATTTATTTATCTCTTATCTTGGCGTAGTAGATTAAACTAACAACAATGTGAAAATAAATATCATTTGAAAAGATGTGAACACCCCATTATTATTATTTTCTTTAGATCTTTACAGCGACTTGTCCTTCCATTATTGCAGTAATCATGTGAAATTATGACGTTTGACTCGAGCAGTCAAAAATATATATAATATCCAACCACCGCTACGAGAACCAAAACCATTTTTAAAAGGCCAAAATTAAATTAAACCAACCCGCATCCGCAGTAAATATTAATAACACACAGGAAACTCTCCCGAAGAAACGCTAACCCGAAATAAAGTTCCTAGCGCGGAAGCAGACCGTACGCTGCGCCGCCTTTGCGAGAATATGCAGAATTTATTACGTCCACTAAATCAGTTTTACAGCAAAAAGTGCTCGAGTGTTTGCATGAGGAAGATTTAAAAACATGCTCTATATTCGTGAGGAATTTTTATGTATCCATGTGACATTTTGGCAAAGTAACGCATATGGCTTAGATATCCAAACTCTTGGAGAATTAAACCTTCTGGAGTTTCAAAGTTGTTGTTCTTCATCATAATATCAGCCGTTGGACGTCCACTGGTGGACAAAAGTCCCCCGCAGACTTACAGTTGCTTCGGTTGGAAGCGGCCTGCATCCACCGTGAACCCGCGGCATTAACCAAGTCATCCGTGCATCTCGTTGGTGGACGTCCCAACCTACGTTGCGCTTGCTGATCCACGGTCTCCATTCGAAAACTTTCAGCCCCATCGGTTATCTATTTTCTGATTCCGATTGGGTGTCGGGGTGCTAAAATCAGCCTGTGGCGCTCCTTCATAGCAACATTTTTAGAAAATATTTTTTCTTCCTGGTCGTGTTTCTACAGTATATGTTTTATAGCATAAATCCTCAAATATCTTTCATATGACATTCAAAACTAAAGCTTCACTAGTAATGATACAGCATGTAATAATCTATTGCAGGACTTCCCAGCCAAGGGAGCACGCTCCCCTAGGAGGCGTAATAGGTACGTTTGCATTTCCGAAAAAAAAAACTAGGTAGGTAGGTAATCGTAGTAGGAAGAGTATGTAAATTTACTGTTCCGAACTTAACTTAAGGGGGACATGAAAGTATTATTTTTGGTTAGGGGAGGCTCAGGGTCCCAAGCTACGACATTGTGTCAGGTGTCAGATTGTACAGATCTCCAGGGGCGCCCGAGTATGAGTGTAGAGGGCAGCACTGTACAATGTGCTCCATAGTTTGAGCCTCCTCGCCGCACTCGCGGAGGGCCGAGTCCCGCCAACTCCACTTGTACCTATGTGGATTTATAACTAGTTTGTAGTTTCTTTCTTTAGTGTAATTGTTTAATGTTTTACGCCATACGATTAAATAAATAAGGGGAGGCTCGGCGAAATAAATATTGGGAAACCCTGATCTATTGGGCAATACTTGATTGTTATTTATAATGGCAAGTCGATAAAAAGTTGCCAAATGTGATGTCCGTCTATCTATACAGGCAATATTTAGATAATTCTGAATAAATTTTGAGCAAAAATGTTGCGCTGAACAATCAAAGTATTCGTGGAGTGGATGCTAAGCGACTAGATAATAATACGTATGCCTTCGTTTCCAATAGCAACTTTTATATTCTTTCCTCTCTTGCGGCTATTGTGTTACGCACATAATATTACTTATTTTTTTCGTAATGGCTACGGAACCCTATCTTGGGCGTGTCCGACACGCTCTTGGCCGGTTTTTTTAATACATTTTACTCGTAGTAGCTAAAAGCCAGTAAGTTGTTGCCAATTCATCAATACGCGACCATCAAAGGCGATTGAAAGTTCCGAGTCACCCCGACCACTCAATATCCGTTCGCCCACAAAGCGCCAATCGTCGACAATACGAGATTCCTTCACTCGGTATGCGTGCCACAGAGTCACATTATTGACAAATCAGCGTTCCGGATCGGACCCACCACTCGTAAGACATCTGGCTGCTTGATGTATCGTGTATGTCATTTCCTGTATACAACCGGAACTTCCTGCGGGCCAATGGAGCGAGCATAAGTGAAGTTAGGGTGGAACGGTACGTGGATGTTTTGTAAAATATGTCTCTAATACAGGGTTACATTCAAACTGTAACCACGAGAAATAAGAAGAGCAAATAAGATTATCCGTTTTATTTTGTAGACCGCGTCTCGGCAAACGTAGCGTAGGACGCCCGCCGGCCAGGTGGAGTGAAGATCTGTGAAATGTTACTGTAATAGAAGCTGGATGCGTTTGCTGAAGACAGGGCGCAATGCCGCTCATTGGGGGAGGATGTATGTACAGCAGTAGACTGCTATATACCGTTCACCATGTTACCAGATGTTAAGCCGGGTCCAGACGAGTGTAACGTGTAATGTAATCTATCGTGTAATGTAACACGAATTCTACGTGTGGACGTCACTACGAGCATTACATGTAACGCTCGCGCGGCGCTCGGTGTTGATCCTTTAGGCTGTCGGTTTTTCGCGCGAACACAAAGGTGCTCGCAGTGCTCGTGCTCGTGTGCCGTCCACACTGTTGACGCTAAATTACACGTAATGTTACATTACACGTTACACTGGTCTGGACCCGGCTCTAGGCTCACATCTGGTAACATGGTGAACGGTTGTGTTGTGTTGCTGAAGATGAGCTCTGGTTTAGTTTGAACCGCGTTAGTGTAGTGTGGTGGTAGTGATAGAGGTTTGTGTGATTTGTGTCTGTTCTTACAGTACAGAGGTGGAGGAACTGGGATCGGCAAAGTTCGCATACTCTTCGCTAGTCATACCGTAATTTTTGTCCGAATCATCATTTGTCATAATTTTATTCCCACTGAAATGTTACAGTTCTCTAAAAATTTTAAATGATCATCCTATAAAAAACTATAGGTTAGGTTAGGTTTGTTTTATAACAATTCTGAATAATTATTTGATTCAGAGAAAATACAGTTATGTTATGACAAACGATCGTTCTGACAAACGTTACATTCGGACTTACAATAAGTATGCGAGCCGTTATGGACCCGCAGGAACTGCATGAACACACATATGTTGCATAAACGTAGCTATCATAAGGTCGCAGGTGAACAAAGTAATTGCTTCAGTACCCCTAGTGTAAGTTTTTGATTACAAAATACGTGTCGATCGCGTTCGCGTAAAATCTCAAGTTGTATTGAAACACGAACATCGCAAACGTTCCGCTAGAGACGCTGTTCGTGTTTCCATACAGATTGAGATTTTAACGCGAACGCGAACGGTTCATTGATATGGACCTCCGGAAAGAAACGCCTGTTTCAATAAATCATGCGACTCAGGTCTTTCCTTTTATATACTATACATAATAGATTTTTGACGATTTTGGTATCTTAAAACAATACACCTTATGACAAAGGGCCTTTAATTTCTCCTTAGCCCTCAATTACAGCACGCAGCTTCCAGACATTACTTTAAATAATATTTTAATGCAGCAAACCCACATTCATTCAAATGTAAATCAGAGGCCCCACTCTTTGTCCGCTGAAACACGGCTCTTCACGCGGCATAATGACGTACCTACCGCAATACAAAAAGACGTATAAATACAACAAGAGTTCACGTTTTGCTGCATAATGCAGCTATTTTGGGGTTTTTAAGTGGTAAATAAAAAGACAATTTATAGCCGTTAGGCTCCATAGTTTATAAATTCAAACGTTTGTAAGTTTGTTTGTTGGTTACTTCTTCAAGTCTAAATGGTTAAACAGATTTAGGTGAAATTCAATAGTAAAAATAGTTTCAGTCCCGACGAAGGACATAAATAAAATAGTTTTATCCTATTTTTATCCCGGAAAATTGCACAGTTCCCGCGAGAAAGCATAAACAAATTCTACGCGGACGGAGTGACGGGCAACAGCTAGTTATTAAAGAAAAACAAATAAATAAATAAACAAAAGTAAAGCAAAACAAAACTAAAAGTCCATGTTTTAAGCAATGCACTTTTTGTCTAATTAAAACTGACTTATCTCATTTCCTGTCTATACGTCCCTCTGCTAGGCACAGGCATGCAAGCAAGCTCGGTGCGGACTGGGAATTTCACACTTAACATCGTATTGCTACGTATGTGCAAGATGCCAATCTCCTGACGACATTCTCGTGGTTTTTAAAAGTGGCACATAAATGACGATAAACTCTGAAATGCGAACTCCATTTTGAACTCGCAATCCTCGGTTTAAAAAAAAAACCATTTCAAGTTCCTTAATATTTTAACAAGCCTTTTTCTGGCGCTTAATGTTTAACGAAAGCTACCAAATGCCTCCGGAAGTAAGTCAAGCAACGACGAAAAATGTAATGTAAAATTTAATTTTCTAAACTCATTCACATGAAAATTAGCCCTGCCCTGTGGCTCGAAAGGGTGTACAAATTTAACTTAAAAATTTGGCACTTTATAAAACTTATCTGGCCCAAATTCGGGTATGAAAATTAAGTAGGAAAAATGTGCCTCCCCAAAGTCAGCATGAATATTTTAATGTTATCTATCATATTTATCTTACCAAGAATTTAATTTGGAGGGATAACAAACTTGTACTTTGAAACTTGTTGAAATTTTGCTCGAGTAAAGTTGATATTTTTGACAGCCGGGTACTTTTTACGGTATAATGTGAGCTTTTAACTGTATGGGGCGCAAAAGGGGCTTAAAAATGTTTTTGGCCGGCACATATTTCACAAATAGGCTTGCTGTGGATTGTAACTGGATATATAAAAGATATTTTTTAACAAAAAAGTAAAAAAGACTCCAAAAATATAAAAAAATAAATAAAAATGGAACCGACTACAAAACTCTTGAAAATATTTTTCTAGGTACCTACTAGCTCGAAGTCGGTGACTCAGCACGAGCCAGCAGGAGTGGAACAATAGTCATCTACCTCACCTACATACTATGGGTTTCAATCCCTCCTGCTGGGGCGTGCTGAGTCACCGACTTCGAGCTAGTAGGTACCTAGAAAAATATTTTCAAGGGTTTTGTAGTCGGTTCCATTTTTATTTATTTCTTTATTTTTTTGGAGTCGGTTTTACTTCTTTGATAAAAAATTTCTTTATTTCTCACTTTTTAGTAATTCGTAGCCAAAGTACATCTCACAACGATTCCATTAAGCCCTAACTAGACTTAGTTACGTTGTTTTATAAGATAGTTCCGTTGCCTACCTTGTGGCATCAGCATAAGATCAGTTCGAAAGAATCATTAACTTAAAGCTTCTTCTTAATCGCTTATGTAGGTATATTAATCATGATCGTTTATAGAAGCGAGCATTACTTAGCTTTGATGAGTTCCATTGGTCATCTACGGTCTTCTTCTTACCAAATGATACTTTCTGAATGTAAATGCTCATCGTAATGCTAAAAATGCCAAATCGCCATAGTTGTGCCTATGAAATTTGAGGTTTGCCCTTGACTTCCTTAGGATCCCCTCATCAGATCTTGACTTGGTAACAGTGATAACAACTCAGAAGAATACTCTTACTCTTTCGAATAAAAAAAGAATTTAGGAAATGGACCATAAATGACTGAGTAATTGGTGAACATACATAAAAAAATTAAAACATTGGAACATAGAACTTCCTCGTTTTCTGAAGTCGGTTAAAAATGACATAAATCGAAGTAACTTTTGTTTTAAAAAGAATTTGACTTTTTACAAACTTTCTAACTTCACCTCGTATTTTTTTTTGTTTATTGTTTTGTTTTAATTTCTTAATAATTAAGTGATTCACTTTCAGTGGTGATCGTGAAATTGACTTGTATTGAGTAAACACATAATGTAAGTTGGGTGACACTCAAATTTTTTTTTACAGTCAACATAAATTACAGTTTTATGCTTATATAGATATAAGTAAAATGCCTAGGTATTGACGGAAGATATAGTACCTATTTGTTAAATATTTGTCACCCAGTTAATCTAAAACTTACTGAGCTGTTCTCAAATCCAAAATGTTAAATCACTTAAACATATTCGTCAATCGATACCAAGTCACGAATCAAAATTTGGATCGTGACTAAAAGTCACCACGTAAACTTTTGGCCTTGGCAAAAAACTAAGCTGTTCTAGTTCCATTATGAGTAATGATTAATATGTAAAATGTGACTGGCAGGTATGTACTCTTAACATGCCACCGACAACAAAGGCCTCTCGCGTTTCAACTTTGACGAATTGGCTTTTCATTTTAGGCAAAAAAAGGCTGGAAAGAGAACCTTTCAACACAAAGCATTTTTGACGCGGCTTAGGCCTTGATTGACATTTACACCTGGGTTTTTTATTGCAGGCATTTCATTGTTAGCCTACGTGTTTTGTGCGTTCAGAGAATTATTTTTTAAAAATGTTGAAAACACGCCGTTTTTAGCTGACGGTAAATTTGCATTTTTTTTACGTGAATTAATACGAGAATATAAAATTTTAAACTTTCGTCATTTTCACTCAATAGTCACAATACCACAAGCAGGACTAATCACGCACACACGAGTTTATTTAACTCTACGTTTCGACCACAATACAGTGGCCATGGTCGCGAGTACACTGAAATGCCTGTCCTTCGAACTACCCGCACTTGGTTATTTTTCACCCCATCACACCGACACCAACACTAACAACGCCCGATCGTTCCTCCGAACATTCATCCCGACGCCGACACTTATTTATGTTTGTGCTTTTTAATAAAAAAAAATGAAATAAGCCCCTTACCACAAGCACCTTACTCGATGGAGTAGAGATGCGCGAAATGTGTCACTTGATTGAAAAGAGTGATTATGTATAGATTAGAATATAATAGAATATTATTTGCTTTAACATGTTAACATAATGTAGTTGGTTAATATAACAATTATAATTGTTTGTTTCACATGTTTAACCGATAATGGCACGAAAATTATACATAATAATAATGTCAAATTGTTGTTGATTCAATAGTCACTGTCATATGTATTCATATTATGTTATTTATTTATATTGATCAAATTAATTACTACTCCCGAGATATATTTATGTCGGCGGCCGATTGTAAAATCCACCCAGATCACGAAGTTCCTAGGCATATCGTGAAATGGCGCCATTTCATGAATTGGTTAAGGGACATCCGCCATATTGTTGATAATTCAGCATTTAACGATTTGCCTAGTGACGTTTAGGCAGATCATGAAATTCCTAGGCATATCATGAAACGCTGCTATTTCATGATTTGGCTAGTTTAGGCAGATCATGAAATTCCTAGGCATATCATGAAACGCCGCCATATCGGTTTTGGCATGGGTTTTGTGGTCACAATGCATACTAACCACTCCTCGCTTCGCTCGTCGTACCTAATTTTTCTTTTTTTCAGCATATCACGATGTGCCCGGTATAAAGCTAGGAATATCGACGAATGCGTTGTTCTAATCGATCTGCCGTATTGTTTCTCAGGAACATCATGATATGCCTGGCCAACTTTTAGGCATATCATGAAATGGCGCCATTTTATGATATTATGCCTAGGAATTTTGTGATCTGGCAGATTTTACGATTGGCCGCCGACATTTATATCACTCATTTAGCTTTAGTAACTCCTATAATGTGTCTGTGATTCATCTGATTCATTTAGCTCACTAGCTCGTCTTTAGTTTAGTAACTCCTATATGTGTCTGTGGTTCATCTGATTCATTTAGCTCACTAGCTCATCTTTTGTTTAGTAACTCCTATATGTGTCTGTGGTTCATCTGATTCATTTAGCTCACTAGCTCGTCTTTAGTTTAGTAACTCCTATATGTGTCTGTAGTTCATCTGATTCATTTAGCTCACTAGCTCGTCTTTAGTTTAGTAACTCCTATATGTGTCTGTATCATCTGATTCATTTAGCTCACTAGATCGTCTTTAGTAACTCCTATATGTGTCTGTGGTTCATCTGATTCATTTAGCTCACTAGCTCGTCTTTAGTTTAGTAACTCCTATATGTGTAGGTTCATCTGATTCATTTAGCTCACTAGCTCGTCTTTAGTAACTCCTATATGTGTCTGTAGTTCATCTGATTCATTTAGCTCACTAACTCGTCTTTAGTTTAGTAACTCCTATATGTGTCTGTAGGTCATCTGATTCATTTAGCTCACTATCTCGTCTTTAGTAACTCCTATATGTGTCTGTAGGTCATCTGATTCATTTAGCTCACTAGCTCGTCTTTAGTAACTCCTATATGTGTATGTGGTTCATCTGATTCATTTCGTTCACTCGGTCAAGTCTGACCAATTTATGTGTGGATTGAAAAGTTTTCGTGCCGTTTGCATGAAGTGTAGCATTGCTTGGTCTGATTTACAGATAATATGTTGGTTTGTCTGTACTAGTTATATTCATTCGCTTGCTAATCATTTTAGTTTGGTACTAAGTATCGAGTTTTAGCCCTAGCAAAGCTCGTTCCCCCAAATACTTCTAACTAGTGTGAAAACATATTGCCTTTACATACTTGCAAATGTAACTTAGTTTTAAAGTTTCAGAATACAGCGTTGTGCCATGAAAACCACATTTTTAATCAGTTTAAAAAAAGAAGTTCTTTTACGGTAAAATGTGTTCGTGCATTCACGTGTGTGTGTGTCTCTGTATGTGTGTGTGTGTGTGTGTGTGTTTATAATAGTTCACACTGTCTTGTAGTTTCAAAGGTTTTAGTTTAATACGAGTATGTCAGCAGTGGATCTACAGAAAGAGGACGTTACTGGCTGAAGTATTTAATACATTATTACGATTTTAATAGACCAAAGTATGAAAAAAAAAACTTTCATTTCTTTTCAATTTACTTACATTCTGACATTTGTATTGATCAATTATTTATTTAAGCGTATTTAAGTAAAAAAGGAAACTTCACCTTTCCCATTATTACAAAGTATCGAAAGTTAAACAAAAATTGTCAAAAGTAATTCCTCAACTCATTGACAAAAAGGTCCTCTGGTTCCAAGAATACATCCGCCCTTTTAACCTACTCAAATCTTGGGTACGTGACCCTAAAATTATAAACAGCTTGACTGCCAGAAAGGTCTCGAAGGGCGTACATTCCCAGCAATAAATCAAAAAGAAATCTCGTCCCAATAGAAAAGGGGTTTATATCAAAGGCCGGGTAAAACAATATCACAATATGGAAGGATTAGTCCAAGAGCTGGTAGAGATTTTACAATATATGTTTTATATAGAGGAAAAGAGGAGGTTTCATTGCTGGCGACTGATGGCCGATGGGGTCAGAAGGTTCTCGAATGGCGTCCGCGGACCGGGAGACGAGCTGTCGGTAGGCCTCCAACAAGATGGAGCGACGACTTGGTTAAGATTGCGGGATCGCGGTGGATGCGGAAAGCACAAGACCGGTCTGAGTGGAGAGCCTTAGGGGAGGCCTATGTCCAGCAGTGAACGTCTTTCGGCTGACATGATGATGATGATGATGAGGAAAATTTGCAGACAGGGCATTTTATAAAAGGCAACCACCACGATCATGGCCGCCCATGACATACTCGTAAGTAGAATTATTATTATTATTATTGCAAAGCTACGTAAATCTTGTACATCCGACGATTTTATAAGAATAGTTTATCAGCTGATAAAAAAAATAAGCCGCCAAAAAAACTGAACAGCAAAACATAATAACCTTTTTATATCTGTCACATAAATTCTAGAAGAGAAGAGAAGAGTCATCGAGTTGCGGAAAACAGCTACCCCTAGTACCTATAAGTACGCTACACTTACAGCATTGTTTTTGGCTATCTGAAATACCTTTTCAAAAATGTCTACCAGCTCTCTGAATAAAGTGGACGTACATCTTCATAGAAACATCGATATTGTGTGATAGTTAGATTAGTTTAAAAATCGGACAAGTTTGTGTCGGGTCACTTACAGCGTAGGGTTCCTCGTAAGATGTGTCAAATATTAAATTTTAATCGACTATTAATCTCTAACTTAAGCCTAGTTAACCGTAGTAGTGTAAGTACTAATTGAAAACCACCATTGTTAATGCTACTGACTTTGCTGGCCTCTTGTACATGGCACATAACGCTCTAATGAAAATTGTTTTCGCCGAAAAACTAAAGTCACCATAGACCAGCTCAAAAATATGTAAGCTCAACTAGAAACGGGCGGGCACCATCGCTCGAGTCATCCTCGAGTTTCATCCACAAATCAAATAGTTTTATATGTATATTTTTTTATATAAAGTACTTAATAATTTAACCGACTCAACCGATCTTCCGTACTCGATCCTCGAATTTGTTTGTTACGCCGCCTTGTCGTACTAATTATGCTAGAAATTAATTCCCAGTGAGAGTGTGTTCCAACAATAATAAGAAGTTTCTGTAAAAATATATTTTAAAAGGTCGGTTACAGAGTCGAAGAGTGAAGCCGTGGTGGCCTAGTGGTTTCACCTATCGCCTCGCAAGCAGAGGGTCGTGGGTTCAAACCCCGGCTCGCACCTTGTGAGTTTTTTCGAAATTCATGTGCGGAATTACATTTGTAAATTAACCACGAGCTTGGCGTCTAACTACATCGTGAGGAAACCTACACAAACCTGCGAAGCAATTCAATGGTGCGTGTGAAGTTCCCAATCCGCACTGGGCCCGCGTGGGAACTATGGCCCAAGCCCTCTTGTTATGAGAGGAGGCCTGTGCCCAGCAGTGGTACATATATAGGCTGGGATGGTTACAGAGTGTTCAGAACTTTACCTTTACTCGAATTTGCTTAAAACAAGTCAAATGACTAGTTTAAGTATATTTTTATAACTAATTAAATTATCTGTGGTAACCCGAGCATTATGATGCATAGAAATAGTAAGGTAATACGTGGAAAGTGTTTTGGCTGGTGTGTTACTGAAATGTCGACATTGTCATATCGTTGTGTTATTTTAACTGTTTGTTTCCCAATTCAATAAAATAAAAAATCAAAATAAATCGGAAGACGAAGTGTTGACATTTCTCTCACTAGGTGAATTGACAACATTGCGAGAGGCAAGAGTTGGGTGCCAATGACGAGTTGTCGTTCTTTTTGGCGTTCTAAGGGGAAGGATTTGAAAATGAAGCGTTTCTATTGGTTCATGTCAAACACATTTCGCATCCACACACATCCACACCCACATCCTCGCACATCTCTGGTGAAAACGTGACTTGAGAACTGGTGGTCGCTTTTGTTACTCCCCAATGCCTCGAACCTTTTCTGACGCCGCTCGACAAATAAAACTATATCATGAAATTCTCAAATGTCTTCAGGAGAAGAAATCCAGACAGCGCTGCTTCCGTCTCTGACGGATGCTGCGGCCATTAAAATGACAAATGCTCGCTTAATACGTTGAGTTTTGTGTATGAGGCGCGATACTCGGCTAAGTTAAGTCGTTTCGGTGGGGTCGTATTGGATTAAGACTCGAAATGTTGCTGGTTTATTTTTAGAAACTGTACAGTTTTCTTGAATGTTTTCGTGCACTATTTTAACAGAACTAAAACTAATATGAATTAATACTGGTTACCCTGGTAACGCCTGATGCAATCACTTAAATAGGTTTTTATTGGACATATTCTTTGTCCAATAAAGCGACTTTCAAGCGGTTTTTTTAGGGTAGCATTTTTTTATTTTCAAATATATTTTGGGCCAAACGGAATAATCGGAATCAAATAATCTCCAAAACAAAAAAAAATCCTGGACGAACGTAGAACGTGATCAAAACGTAGTCCTAAGGTAACGAACATAAAAAATAACTTGATTAAAAACCTCCTCAATTTCAGAAATTGCACAGTTAAGGTTTTGGGAAGTACTTGTTCCGAGTTTTAGTATCCGTTCTATGAGCAATTATCACAATTTTAAAGTTTACAGTTTTACATTGTTCAATTGCCTCCACGAAACAAGAAAATGTAAACAAGAACTCATTTTAAACCCGCTTCCTAAAAGTCGATACTTCTCACCGTTCAATATAAATGTCCCAATTTTGGGAGCTCAAGGTGTATCGCAAAAACGACCGGCCTTAACAGTTTTACACGAGGCAATCCACGCTTGATTGATGTAGATAAACTGGGCATACATCATTGGAGCAGGGCTATTTGTTATAAAGGTTTCGCTTTAATCGTACGGGACGATAACGATACGACTGGTTACCTAATGATTCGCCGACAATTTTTACGCAGATTATTGATTGGCAGACCACGTTTCGCCGAGTAACGGTACGCTGATGAATTTGTACGCAGATGTTGAAGACTAACGTTTCGTAACTCAGCTTTAGTAGACTATTCAGTTGGCTTGTGAAGTCAGTAAGCCGAGCAACTATTAACAGAAATTCATTTAGCCGATTAATCACATTTTCAACGTTTGCTTGAACAACTTTTGGCTTTCGAATTTGTTTATTTTATATTGAAGTCAAAACAACCTAAGTCGCGACGCCAGCAGTTAGGTTCTGGCACTCGCCGGCCGCTGCCACGGCACGCTCGCTTCGCTCGCTCGGCTCGTGCGTTGTTTGGTCACAATTTTACCTAACACTCCTCCTCGCTGACGCTCGTCGTTGCACCTAACCACACATTTTGATATCATGCGATAACTCTGCTTATCGTGTTTCGGCGGACAGTTGTTCGATCAACTGAAACAATTACGAAACAAACAATCGACTTAAACTAAATCTGCATATCGCTATTCTTTCTACCCGGCTACTCGGCGAACCGATAGTAGGCGTAACGAAATTATACCAAACATTGCTCGGCCAAAAGAAAATCTGCCAATAGTTCTGCGAAACACAAATCTGCGTACTTACTGCGGCGAAACGACAGGTCACCGATACGACTGCGATAGATTACCGATGCGGCTATGAGAAGAGTTAAAGAGGAAATTTAGAACACGTTGTAATAAGTCTTTTACTGCCAGTAATAGGTGATGATATAATAAGTATTTTTTTTTTTTTATCTTTAATTGTACTTGTACTTGACTGTACTTATGCTGGTCACGGCCAACAAATTGTAAATAACCTTTAATGGCCTTGTGATTTTGAATCGTCTAGTGGATAGGAACCTACCTTATGCCCAGCAATAACCTAAGTGCTTTTATTTGAGAATTAATTTGAAAAGCCTACAGTTGTGTTTCTAATGTTATAATTAATTAAGCAGTACCTAACTTCGTGATAATTTTGACTCTAGATTGAACTCTACTGAACTTTAGGGTGAAACTTTAATTACTGAGATGTGAATTTAGATATACTAGTATGTTTAGACTGGATAGTTCTAGAAATGGATCTTTCAGGTTACCTAGAATAATCAGTTTGGAAAAATGAGAGGAAATATTTCTACTACGGATAGTGTTTGTGTTTGTATTACTTCTGAATCTATTTTGACTTAAAACTAAGTTTAATACCGAGACCTGAGGTCTCGGAGGATCTCTTCCAGCCACCCCCGATCCTTTCCTTTCGCACTCCAGAGCAATATATCTCTATGGATATGTCAAGTTGTGATTTTACTAGACTAAGCACTAACTTTCGGTGCATTCAAATCAAAGTATGGAAATACAAACACAATGTTTTGTAACAAGTTGAATCTAATTTTAGACTTATGGTTACTTATTCTATGCTTATATTAGAATACTCTATGAGATGCTTAATTATAACTTTGATAATTAGTTCAGGAATGAGTTTAGACACTACAGCTATTCATTTACTATAGGCACTAGTATCTCTTAATTTAGATTACGTCTTATCTATCTTAGATTTATGGAATGTCTAATTTGACATAATTTTATTTAGGTATACTTACTAATCTCATAGTGTACTTTCAATTATCTTAGAACTTATTTTAATGAGCTATCTACTTAGTCTAATTTCCTAGTCCTACCAGCATTTGGCGTTACCAGAGTAAAGCAGAAAGTAAGTACCGATTTCTATACTTTACGCCCAGAACACAAGCGTTAATAATAATCTAACTAGCTTATTAACTAGATACCCCTTGAGTACTCAAGAAAACCTTATGTACTAGATTTTGGACTCGTCTATGACTAATTTTGTCACAATTCATATATTTTCAATGAGCGATAAACCATTTTAACTATCAATCCTCAATCAATTATATTTAAATCGAGATCGAATTAATAGTATGTAAATTTCCAGATAGACTGTTGCCTGGTATGTGTCAACTTAAGCTATCGACCGTAGTCAGGATTTCTACATCCGTTCACTCAATATAGAATGACAACTAAAACAGATAGGTAGTATGTATTTATAACACGATGGACATTTGTAATTGCTAGATGGTCCAAAACCCTCTACGATTTTATCTCTAACTTATAACTAGATATAATTTGATGTGATCTTTATCAAAAGTTTGAATATTAAGTTGATATTAATTTTATCAGAGTAAAGCTTATTTGAGCTGGCAATCGTAATTCAAATCGAAATTAGATGATAATTGTGTTAAATATTATTCAGTAAGTTATCTGGCATTTAATTGTCCACTTAGCTATGAGATCGTGTCATATCAATTCCCGCTTATTCATTATAGGAAAGACAGCTAAAATATGTTATTGTTATTTACTCTTAACAAAATGATCAAACCGTATTTTGGTTTTAAATTGAAGTCAACTTACTAATTTTAATAAAGTTATTCGTAGTCAAGTTCTTATGAACTAAGTTTTGTATAATGAAGTTTTGACGTAAGTACTTAAATAAATTTTATGTTTTATTTTTTTTCTTAAAATCTAGTTTATGCCTTAAAACTATGTGTGTGCGAGTTTAAGCTTTCCCTAGCTCTGTGTTGAAGTTTAGCAATTTGGAGGAAAACCCTCATAGGTGAACTAATTGTGTGGTGAGTTAAAAATAGTAACTTTTCCCGGTGTAAGGAAACGCTACTCTAGCTAAGCCCTATGAACTTCCCTACCTATATAGCCCTAATAAATCCTACAATTGTACTTTAAGCTTGCCTGAGGCCCCTACTCTCTGTCTGTGATTAGCAAAACTAGGAATTAATCCCACATGTACATTTAGTGTAATGTAGAAATTCACGGTGCAATGAATTTCTTCTAATCTCCTATCAACAATGATGGTGTGTATACCTAAAGCCCTATCGGTCCCTAAATGGTGCTGAGCTCTCAACTTTCCCGAAGGAAAGTCCCTATGACGGGGAGCCCCGCGGAACAGCAGAATACCTAACGTTGTGCATAAATACGTAAATAAATAGGGGACAGGAATTCTGAGTTTCTTAAGTACAAACCAAGCGTCAACAAGACACGCATTCACTTCGACGAGCGCTACTTAGTCGTTACAAAAGACAAACAGAATCCACTGGTGGCTGGTACGACAGTAATTTGCCGCTGAAGCCGCCACAGCTTCAGGAAGTGGAAGCCTATATCATCCACGGTTATCACCGTTAGGTGTCAGACGATATAAACGGACTTAAAGCTCAACCAAGGTACGTTATGGAGGAACCAAAGTCATTTCCATTAAGTTGGGAAAAACACAGAAAAGTTATGGGTTAGTACAAAATATACGTAGGCTGAAATGAAACGCTATAAAACGATCACTCCACACTACAAGAACAAATAAGGGACTTCACCGCCACAAGACCGCAAAGATTCCCTCACACAAAGATTTTCCGAATGAAAATCAGCACTAAATATTTCACAAATAATTAAAAACCAGAGAGTTAATCATTATTCCGCAGATTAATGATCAAGACCCCGACACTTTACTTCCTGAAGAAATACTCACATTTCTTGTAAATTAAAATTAATTCAAATTAAATAAAATCAAAAACCCCAATTAAAATTAATGAAATAAAATTACCCGATACTATTGACTCTAATTTGTTAACAAAATGGCGCACAGAAACTAAACCCCCCGACTAGCAAAATAACGATGTTGACTCTACGAAATCTAAATCCATCTGGCTCCCGCCCTTTTTGTGTCACCTCTATTTATAGCTTCTCTCCCGGGACCTCTGGTATTTTCGCGCCAAGCGACCAAACGACGCCAAGCTTACCAAAGTCGACAACGTTGACATTGCCAGCTCTCGCTTTTTCTTCTGCCAAATCCTTATCTCAAAATAGCCAAATTTTATCCGTAAAATTTATTTTTGAACTAAAATTTCCTATTTATCTTGACACTATCCTAGCTTAACTATTCTAGTAAATACGTTTCATTTTTATATTGTGCTACAACAATAATTTTCAATAAATATTTATATGTATTTGTCAAATACTTCAATTTTACCTCAACGTTTTAATTTCCTTAACCTATCTAACAATAATCTTACTTCTAATGATAATTTTCTACTTATTACTCCCTACACTCTTTGAATATAAATAGCCAATTACATACTTCTATTGTTCGTTATAAAATAGCTAATTTGCCTACAATTATTAACTGGTATCCCCAATTCGCGCCACTTATTCATAGTTCCTTTGTCGTATTAACGCTACTCAAAATTTGCTTATAATTTCGCCACGTTCCTACTTTAAGTCAGTGCGACAGAGTGCTTGTAATTTCATCATAACTAAATGTGTAATTACTCTGCTAATACTACTCCGTTTTGAATGAAAACTTAAATTTATAATAGATAATGAACCAATGATCTATACTACGATTACGTAATGCTTGCATTTTCGGTTTTTCTTAACTTATTTAGCTAATTTCGACAACTTGCCGTTTCCATGATGCTTCCGTTGATATTTCTTTAAATTAACATAATTATTAACATCAAATGTATCTAAGATCTACTGTAGACTAATACTAATGATTCTATTACTATATCAAGTCTATTTTTGATGAATTTGTGACCATATTTCTTGTTTTTAGATAAAATTTACATTTCCATTACCAAAGCGACCTCTATAATTCCCACGTGAAACTAACTAAATAGCCTCCAGGTTAATCTGCCGCTAAACCCAGTTCGGCATTAGTTCACTAATTTTCCATGACGCCTACCATTAATTCCTTTAATTGACCATAGATGGCGTTTTTTTACATTAATTATTATACCCGAACAACACAATTCTAATCTCCAATTAAATTTAACATTTACTCATTAAATTGACTGCTAAATTATCCCTGCTTTAATTACATCGACATTCTAATCTCAATTACTCTTATTTAACTGTCTTTGTCGACATGTTTTTGTTTCGAGTTTCCATCAAACCTTCATAGATGGCCCCACTAACAATTTTCTACTAATTTATTCCCAGTGACGGTCGTGTGACACATCCGACCGTTACAGCTTTTCCCCTTGATAGACTAAGAAGTAGTTATATACAATTTAACGCCCGAATTGGTCTATCACACTTATGTCAATATTTAAAATTTAAAATAAAATTTTATTAGTCTTTATAATTGAAATGTGTTTTGTGTGTGTGTTTTAACCAAGCTAAGACTATCACTATTTCTAGCCTACATTTGAACCAGTGTTGAAACTCACAGATATGAACACAGTTACAATCCAGTCAGAATGTCTAAGACTCTGCGAAAGATCTTGGTTGTGAGGCAAGATAACTCTAGTAGTAAATCGTATCTCAGCTTCTAATAAAAGCATGATAGCAAGGTCTAACTATCAAGTCCTAGTAGAACTACGATTCTCTCCTTAAGCCCAGGCATTCCTTTCGATTATTCACTTACCAGAAGGTCAAAATGCCCAATCCATTTGCCTCCCAGTCCAGACTTAGCCTTCAATAATGACTTCCTAGTCTTGGAGCATGTGTAGTGTAAATTTTTAGTTCTGTCCACTAGTAGAGTACTAAAATCCTTGAACGCAGTCTACAAAACTGATTTTGCCTACTGGCCTATCCTAACACCTCTATCAAGAATTCTAGTTGTAAGTGTAATGTGTTCAATTATAACTACCAATAAATGATCCGATTATACTACAGAATTGTTAATTATTCAAGACCCTCATTTCCTTAGATATACTTCACTCTCTTTTCAGAACCCCCTCACGTTGGTCTAGCATATAATATCACACAACATTTCCATCACCACTCTTTCATTTTTTTTTGTTTCATTATTGCTCGCTGTCTTGAACAATCAATAACCCCAATTAGTATAACCAGACTTCTTTTGTTTTACTCTCAAAATTATTTCTTAACCCCTTTTTTTTCAATGATAGTTCCCATCAACATTATTTTTTCCTACCCTATCCTAATCATAAATATCCTTCCCATTTATCACCTTTTCCTACGTGTTTGTTTTTTTTTTTCAGGTACTTAAGCCTAATATATACATATCATAAAATCTACTCTTACTGTCTACATATTAACTACCAAACGCTTATAATATAATTTGCTAAAATTTCTAATACTACTGTAAATATTCTATCTACTCTTAATTTAGGTCATCAATTTAGATACCATAATAATTCTATTTCTACACTCTTAACTCAGCTCTAAAACATTAATTTGGCACAAAACCAAACCAAATTTACTTTTGCGTTTCGCTTTACCCCTTTTTAATATCAAAATGCGTTATTAACCCATCTATTATTATAGTATCTTAACTGCTGGTAAATTTGACTACTCGGCATTAACTTATACTTATAATATATTTCTTCTCCTTTTCCCCTCTTTTTTTGAAACTTTAACTTAACATCCTTTACTCAATTTAAATTAATAAATTTAAGACCCTTTAAGATTCATTTCCGAACTGCAATCTATATATTTTTTGTGAACTAACCATTACTCTTACTGTTAGTACCGACCATACGTTCGTTTGAGTCACCTCAAAACACGCAAATCCCGTATATAATTTCCTACAATGTGACTAACTTTTCTTCCCTACGGCAACCTCTCACATCAAATGTCAAATCCTCCTGTCATAGCAAATCGTATCGTAATTATTGCCGTTTCAATAGACGCCATTCTTAATTACATAAA
>NC_133493.1:8039511-8057716 GCF_025370935.1 Choristoneura fumiferana
TAATAGCGGCATAAACATAAATGGATCACTTACTAAAGAACTCTTTATGGCATCGCAGTAACGGGAGATATTATGCGTATAGCTGCTGATAAACTCTAACCATCATCCACCCTATACGTGCTTACATTGGATGCCATTACTAGGAAGATTTGCTAGGTTATACGAAAAACGCAGGAGCTTCTCAAGTCGACGCGTATACTGGGTGTGGCCAGTAATACGAGCAAAAAATTAAAACGTAGATCGTCCTCGTCAAACCGAACAACATTGTTCAGCGACTTTTAAAAATAATGGCGTCTTTGAATTTTCCTTTTTTCATACATATTAAATACTGCTATCAATGTACGCCATCTCAGAACACAACTGACGTCGCCTGTCACGCTACAAACATCAAGCATTTTGCTTTAGGTACATTGCTTCTTCGAATAAACTTAATAGTGTAAGTAATAAAAATTAAAAAAACTAATTATATTTAAAAGTCGTGTCACTAATGTTGTTAAGTTTGACGAGTGTGATCTATGTTTTATTTAATTATTTGCTCATATTACAGGCCACGCCCGGTATATATATTTTTTTAGGTATGACCATGAATTACTTTTTACAGAGAATTCCAATATTGATAATTCTTTTTTTTATTGGAAAGCGTGTACCCGAAGGTGGTTCCATTCAAAAATCGAATTTCGTACCCTACCGTCCCTCTCACTCTCGTATTAAATAATATAAGCGTCAGCGGGACGGCAAGACATGAACTTCGATTTTCGAATTTCGTAGTAGCCCCCCAGATAGCATTGCTGCCCACTCTCCACGTCAACTGCCTTAGTCGCATTTCTGAAAAAAAAAGGGAATAGATGGGTCTGTCCTATTCTTTAACCAGGCACGGAATGCACCAAAAATACATCACACAAGTCACTACTTCTAAGAATCTTTAGTCAATCAATACCACAGGTGTCTGCCGTGAGCGCTGGAATAAAATATTGCTACGGTTGCATAAAAGCTAATCTATTTTACAAGACGTATTTGAATCGCTCGGCGGCGAAAAAGATTATATCATGCCTAAATAGAGCATAGCTATTGTATGACAGCGCGTAAAAAAGTGTCTGACTTTTTAAAAGTTCAAAGTATGCGTCAATCTGAAAGTGGTATGAATATTTTATGTCAAGTTCACCATTGCAATTTGTAGTAAGGCAAATGTGTTTTATACAGAGTGGGGCCTTTCACATGAGCAAATAATTAAAACATATATATCGTACTTGTCAATCGTCAAACTAAGCGACGTTAATTCAGTGACTTTTAGAAATAATTGTTATTTTGTTTCTATTAAGTACACTGTAAAGTTTATTCGAAGAAGCTGCGTAAAGCAACATTATTGATGTTTGTAGCATGACAGGCAACGTTAATTGGGCTCTAGGAAGACGTACATTGATGATACTAAGAATTTAATTTGTATGAAAAATCTGAAGACTCAATTATTTTTAAAAGTCGCTGAACTAATGTCGTTCAGTTTGACCAGTATCTATGTTATGTTTGAATTATTTGCTTCTTTTAAAAGGCCCACCCGGTATAGGTTACATAGATAGATAGAAACTTTATTAGTAAGAGCATACAAATCTCTAAGTAGGTACAACAGAAAATTCTTAATAATGTTAACGTACTTGCACTTACACTCAAGTTAATTAGTTATTCTTTCTATAATAAGAGCCAAGTGATGATGTCAAGAATTGATTCAACATATGCAGTAGCCTACAGTGCTGATATTCTATTAAAAACCTTTGATAAGTTGCTTTTTTGTTTCAATTTAAAGGTTTTTGAAATTTGGTAATAATATATTCCAACCTTAGTTACGATATTTGACGCAACGGAAGTATCCGTTGTGACTCATTATGGTTTTCTATCCACTCATTTCACAACACGTCAAAATTGAGTAACGCATAGGGCGATCGATCGTGACACTTTATCTTTGGCTCCCGAATCCATCAAGCATACCTACACGCGTCACTGAGGTGAACAATGAACAGCTTTCTAATGACTGATAAAGCTGTGACCCGTGTCATGTGTAGGTTGAGACAGCTGGGTCAGTTGACAATTAAATTTTTCTGTCAAGCTAAAAATGTATCCTTGTCTACGCCTATAATCTACATCCTCTTTCGTACCGCCAGCAATGTGTTTCGATCGATTATCTTTAATCAAAGTTGTCACATTTTGCTATCTGTTCGTGTCATTACCGAATAGAGATTCATGAAACTTCCACCAGGATCTACTTATTTATTGTCCCAAGTTTATTTTTATACAATTTAGCTAAATTTTAATAACACCTTCATTAATCTGGGCGTTAGGAGGTTACAGTTTGATTAATTCGAGTTAACACTTGACAGATGGGCGTACCTTCAGTCATTTTTCAACTTTGACGTCATACAAATAAAGTCATTTTTAGTATACCGCAACCCACGTTTACAGATTATTTGAAACTATTTTATTTGTATGACGTCAAAGTTGAAAATTGACTGAAGGCACGCCCATCTGTCAAGTGTTAACTCCAGGTAATCGTATTGTATATTAGGTACTTAAGAGTAAATTCTACAGATTAAGAGAGGTACAGTTAATAATAATTTATTCGTAAAGTACAAAAGTATATCTACCAAATTATTTAAGAATATTTATGAAATATTCGTATTTGCATATTTACGTCCACGCAAATGAAAACATTTCGACGTTATTTGCATTCTATAAAGTTTTCTAGTGGACTTTTGTTTAAAATTATACATGGTGATATAACATTAAATCAGAATATTTCAGATTCAGCTATTCAAGCCCTGTTTTACTGAAATCATAATGTAATGAAACTGCCAAAAACCTTTGATAAAAAATAGAGGATTTTTATGAGGAGGTTGAAAAATATTTCCATACACTTGTTTCCAATAAGTGGTTGAAACGAGACTTTATCTTGAATTAGAAAATTAGACGTATCTTTGAAAACGATATGTAATAGAATCTACTGACATATTCCTGATTGATTTTAAAAACCTTCTCAAATTATTACTGACCCACGGAACCGTGTCCAGTCTAGCATCAACCGATAAATCACCTCAAAAACCTCATGCCTAAAAAAAACGACCTAGCAATTTTACACTCAACAAATCACTTGGCCGTTTAAAAATAAAAATACGAGTGTAAAATGTAGATTTACTTTTAAATACGAAGGTTGAGCCAAGTCTGGTCAGAAGAGTCACGAGAGTTGGTCACGAAAAGTTACGTCAGGACACACCTCTCATCTGTACTATGTTCCATTTTTTTAAAATCCTTTATAACGGCTCTTGGAGTTTACTGGCCGGCGCGTGCGTCGGTCAATCACGATCTTGACTTGTCCCATGGATATTGTACGTTAGTTTGTGTTAATTAACTCGGTATTGCATAGGTAGTTCATCATTATCATCATTCCAATCTATACACATCTCACAGCTGGGCACAGGCCTTCTCTCAGAATAAGAGGGCCCAGTGCGGATTGGAAACTTCATACACACCATTGCATTGCTTCGCAGCTTTGTTTATGTTACCTCACAATGTTTTCCTTCACCGTAAAACTCGTGGTAAATTCGAAATGTATATATTAATTTCGCCCAAAAATAACGAAACATTTTAGAGGTGCGAGTTCGGATCAGAACCCACGATCCGCTGTTTGTGAGGCCATAGGTCAAACCACTACGCCACCACGGCTCACAGTCGTTGAAGAAACTTAAGTAGGCACTGTTAATTGGTACTTTGTACTTAATACGAGTAGTAAGCAATTACTAGAACTACAATTACTATGGTACTTGACAATACAAAACAACTGACTGGACAAAGTTCTGTTGTAACACGAAAGTTCTCCATACCTATGGATACTTATTTTAACTACCAGCGTTAAGGTGTCCTTTTTGAACTTCACCCATGTATGTTTACAAATTATTGAAATACAGTCCCTTGTTTTAACACTACACTGCTTTTATCAAAACCCTGTATAATACAATACAATACAAATATTATTTATTGCACACCACAAATGAGTACAAAAAATGTATAATATAAACACATAAATATAAATATATAAATACATATACAATACTTATACAATACATATAGTAGGTACTAACATAAAATATCAATACAAATTGTCAAAAGGCCGTAATGGGAGAAAAGTAGCCTGCCTGTAGTTCCGAACCTGTAATTCAAATTGAAACAGAACTGTCAACGGCGGTCGTGGGTCGTCCGTTAATTCGGCTACGCGGCGCACGCGCTCACGTCACGACCACGTGACGTCACAGCTACACGTCACGATTCATGCACGATCCTTTCACTACCAATTACCGATACATTATTTGTAATTTGTGTTATGTAGCCTAATAATTAATATTTAAAAGATTGCGTAACACTAAGCATTTTGTTGTAGCTTCCATTATTTTTAAACTCACTTTTTGTCGATTCCCAACTGATTGCTCCTCTCATCCACTCAAAGGTTGACTGGTAGAGATCTCTTCAAAGGATAAGTTTATTTTTTGTACTATAAAGATTTCACATACATACATACGTACCTATAGTTACACTAATTAATTGCTGCGCTCACAGACTTCAATGGGTAATAATGATGAATCGTAAAATTATCTTACTTTCTAATTTTAGCATAAATTTTAGCAATAAGAGTTGAGGGGTATGTTTTTTTTTACATTGACCGATTTCAAATGTGTGTAAAAGTAATTTGCCTTAATTCCTAAATTTTACATAGATTACCTCGTCAGTACCTATAAGAAGTCCCAAAAAAATAAGTCCTCAATTATTGACAAAGATATCTGCATAAATCAAAACATATAATAGAACCTCCTCACTTTTAAAAATAATTGATTACCGAGCTAAGGATTGTGGTTTTGTTTTTCGAAAAAGTCTTCATATATTTTAATCCCAATGACAATAATATGGATAACATCGATGTCCGCAACGTCACGTTATTAGTTACCGTCGATTCACGACATACCTTTTACTGCCAATTATCCATTCATTATTGGTAATACGTTTTATCTAAATTAAGCAGTTTAATAGAGATTTTATCTTTACTGTTTAAATTTTAGTTACGACTTGATTTGATTGCATTTTTAGCTTCGGACAGATATAAATACATACTTTTTTAATATTTTCGATCTAGGATTTATTCTAAACTTCTACGAGTGTTCTTCATGTAGCTTTCCATGTAGGTACAGGTGTATTGTATTAAAAACATACCTAAGTGATATTATGAAAGCGAGTTATTTAACAAACTTAGATAAATAACAATGATGTTATCAACTAGAGCACAATTTGAGCACGTACGTCATAATTTAACGTTACGTTGGGCCTATAGCAATAGTTGTTTTCCCAAAAATATTTTCAAAATTAGAAATAATTTTAGGTTTACTGTAGCCTCATACATATATATATGCCACAATGTATCGTTAGCAATAATTTTTCATTAAGTATTTTTTTACTGTTTATTCAGAATTGCTATTGAACAGACCAAATCAATAACCTACGGCATTGTTTGGGATGAAATTTCAAAAATCCAGAAAATGGCACAGTTTTATTATAATTATTTTATAGCAAACTTTGTTATGGCAAGTGAAATTATGACAAAGGAAATTATGGGGAAGCGAAGCGTTTCGAGTATTTTAACATAACGGCCTGCTCCCTTTTTGCCTCAATTTAAAACAATAAAAGCTGCATGATAAAAGTTTTAGTTTGTCTTACCAAGTGTAAAACAAGCATTCAATGAACCGATTCACTTGAAAGAGAACACCAAAAATACCGTGATTAACCACGATCATGCGCAAAGTGTGCAAAGTAAACATCTGATTTGCCACGTATCCACGGTCACACTTTCTCACAATGCTATACCTACAGTATGCAAATAATACATCTTAATATAGCGAGCAGTCTCGGAGTTTTGTTATTACAATCACTGCATTTACATTTCATAAATAAATGCATCTCCGCCGGCTAACGACGCCAGTGTGCTGCACATGAGTGCATTTAAATATACGTTTATCGTATGCAGTGTGAATTTCAGATACAGCCGCGGTTTAACATTTAAACTGGTAATGCTTGAAATGAAATGAAAACTACTTCGATTATTTTAGTATTAGAATAAAGGTACAGATGTAATGGATGATGTCTTTCCATCGTATTTTATAGGAAAAGTTCGTATTTATCGTGTTCTCTCAATTGAAATGAAAGTTCCATATTAAAGGACATGTAAATGACACTCATTTAACACATTCGGCCTCAGTGACACAACGTCTGTGACTTTTAGTTCATAATTCATTTATTGCATTTCATGTTGTATGTACATATATATATATAGGTCTTACATTAATTAACAATTCCAAGAACATGAACCCTGCTAGGGTACAGCAATCTTATATGTATTTACTATAGAGTACAATTAATTAATTAATTAGTTCTTAGTTCTATGCCAGTGACACATATTTGTGACTGCTGTGGGATATGTGTAGGCATAGCGTAAGAGCTTAGTGGATTGTCACATTCGGCTCCAGCAACGTTCCGCTATAAGCCAGTCTTTAAAGGAGGTACGAATTCTGTTGACACACATGCGTGTCACCGGTGCATAGGAGTAAGAATTTTTGATCACAAACGTTGTGTAACTGGTACCGGATTGTGTTCGGTATGTGACACGTATACGTGTCACTGGCATATAAGTGACTGCTGTATGCGTAGGTATAGCGTAAGAGCTTAGTGGATTGTTGCCGGGGCTGAACGTGTTAATACAATAACTGATTGACACTTCAGGCTCCATGTTATTATTTATTGTAATGAGTTTAGACGAACAATATGGAGAAATGAAAAGTTTCGCGGTCGTCACTCCAAAATTTTTGGACTCCAACGGGCACTATGCCGCTATTGCTGAAATAGATATTTCGGTAACCTTAGTAAGTTCAGTTAGGAGCAGGTGGAAGTGGATGAGCAGTTACGAGGCTCAAAGTGATCTACACACGACTCCGCTGCAAAGGTACCTAATAAGAGAATGTGTAGATCATTTTTAGCACCAAAACTGTTCATCTTCTTCTACTGCTGACTATTCAACTTTAATAAAAGCGATTACCTACCTACTCGTAAGCACAAAAATAGTGTGTTGGCGATTGAAAGCACAGAGTCAATATAATATGGTATTGACTAAGTCAGGATTCTCTCAGTTTCAACACTCACTTTACTTAATTCGTTCTATTTCCACCGGATTGAGTGACAAGTGGAGTCAGTTCTAACAGCTAACTCTCAAGTTTGATTGACACCTGCACTTACACACCGAGGTAATATTGAGTACTAATTTACACTGTAGCTTCTCATTTTGTAGCGGCCATGACGTAATGTTTTAAATGTTCGGTTTTAACGGCTGGTAACTTTGATTTTATTGAAGATGTGTAAAGGAGCTCGTCCATAGCAATTGCTGCTTTGTTGTTTTAGTATATTTTGTTTTAAAGCTTATGCTACGCTCTATTAAAAGTTCGTAGATAAGAAACCGTAAATATTATGTTTATATTTCGGTAAGGTAGATGATCCCAATAATAAGCCTTTATTTTCTTAACTGTACATTGTAAAACCTACATTTTAAATTATATTAATCTAACTTATGAGTCAAGGCCCCTATTCCGGGTATAGGCCTCCTCCAGTTGTCTCCATGTGTATAAGCCCTTTTCCATGCTAATAGTAATAGTAGGTGATGATATAATAAGTATTTCCTATCTCTAATTCTATCTTTAATTGTACTTGTACTTGACTGTACTTATGCTGGTCACGGTCAACAATTGTACCAGTCTGTTCGACTCCAGGGCAATAATAAGTTATGATAATGGCCTTGAATTAATAGCTAATTTTAAAGACTAACTAACTACCCCTTCTTAACCTACTTAATACTACACTTAACTTGAGGTAACGCTATGGTGATTTAACTTAAATTAATTTATGGCCTTGTGATCGTGAATCATCTAGTGGATAGGAACCTACCTTATGCCCAGTAATAACCTAAGTGCTTTTATTTGAGAATTAATTTGAAAAGCCTACAGTTGTGTTTCTAATGTTATAATTAATTAAGCAGTACCTAACTTTGTGATAATTATGACTCTAGATTGAACTCTACTGAACTTTAGGGTGAAACTTTAATTACTGAGATGTGAATTTAGATATGCTAGTATGTTTAGACTGGATGGTTCTAGAAATGGATCTTTCAGGTTACCTAGAATAATCAGTTTGGAAAAATGAGAGGAAATATTATCACTACGGATAGAGTTTGTGTTTGTATTACTTCTGAATCTATTTTGACTTAAAGCTAAGTTTAATACCGAGACCTGAGGTCTCGGAGAGTCTCTACCTCCACCCCCGACTCTTTCCTTTCGCACACCAGAGCAATATATCTCTTTGGATATGTCAAGTTGTGATTTTACTAGACTAAGCACTAACTTTCGGTGCATTCAAATCAAAGTATGGAAATACAAACACAATGTTTTGTAACAAGTTGAATCTAATTTTAGACTTATGGTTACTTATTCTATGTTTATATTAGAATACTCTATGAGATGCTTAATTATAACTTTGATAATTAGTTCAGGAATGAGTTTAGACACTTCAGCTATTCATTTACTATAGGCACTAGTATCTCTTAATTTAGATTATGTCTTATCTATCTTAGATATATGGAATGTCTAATTTGACACAATTTTATTTTGGTATAATTACTAATCTCATAGTGACTTTCACTTATTTTAATGAGCTATCTACTTAGTCTAATTTTCTAGTTCTACCAGCATTTGGCGTTACCAGAGTAAAGCAGAAAGTAAGTACCGATTTCTATACTTTACGCCCAGAACACAAGCGTTAATAATAATCTAACTAGCTTATAACTAGATAACCCTTGGGTATTCAAGATAACCTCTGTATTAGGTTTTGGACTCGTCTATGACTAGTTTTGTCTCAATTCATATATTTTAAATGAACAATAAACTGTTTCAACTATCAATCCTTAATCAATTATGTTTAAATCGAGATCGAATGAAAAGTACATAAATTTCCAGATAGACTGTTGCCTGGTATGTGTCAACGTAAGCTATCGACCGTAGTCAGGATTTCTACATCCGTTCACTTGGTAGGTACGACAACTAAAACAGTAGTATGTATTTATAAACGAACGACTTTTGTATTTAATGATAGATGGTCCAAAACCTCTACGATTTTATCTCTAACTTATACTATTATAGATAATTGATGAGATCTTGATCAAAAGTATGAATATGATGTTTGATATTAATTTTATCAAAACAAAGCTTATTTTAGCTGGCAATCGTAATTCAAATCGAAATTAGATGATAATTGTGTTAAATATTATTCAGTAAGTTATCTGGCATTTAATTGTCCATTTAGCTATGAGATCGTGTGTGTCAACGCTTATTCATTATAGAAAGACAGCTAAAATATGTTATTTTATTTACTCTTAACAAAATGATCAAACCGTATTTTGGTTTTAAATTGAAGTCAACTTACTAATTTTAATAAAGTTATTCGTAGTCAAGTTCTTATGAACTAAGTTTTGTATAATGAAGCATTGACGTAAGTACTTAAATAAATTTTATGTTTTATTTTGTTTTCTTAAAATCTAATTTATGCCTTAAAACTATGTGTGTGCGAGTTTAAGCTTTCCCTAGCTCTGTGTGGAGTTTAGCAATTTGGAGGAAAACCCTCATAGGTGAACTAATTGTGTGGTGAGTTAAAATAGTAACTTTTCCCGGTGTAAGGAAACGCTACTCTAGCTAAGCCCTATGAACTTCCCTACCTATATAGCCCTAATAAATCCTACAATTGTACTTTAAGCTTGCTGAGGCCCCTACTCTCTGTCTGTGATTAGCAAAACTAGGGAATTAATCCCACATGTACATTTAGTGTAATGTAGAAATTCACGGTGCAATGAATTTCTTCTAATCTCCTATCAACAATGATGGTGTGTATACCTAAAGCCTATCGGTCCCTAAATGGTGCTGAGCTCTCAACTTTCCCGAAGGAAAGTCCCTATGACGGAGAGCCCCGCGGAACAGCAGAATACCTAACGTTGTGCATAAATACGTAAATAAATAGGGACAGGAATTCTGAGTTTCTTAAGTACAAACCAAGCGTCAACAAGACACGCATTCACTTCGACGAGCGCTACTTAGTCGTTACAAAAGACAAACAGAATCCACTGGTGCTGGTACGACAGTAATTTGCCGCTGAAGCCGCCACAGCTTCAGGAAGTGGAAGCCTATATCATCTACTGTTGTCACCGTTAGGTATCAGACGATATAAACGGACTTAAAGCTCAACCAAGGTACGTTATGGAGGAACCAAAGTCATTTCCATTAAGTTGGGAAAAACACAGAAAAGTTATGGGTTAGTACAAAATATACGTAGGCTGAAATGAAACGCTATAAAACGATCACTCCACACTACAAGAACAAATAAGGAACTTCACCGCCACAAGACCGCAAAGATTCCCTCACACAAAGATTTTCCGAATGAAAATCAGCACTAAATATTTCACAAATAATTAAAAAACCAGAGAGTTAATCATTATTCCGCAGATTAATGATCAAGACCCCGACACTTTACTTCCTGAAGAAATACTCACATTTCTTGTAAATTAAAATTAATTCAAATTAAATAAAAACCCCAATTAAAATTAATGAAATAAAATTACCCGATACTATTGACTCTAATTTGTTAACAAAATGGCGCACAGAAACTAAACCCCCCGACTAGCAAAATAACGATGTTGACTCTACGAAATCTAAATCCATCTGGCTCCCGCCCTTTTTGTGTCACCTCTATTTATAGCTTCTCTCCCGGGACCTCTGGTATTTTCGCGCCAAGCGACCAAACGACGCCAAGCTTACCAAAGTCGACAACGTTGACATTGCCAGCTCTCGCTTTTTCTTCTGCCAAATCCTTATCTCAAAATAGCCAAATTTTATCCGTAAAATTTATTTTTGAACTAAAATTTCTATTTATCTTGACACTATCCTAGCTTAACTATTCTAGTAAATACGTTCATTTTTATATTGTGCTACAACAATAATTTTCAATAAATATTTATATGTATTGTCAAATACTTCAATTTTACCTCAACGTTTTAATTTCCTTAACCTATCTAACAATAATCTTACTTCTAATGATAATTTTCTACTTATTACTCCCTACACTCTTTGAATATAAATAGCCAATTACATACTTCTATTGTTCGTTATAAATAGCTAATTTGCCTACAATTATTAACTGGTATCCCAATTCGCGCCGTTTATTCATAGTTTCCTTTGTCGTATTAACGCCTTTCAAATTTGCTTATAATTTCGCCACGTCCCTACTTTAAGTCAGTGCGACAGAGTACTTGTAATTTCGTCTAACTAAATGTGTAATTACTCTGCTAATACTACTCCGTTTTGAATGAAAACTTAAATTTATAATAGATAATGAACCAATGATCTATACTACGATTACGTAATGCTTGCATTTTCGGTTTTTCTTAACTTATTTAGCTAATTTCGACAACTTGCCGTTCCATGATGCTTTCGTTGATATTTCTTTAAATTAACATAATTATTAACATCAAATGTATCTAAGATCTACTGTAGACTAATACTAATGATGCTATTACTATATAATGTCTATTTTTGATGAATTTGTGACCATATTTCCTGTTTTTAGATAAAATTTACATTTCCATTACCTAAAAGCGACCTCTATAATTCCCACGTGAAACTAACTAAATAGCCTCCCAGGTTAATCTGCCGCTAAACCCAGTTCGGCATTAGTTCACTAATTTTCCATGACGCCTACCATTAATTCCTTAATTGACCATAGATGGCGTTTTTTTACATTAATTATTATACCCGAACAACACAATTCTAATCTCCAATTAATTTAACATTTACTCATTAAATTGACTGCTAAATTATCCCTGCTTTAATTACATCGACATTCTAATCTCAATTACTCTTATTTAACTGTCTTTGTCGACATGTTTTTGTTTCGAGTTTCCATCAAACCTTCATAGATGGCCCCACTAACAATTTTCTACTAATTTACCCAGTGACGGTCGTGTGACACATCCGAACCGTTACAGCTTTCCCCTTGATAGACTAAAGAAGTAGTTATATATCAATTTAACGCCCGAATTGGTCTATCACACTTATGTCAATATTTAAAATTTAAAATAAAATTTTATTAGTCTTTATAATTGAAATGTGTTTTTGTGTGTGTGTTTTTAACCAAGCTAGAGACTATCACTATTTCTAGCCTACATTTGAACCAGTGTTGAAACTCACAGATATGAACACAGTTACAATCCAGTCAGATGTCTAAGACTCTGCGAAAGATCTTGGTTGTGAGGCAAGATAACTCTAGTAGTAAATCGTATCTCAGCTTCTAATAAAAGCATGATAGCAAGGTCTAACTATCAAGTCCTAGTAGAACTACGATTCTCTCCTTAAGCCCAGGCATTCCTTTCGATTATTCACTTACCAGAAGGTCAAAATGCCCAATCCATTTGCCTCCCAGTCCAGACTTAGCCTTCAATAATGACTTCCTAGTCTTGGAGCATGTGTAGTGTAAATTTTTAGTTCTGTCCACTAGTAGAGTACTAAAATCCTTGAACGCAGTCTACAAACTGATTTGCCTACTGGCCTTCCTAACACCTCCATCAAGAATTCTAGTTGTAAGTGTAATGTGTTCAATTATAACTACCAATAAATGATCCAATCATACTACAGAATTATTAGTTATTCAGGACCCTCATTTCCTGACTATCTAATCATTCTCTTTCCAAAGCCCCTTACATGGCACTATCATAATACCTTCACTCTTTAATCCTTCACTAGTGTAATCCAGTTTTTTTTTTTTTCCTTCTTACTCGCTGTCCTGTACAACCAACAACCCCAATTAGTTTAACTAGACATCTTTTGTTTTACTTTTAAAATTATTTCTTAACCCTTTTTTAATTGATAGTTCCCATCAACATTATTTTTCCTACCCTATCCTAATCATAAATATCCTTCCCATTTATCACCTTTCCTACGTGTTTTGTTTTTTTTTTTCCAGGTACTTAAGCCTATATATACATAATAAAATCTACTCTTACTGTCTATTATTAACCACGCTTATAAAATTTGCTAAAATTTCTAATACTACTGTAAATATTCTATCTACTTTAAATTAGGTCATCAATTTAGATACCATAATAATTCTATTTCTACACTCTTAACTCAGCTCTAAAACATTAATTTGGCACAAAAACCAACCCAAATTTACTTTTGCGTTTCGCACCCCTTTTAATATCAAATGCGTTTATTAAACCCATCTATTATATAGTATCTAACTTGCTGGTAAATTTGACTACTCGGCATTAACTTATACTTATAATATATTTCTTCTCCTTTTCCCCTCTTTTTTGAAACTTTAACTTAGCATCTTTTACTCAATTTAAATTTATAAACTTAAGACCCTTTAAGATTCATTTCCGGACTGCAATCTATATATTTTTTGTGAACTAACCATTACTCTTACTGTTAGCTACCGACCGTACGTCCGTTTGAGTCACCTTAAAACACGCAAAATCCGTTATAATTTTCCTACAATGTGACTAACCTTTCTTCTCTACGGCAATCTCTCAAATCAAATGTCAAATCCTCCTGTCAAAACAAATCGTATCGTAATTATTGCCGTTTCAACAGACGCATTCTTAATTACATTAACGCTGTTACCAATTCTAATTTTAAATTTGTACACTAATTATTAAGAAGCTAATCTGCGCGCGTAGTATCAAACTCTTCCTACTATCTCAACTTTAGATGCTTACTCTGGATACTTTGGTAACTAACTAAGTGAAACGCCGCGTGGTTCAACCGTTTGCAAGTGGAAAAGAATTATAATGTCTGTCACCAGATCCGATAAATTGTTGCTGAAATTTCCTTGTCTCTATGATCGCTGTCATGTCTCTTTATCTGTGAAATTGGGATCGTCGCGAAGAACGAAACCCAAGGTTCTGCTGTCCCACTAATGTACTTAATTGAAATCTCTACTGTACCCCTCATCTTGTCTGACATCAACCGAAAAGCCGGAGCTTACAATCGCAAGGTGAATATCGTAATTTTTTTTATGTTTCTACCAATCTAAAATGTTGTTATTGTCCTAACCAAATGTCAATGCTAACCGTCTACATTTTCTTTCAGATTCAACACAATAACGACATGGCCCACAACTCTGTAATAACTTTGGCGAATGACCACTCCGAGGAAAATAAACTTCTATATTTTAAAACTTATATACAACTGGCCCTTACTCCCTTTTCCTTCCAACATTGTATAACATTTGTTCTAGTTAATGTAAATGCTGCAACATAAGGTTACACTATAATTTACTAGCTTTTAAGTTTAATTTTCTCCGCTTACAATTTTTTTATTACTCAGTTAATAAATAATATTTAATATAGACCTGTAATCTAAGCTAATTTTATGTTAAATTAATTTTTCATCTATATTTGTATGTGTTTTAAGGGTGATTTTACTTTCAGAATTCCATACCGCCTCCCTCTATCGTTTCCCCTATTTTCATACCCACCGTTACTCCATCAACCACTCACAACACCGCATAATTTTATTTCTATCTTAATTACCCTACTTGTCTTAATGTAGTTAATTAAATTTATTTTAAACACTACTAGCATAATAACCAACAATTAACAAAAGCTAATCTAATTTAAATTTATCCACTAATTAATAAGCATTGTACAGAGGTATAACTGAAATGTCAACCTGTATTCTAATTACTTTCTATTTTTATTTTAATTAATTTCAAACAGATACAACTTACTTTATTTAATTCAATATGTTTAATAACTGGTGGCAACTTTATTGGTTAATGCAAATAGTAACTATGCTTAGGTTTAAAATAATGTATTTTGATCCAAATAAATATTAAACATAACTAAATAACTCTTATCTTGTGTCTCAGAATCTACTTCACCATTTTTGTTTTTTTTTTCTCTTCTAAAGTTTCACTGGTAGTACCTAGACTAATGTATTGCATAAAATTTTCCCCTCTTCTTCGTTTGTTTTGGTAGGGATTAGTAGCTTTTACATATACCCCTTTATTTTATACTATTATACTTATGCTTCAAATTTCTTTACATACTAATTTCTACATATTGATTTCTCTTATAAGTTGTACACTACCTTTCTATTTATTCCTGTCACTACTATTACCGTTTCCCCTGTTTCCAATGTCATAAAAAAATTTGAAATGTCATTTTTCTATTCTACATATCTCTTTAGCATGTTTTATCCTTTATAATGACTTATTTCCCCTGTTTAAGCTTTCTAATACGATTTAAGAATAAGAATATTTATTTGCGAAAATGTAGTAGTAATACATTTGGAGAAGTGTCTTTGATGCGTACATTTTACTTAACAAGCATGCAAAGCAAATCTTATAAACTATTGATTTGTACCATATTAAATAACATTAAAATACTATATTATGTCAAACTCAGAAGATGAAATTAAAGTTATTCGCTTATTGTATCAAAATAATTATGCCATAATAACTTATCTAAACAAAATTTTACTAATTCATATTTATACTCAGGCATGTCAAAGTTACTTATTTCTATGTGTAGATATTATATACTTTTACATCAACAGCATTTTTCGGACAGCGAAGGATATCAAAGAAGAGTACCGCGCTATTTGTAAATCAATATGTAATATGAAATATTTTCTAAGTATTTTAACAATTCTTTATTTACCCAGAATCTGTATATAATATCTCAGGTAGCTTTATCTTTCCCCCTCATAAATCTCTCTCAGAGTAAATATCTAAATGCTCCTCTCATCCACTCAAAGGTTGACTGGAAGAGGATAAGTCGCGCTTTCTACATATAGTTATCTCATCGGTTGTCAACTGTGTTTGTTTACCTATTTTGTACTATAAAGAGTTTACATACATACATACATACTTGAATAATACATCTGCTACTATGTTTTCTATTATGTTATATAATAATTTGTTCTAAATAATTTATCCACCTAGTCACTCTAACATTATATAATCTCTAATTCTAGACAAATATTAGCGCCTTATGGTCTATAAAATAATCACTTTAGCTCCACGTAAATATGTCTCGAACTTAGCCAATCAACTTATCTTGAGAAAACTTATTCGGTCACGGTCCAGTTGAGTTGCGGACCCCTGAATCCTCTACTGTGGTTAATTTTATTCTGGTCAGGTGCATGAAATTTAACTAATCTTTCCCCTCTCTAATACAATCCACATTCCTCTATCATTTATTACATTGACCCCTTTTATACTACAAATAATAAAATTTGTACTTTAACTACAGTGCCTTACTTTATTTTATTTATTTACACTGCTGTTCTTGGTAAAATATTTTATTTCTAAATTTTAATTCATCTCCCCCTTATTCATAAAATTCTTTACGTTAAATTACATCTAATTGACCGCTTAATAACTGATTTTGAATAAATTTAAACCTCAACGATAACAGTCAACTCTATTTTATGTGGTTTGATTTTCTTTAATACGTTTTATATTTCAAATTTGTTTCTCATATCGCCCTAATTTTAATATAAAGTACACCTAAATTTTCCGCTTCAAGTCGCCACGTTTCGTATCTATGGACGTGAACCCTTAACCTCGCTTACGCGCAATTTAAAAATAAATACTCGTACCGCCCTTCGCTATCTGTCACCCGCGCAGCTGCCAACGTCACACTATAATTCTATCGTCAAAAAAGGTTCTAACCTCAATTTACTATGAACTTACGCTTGTCTTTATTACACTAAAAGTATTTAAAGATAACTAAACTTTCCGTATCCGCGAGTTTATAATTTAACAGGTGAGTGCCCGCGACATAACTTACGTTCTATGATCTAACTGTAACTATTGATTTGGACTCAAGTTTCGACAGTAACTAACTATTGTTTTAAACGGTATTAACAGTGCTCGCGTTAATATACGTCCAAGTGTAACTGTGTAATAATAATGCCTTTAATTTTCAGATAAACCTCGCCCAGTGTATCTCAAATGTAAAATGTCTAAAGCTCACTCGGATCGCTCTTATAATGAAATTTAATTTACTGAGCTCATTCAATGAAGCCGACCCCACAACAGCCCATTGTTGTTGACATTGAATGGTATGTACTAACTTTCTTAACCTCACTATGTCATAATCTAATAAATTCAACTGTTAATTATTTCTTTATTGTTATTTAATCAATGACATTTAAACTCCAAATGTTTGTGTAAGCTAAAACCAATAAAATTCATTCTACTCTAACTTCAAACTACTCTTTCTGTATTATTTCTTTCTTTTATTTACAGAAAGTGTGATAGTCTAATGACAGATGAGCGCTGAACATCACTATATCACACATACTTGAGCATGGATTGAACTAGTGTCTACCTCTCACGATTTGAACTCGGATGCACTCTCTGCTACACAATCAATGAACTATTCTCACTCTAACTATACCGCTGTCCGCAGACATCTTCCTCTTAATAAAATATTTTAAACGCTTTAGGTGCTATGATTAATTTTTGGTGTATTGTTCATTTCTTTACCTATAACCTCTTACTATTATCATTAATTAATTACTCAATCATTAATTTGGTAAACTATTAATAACAATTAAATCAACTTTCATATACAACAAAGCAACCCCGTTAGTTATTTACTGATTTGTTTATACCAAACATTTATAAGTAAACTTAATGTAATAACTTGTAATTGACTTGTGCTTTCCCCTCATAAATTAAATTCTACAGTAACAGATTTTAACTTTATGTTAATTTCTGATCTGTAAATCTATCATATATTACTGTTTTGCTTAGATCAACTTCTATTCTCTGCGCTCACTCTAGGCAGTGACTAAAAATACTATTTACTCATGACTAATCTCTGATAAGGCAAAATTTTCTCATTATACTAATCCTGAGTAATTAATACATTGTTATAAATCATTTCCCTATTACTTAAGAATGCTGGCAACCGAGCTTTACTGGCTTAACTAAAATATTGCTATCTCTCTCTAACTTTTGATGTATGAAAGTCGTTTGACCGGTATTTTTCATATCTAAATGGCGTCTTGTTCACGTCTAC
>NC_133493.1:8060320-8090554 GCF_025370935.1 Choristoneura fumiferana
GTCTAATGACAGATAGCGACTGAACATCACTATATCACACATACTTGAGCATGGATTGAACTAGTGTCTACCTTCACGATTTGAACTTGTGTGGCACTCCAGCTAAATCAAGGAACTATTCTCACTCTAATTATACCGCTGTCCGCGAACACATCTTCCTCTTAAAAAATAATGAGAAAACGACGAACGTTTTCAGGTGCTATGATTAATTTTTGGGCGTATTGTTTCATTTCTTTACCTATAACCCTCTACTATTATCACAATCATTAAATATACTCAAACATTCATCTAATTTCATTAATTTATGGTAAATTATAAATATACAATTGTCTCAACTTCATATAACAACAAAGCCCCCCGTTAGTTATTTACTGATTTGTTATATACCAACCATTTATCAAGTAAACTTAATGTATAATAAATTTTAATTGACTTTCTCGCTTTTCCCCTCATACAATTAATTCTAAATTAGTAATAAGTGATATTTTACTCATTACTTAAGTTTTCCCTGATCTGTTCTAAATCTTATGATCATACATTATATTTACTATTTTGCTTAGATCAACTTCTACTTCTGGTCTGCTCTCTCTACTGGCTATGATGAGTGACCAAAAATACTATTTACAGTCATCATAACTAATCTAATCTGATAAAAGAAAAAATTTTCATTAAAACTAATCCTGAGTAATATAACATACATATTAATATAATCATTTCCCCTATTACTTAAGAAGCCTGGCCAACCGAGCTTTGCCTTGGGCTTAAACTAAAATATTGCTATCTCTCTCTAACTTTTGATGTATGAAATGTTGTTTGACCGGTATTTTCATATCTAAAAATGGCGTCTTGTTTCACGTCTACGCATGCGCGTGTGTGAAGTCTGGCCCTATACCACGAAAGTGCAAAAACGAACCTCGCATGCTGCCGTCCCGCCGACGCTTAAGTCATTTAATATGCGAGTAAAAGAGACGATGCGATACGAACTTTGATTTTCGAGTTTGTAGTAGTCCTGCAGTTCTAACTTCTAACTGTCAACTCGCAACAAAATCAAACGCTACTTTTATTTAGTTTTAATCCGCTTAGCTCTCAAATCTGATATTACTACTGTCTACGCTACTTCTAATGAAACAGATGACTATTCATTACTAAGGCCGAAGAAAACAGTGCATCGTTTACTCCTACATCACGCCTAGATCGATGATCATTGCAGCTTTTAACCAAGGGTGGACCCTCGTCTTACTTCTGTGAATGTTCGTCAATCAAGAATAACCTATCTTAGTGTTTTAGTGAAGTGAAATAAAAATAGGAAGTGCTTACGACCGTCTTCATTTCGACAAGAAGTTCTTTATGTTGTGACCCGTTAAATTTATTAAATTATTAAACTATTCTCAGTTATTCTATCCCATACTGCTATACACTGATTATAATCATCATCATCATCACCCCAGTCTATGCATATCCCACTACTAAACATACAGGTCTCCTCTCAGAATGAGAGAGCTGATTCTCTATACTATCACAACTTTAATTCAAATTAATCTCAAACTCCATTTCACGAACAGCAAATTGTGCAGTCTAAAAGAACAACCACTGTTTTGGAAAACTACTGATTTTATACTATATTATCTATCTTTACTTACACAACTATATCTAAATTAATTCTTGAACTAAATTCTTTTTATTTACAACACTTATTATTATTTTCATCTATGTTTTAATTAAATACTCATTTTGTCATGATTTTCTTTCTACTTTGTTTGTATTCTAGCTCACAGCTTTGCAAACTGTAAACAGACTATGATTAAACTAACACCAAACTCTAAATTACTTAAGTAAATTAAATTAAGTTCATCCTGGTCACGGCACCAAATTGTAATAAGTCTTTTACTGCCAGTAATAGGTGATGATATAATAAGTATTTTTTTTTTTTATTATCTTTAATTGTACTTGTACTTGACTGTACTTTAATGCTGGTCACGGCCAACAAATTGTAATAACCCTTCTAATGGCCTTGTGATTTTGAATCGTCTAGTGGATAGGAACCTACCTTATGCCCAGCAATAACCTAAGTGCTTTTATTTGAGAATTAATTTGAAAAGCCTACAGTTGTGTTTCTAATGTTATAATTAATTAAGCAGTACCTAACTTCGTGATAATTTTGACTCTAGATTGAACTCTACTGAACTTTAGGGTGAAACTTTAATTACTGAGATGTGAATTTAGATATACTAGTATGTTTAGATGGATAGTTCTAGAAATGGATCTTCAGGTTACCTAGAATAATCAGTTTGGAAAAATGAGAGGAATATTTCTAACTACGGATAGTGTTTGTGTTGTATTACTTCTGAATCTATTTTGACTTAAAACTAAGTTTATACCGAGACCTGAGGTCTCGGAGGATCTCTTCCAGCCACCCCCGATCCTTTCCTTTCGCACTCCAGAGCAATATATCTCTATGGATATGTCAAGTTGTGATTTTACTAGACTAAGCACTAACTTTCGGTGCATTCAAATCAAAGTATGGAAATACAAACACAATGTTTTGTACAAGTTGAATCTAATTTTAGACTTATGGTTACTTATTCTATGCTATATATTAGAATACTCTATGAGATGCTTAATTATAACTTTGATAATTAGTTCAGGAATGAGTTTAGACACTACAGCTATTCATTTACTATAGGCACTAGTATCTCTTAATTTAGATTACGTCTTATCTATCTTAGATATATGAAATGTCTAATTTGACATAATTTTATTTTGTATAATTACTAATCTCATAGTGACTTTCACTTATTTTAATGAGCTATCTACTTAGTCTAATTTTCTAGTTCTACCAGCATTTGGCGTTACCGGAGTAAAGCAGAAAGTAAGTACCGATTTCTATACTTTACGCCCAGAACACAAGCGTTAATAATAATCTAACTAGCTTATAACTAGATAACCCTTGGGTATTCAAGATAACCTTTGTATTAGGTTTTGGACTCGTCTATGACTAGTTTTGTCTCAATTCATATATTTTAAATGAACAATAAACTGTTTCAACTATCAATCCTTAATCAATTATGTTTAAATCGAGATCGAATGAAAAGTACGTAAATTTCCAGATAGACTGTTGCCTGGTATGTGTCAACGTAAGCTATCGACCGTAGTCAGGATTTCTACATCCGTTCACTCAATGTTAGTAGACGACAACTAAAACATAGTATGTATTTATAACACGAAAGACTTTTGTATTTTAATTGATAGATGGTCCAAAACCCTCTACGATTTTATCTCTAACTTATTACTAGACATAATTTGATGAGATCTTAATCAAAAGTATGAATATGATGTTTGATATTAATTTTATCAAAACAAAGCTTATTTTAGCTGGCAATCGTAATTCAAATCGAAATTAGATGATAATTGTGTTAAATATTATTCAGTAAGTTATCTGGCATTTAATTGTCCACTTAGCTATGAGATCGTGTCATATCAATTCCCGCTTATTCATTATAGGAAAGACAGCTAAAATATGTTATTGTTATTTACTCTTAACAAAATGATCAAACCGTATTTGGGTTTAAATTGAAGTCAACTTACTAATTTTAATAAAGTTATTCGTAGTCAAGTTCTTATGAACTAAGTTTTGTATAATGAAGTTTTGACGTAAGTACTTAAATAAATTTTATGTTTTATTCTCTTTTATTTTCTTAAAATCTAGTTTATGCCTTAAAACTATGTGTGTGCGAGTTTAAGCTTTCCCTAGCTCTGTGTTGGAGTTTAGCAATTTGGAGAAAACCCTCATAGGTGAACTAATTGTGTGGTGAGTTAAAAATAGTAACTTTTCCCGGTGTAAGGAAACGCTACTCTAGCTAAGCCCTATGAACTTCCCTACCTATATAGCCCTAATAAATCCTACAATTGTACTTTAAGCTTGCCTGAGGCCCCTACTCTCTGTCTGTGATTAGCAAAACTAGGGAATTAATCCACATGTACATTTAGTGTAATGTAGAAATTCACGGTGCAATGAATTTCTTCTAATCTCCTATCAACAATGATGGTGTGTATACCTAAAGCCCTATCGGTCCCTAAAAGGTGCTGAGCTCTCAACTTTCCCGAAGGAAAGTCCCTATGACGGAGAGCCCCGCGGAACAGCAGAATACCTAACGTTGTGCATAAATACGTAAATAAATAGGGGACAGGAATTCTGAGTTTCTTAAGTACAAACCAAGCGTCAACAAGACACGCATTCACTTCGACGAGCGCTACTTAGTCGTTACAAAAGACAAACAGAATCCACTGGTGGCTGGTACGACAGTATTTTGCCGCTGAAGCCGCCACAGCTTCAGGAAGTGGAAGCCTATTTCGTCCACGGTTGTCACCGTTAGGTGTCAGACGATATAGACGGACTTAAAGCTCAACCAAGGTACGTTGGAGGAACCAAAGTCATTTCCATTAAGTTGGGAAAAACACAGAAAAGTTATGGGTTAGTACAAAATATACGTAGGCTGAAATGAAACGCTATAAAACGATCACTCCACACTACAAAGAACAAATAAGGGACTTTACCGCCACAAGACCGCAAAGATTCCCCACACAAAGATTTTCCGAATGAAAATCAGCACTAAATATTTCACAAATAATTAAAAAACCAGAGAGTTAATCATTATTCCGCAGATTAATGATCAAGACCCCGACACTTTACTTCCTGAGAAATACTCACATTTCTTGTAAATTAAAATTAATTCAAATTAAATAAAATCAAAAACCCCAATTAAAATTAATGAAATAAAATTACGCGATACTATTGACTCTAATTTGTTAACAAAAATGGCGCACAGAAACTAAACCCCCCGACTAGCAAAATAACGATGTTGACTCTACGAAATCTAAATCCATCTGGCCTCCGCCCTTTTTGTGTCACCTCTATTTATAGCTTCTCTCCCGGGACCTCTGGTATTTTCGCGCCAAGCGACCAACGACGCCAAGCTTACCAAAGTCGACAACGTTGACATTGCCCGCTCTCGCTTTTTCTTCTGCCAAATCCTTATCTCAAAATAGCCAAATTTTAACCGTAAAATTTATTTTTGAACTAAAATTTCCTATTTATCTTGACACTATCCTAGCTTAACTATTCTAGTAAATACGTTTCATTTTTATATTGTGCTACAAACAATAATTTTCAATAAATATTTATATGTATTTGTCAAATACTTCAATTTTACCTCAACGTTTTAATTTCCTTAACCTATCTAACAATAATCTTACTTCTAATGATAATTTTCTACTTATTACTCCCTACACTCTTTGAATATAAATAGCCAATTACATACTTCTATTGTTCGTTATAAAATAGCTAATTTGCCTACAATTATAAACTGGTATCCCCAATTCGCGCCACTTATTCATAGTTCCCTTTGTCGTATTAACGCTACTCAAAATTTGCTTATAATTTCGCCACGTTCCTACTTTAAGTCAGTGCGACAGAGTGCTTGTAATTTCATCATAACTAAATGTGTAATTACTCTGCTAATACTACTCCGTTTTGAATGAAAACTTAAATTTATAATAGATAATGAACCAATGATCTATACTACGATTACGTAATGCTTGCATTTTCGGTTTTTCTTAACTTATTTAGCTAATTTCGACAACTTGCCGTTTCCATGATGCTTCCGTTGATATTTCTTTAAATTAACATAATTATTAACATCAAATGTATCTAAGATCTACTGTAGACTAATACTAATGATTCTATTACTATATCAAGTCTATTTTTGATGATTTTGTGACAATATTTCTTGTTTTTAGATAAAATTTACATTTCCACTACCAAAAGCGACCTCTATAATTCCCACGTGAAACTAACTAAATAGCCTCCCAGGTTAATCTGCCGCTAAACCCAGTTCGGCATTAGTTCACTAATTTCCCATGACGCCTACCATTAATTCCTCTAATTGACCATAGATGGCGTTTCTTTACATTATTATTATCCCGAACATCACAATTCTAATCTCCAATTAAATTTAACATTTACTCATTAAATTGACTGCTAAATTATCCCTGCTTTAATTACGTCGACATTCTAATCTCAATTACTTTATTTAAACTGTCTTTGTCGACATGTTTTTGTTTCGAGTTTCCATCAAACCTTCATAGATGGCCCACTAACAATTTTTACTAATTTATTCCCAGTGACGGTCGTGTGACACATCCGATGTTACAACACGTCAAGAAAAGATGTTCCCGCTACGCGCTGCTAGAGGCGTTGCTAATTTTTTCTTTGTAAATTGTTTCACTTGAATACCTACGCTAGATATCATAGAATTCATAAAAATAGGAATATAAATGTCACGAGAGCTAAAAAGTGAGGCCATTAATAATAGGAGAAACACAAAAATAGTTCTACGAGCGATTCAACCGTTATCAGTGACCTGCGCATATTATTGAAGAAATTAGAGACCATAAGCAAGAAATTTTAATGAATTGCAGTTGTACCGCATGCACACCAAATTATTTCATAAAATCCTTCCATTCTGACTGATTTCTTCAGTGTAAGCGACAGGAAACTGATAGCGATTGAAACGCTCATAGAAAACTAGGCATATCAAAGTCAAAGTCAAAGTTTCCTCATTTCAGATTATATTTCTATTCCCCTAATTATTAGTTCTACATCTAAATACCGTACTTAAGCGGCAATTACAACTGAGTCGTTCACTAACGCGATCGCCTAACTTGTTTCAAACTACTTACGCCAACGAAAACGTCGTCTTATACTACCGTGTTCTTTTTAATTTCGCGGTAGCGGTGCAGCATGCGGCGAACGACTAAGTGTTTTTGCAGCTTTAGCAAGTTGTTAGCGTAGGCAAATAAAAAAATAAACATCATGAAATCACCGTGCAATTACTGGCACGTGAGGTATCCCATCTTAGGCCTCTAGGCTGGCAACGCGTCTGCAATACCCCTGGTGTTGCAGATGTTTATGGGGCGGTGGTGATCTCTTACCATCAGGAGACCCACTTGCTCGTTTGCCATCAAGTCGAATAAAAAAACATAAGTAAGGTCAATGTCAAAGATGTAAACGTTATCTTTGACACTTTCCTCTCTTGTCATTGCCACTTCGTCAGAAGACATTCAGTGACAAAATGTGAGTAGGTAGGTACGTATGTGTACATAAGTGTAAAGATACTTAATTATACTGCCAAGAGGTGATAAAATTAATTTGTATTTTGACAATGAATTTGTAGTTTGAAATTACTTTCTGCCAAGTTTCTTGCGGCGCATTCTTCTTGGCAATGATGGTCTTTCCGAAAGCGCTGGTAGTTTAAAAAATGACGTGTAAAAGTGCCCATTACGGCCTATTTACTGAATAAAATATTTGAAATTTGAATTTGAATTTTGACAAGTCGTGAGGTTGTAAAAGTCCTCTATACAGGGTGTGAACTGATTGATAAAGTGCGAAACGAATTAAATTTAGCGAAGTATTGTTTTTGTGATCAATCACTACCTTTTTATGCAGATGTAATATAGATTTGTGAATAAAATAATGCGATAAATCAATAGTTACTTAACCAATACTAGACACCGTAATAAGATTTTCTTCATTTCTATTTTTGACTTTTAGGCTACATGACATAGTTATGTTCACACATTATGTCTATATGGCCTATTCTTTATCTTGGTTTTTTTGTTATCTCGTTGTATTAATTTGTCGTATTCAATAAAGAATACTTTGATTAATTGGATCTAAGTAAGATAATACAATCATATTCCATACATGAATACAACATTGAAAAAATCACCGTAAAACATATCTGATAAAAAAAAACCTTACGGTACTTTGTTTTACAGCAAAAGCCTGTGGCCATCATACTTCTTTTATTCAAAACACCCCCAACACACTGTAAATAGACGTTAAAAATTCCACGTATCTGGCTCGCTTGCAAAAACCGTGTCTAATTAAGCGTGCTTACAAAAAAATCTGCTCCTAGCCAGTTCTAACCAGTTAAGGGATCCGTACACAAAACATGGCTTTGCTACTTGTTTGTACTTCTGTTATACAGGCTGTATCTTTTTACTCCAAATAGAAATAAGAGTTGCGTCATTATTTATATCTGCAGGGCTACTACGAAACTCGAAGTTCGTACCTATCGTACCGAACCGTCCCTCTCGCTCACGTATTAAATAGTATAAGTGTCAGAGGGACCGCACCACACGAACTTCGAGTTTCGAGTTTCGCAGTAGCCCTGCTGAGCGTTACGGTTTGTTTCTGGCCTCAAATGGCATTTGAGCTGATGCATCCTGGGCGATAACTCTTAGCCATTGGGCTATTTTTCTGGAGAAATACTTGGGTTAGCTTAGGCTTAAAAAATCTTTACTCTGAGTTATAATTGTACGATGGAACTACATTAAAAAAAATTAAGTACGAAATTAGGTAGGTAGGTAATTTATATTTTCATAGACTGTGTTTTACTATGGCTACTATAACAACAGACACAAAAAAGTTGTCGATTAAAAATTAACGGCGAAAAGTCATATTTGCCAACATTGCTTTTATTTAGCTTTCAATATTCGCTTGTTTGTAAGTTTTTAAGGGTCTAGTTCATTTCAAGTTTTTTTTTTAATTTTTTTTTTGGGGAAAACGTCACGTGTACTTTAATAGGATAACTAATCCAATCACAATTTGAACCATTTCAAGTGGTCGTATTGACTTGAAAATGTTATAATAAATATAATCCATTTGATACGGCATCTAGATCGTGATGTAATAAACATCATCATCATCCCAGCCTATATACGTCCCACTGCTGTGCACAGGCCTCCTCTCATAATGAGAGGAGTTGGGCAGTAGTTCCCACGCGGATCCAGTGCGGATTGGGAACTTCACTCACACCATTGAGTTACTTCGCAAGTTTGTGCAGGTTTCCTCACGATGTTTTCCTTCACCGTAAAGCTCGTGGTAAATTTCAAATGTAATTCCTCACATGAATTTCGCAAAACTCAGAGCTGCGAGCCGGGGTTCGAACCCCCGATCCTCCGCTTCAGAGGCGATAGGTCAAACCACTATGCCATAAACTTGAATCATTTAAACTTTAAACTGTCTTAAAGGTATACATAAATCACGTTAAATGTCAATGTGAGTGCGACTTTAATTTTGGTGAATGTACTCGCATTAATGAAAAAATAATTATTTTTCAGCAAAAAAATCTTTACTTAAGTACGGAACCCTTCGTGTGTGAGTCCGACACGCTCGTAACTGGTTTTTTCCGCTCCAAAGCAATTGTGCCCGCTCGCGACCGGTAATTGCTGGTGCAATATCGCTTAAACGTTTTCACTTGTGTTTCTTGTGTGTTTGCTTATGTAAAGATGTTTCAGTGTAAAGTTGTAGTACGTATTTCGAAAAATCGAACGATTAAATTATTTAAAATAGTTACACCGGTCACTTGGGTATTAATAGCTGAAATATGCCGAACATCTTTCGAACCAATCCCCGGTTTATTTTCAAGGCGAGCTCGAACGAAAAGCCGACTCTGAATGATCGTGTCACGCATCATAATACCGAAAATTCATAATACTTATAGCTAAAATATTATCAAAATTATAATATACTGACTTTAACCCGCTGATTTGCATGCGCCAACCACTAGATTTAACGGTAGAATGGAAATTCCAAGATTTCGTAAAAAAATCCGTAGGAATTTTCAAATTTAAATCGGGTATTTCATTAACGCAATGAACAGCCGCGCAAATTGTAGTGTCTGTAATCCTAGCAGTTGAAATTTCACGATATTTTCCCGATTTGGTGTTAATACCGGGATCAACGTGCTATGTTATACATCCACCTATCTATTTACCAAGTTTCATCTAAGCCTGTTCAACCATTTTAGCGTGAAGGTGCAAGAAATTTTCCCGTTTATGATATTACTAGTAGAATTAAAAGCTAACAAAACCAAACCCTTAGCCGAAAACAAACAAAAACACCTCACAATGTGTACTTCAAAAAAATATTTAAAATGTCTGTTAAAATAATTTTTCCGTTTAAAATAAAAACTGGAACAACTTGTCGGATACAGGACCGGTGCTAAAAATATTTGTTCCGGAATTATTTTGACACGAGGCTTGGTAGTGCGGCAGAAACAAGATTACTTTTATTTTTATGGCATGTTTTTGCGTAAAATTCAGAATACGTTACATTTATTATGAAACACTATTCTTTACTCACGGCTTCGCTCACGTCAAAAATTAGGCGACAGTTGAATTTAAATTTGGGGTTTACCCCCTATGAGTCCTCTGAGCTTTGTTAGTTAAGTAGTATAACTATTGCAGTATTCTTTAAATTCTTTATCAATGAACAATTTGTACTTTATAAAGTACCTACACTCGGCAAACTTGCAGTACTTGCGGGTGAGCAAGGAAATTCTTTTAGTTAATTTACCTACACTCGACCGTTATTGTTAATTTGTTCTTTATAAAGTACGCAAAGACTCACGAGTATATATAATAAAGTCCCATTCCCAGGATTTAAAGGTGTTCCCAGGATTTTAATTATGGTCTTCATTTACATAGGATGAAAATCACCTGTTTCGTGTTCTAGCGGTTAAGATTTTGGGATTTTTATCTACTAAACACACACACACATACAACACGCACACACACTTTGGTGTCGCTTGCGTGAATGTTTACAGTTTAATTACTGAGAATTCAATGAATTTCTATGAAAATCACACTGCGCAGTGTTTTATACTATCGTATTGCAATTGTATATAAAGTGAACTAAAAATTAACGATTCTTTTGAATGATACTGGCAAGTCGGCAATAAATAATTATTGTCAAATGTATCATTTGACTAAAATGTACAATATCCTAACTTTGTGCTTCCTGAACTGATAAACCGTTAACTTTTCGGATATTTTGAATACTTATCGTGTAGCTTACGCAAGATTAGGCTAGTTTTATGACTGTTTCAGAAAGTTTGGGGTTTTGCAGATAGAAGTTTTGAAAATTATACTTTTGGTTCGTGATGCATTCGCTGTACAAGTTCTACGCTGCTAAATCTTGTTTATAATATAATACATGGTATAAAACAAAGAGTAGTGGATGTGTATCAAAATTACATGATGGACAGTATACGTAATCGGCCTTTCGTCATCATCGCCATATATCAGCCGAACGACGTTCACTGTTCTTAGATAGGCGTCCCCCACAGACAGATAATTGCTTCGGTTGGAAGAAGGTTGGAAGGTTGTCCGGATAACCTGGTTAAAGCCGCTGATCGATGAATGTAGGCCGTTTCCAACGGAATCGTCATTTGATAAATATAATGCAATTTTATGAGAAATTGTCAACCTTCCATTCCATTCCAGTCGTTTTCTCATGACTGAGGATAGTGGTCATCAACAGGCGGCCTACATTTAGATAGTGATATTATGTTTACGTATGCATAGGTACCTAGGTTAGTCCTTTCTAAATAAACAGTGTTCTACCGTTGCTCGGACTAATCACTTATCTCCAACCCGTACTCCTCTATAGAACAGATTAGGATTATTTGTTTCCATCGGCTTCTGTGCATGCAGACCTGACGACGGAGCTAAACCCCGGGGCCTTGAAGTCCCTAATTTGATCGGTCCATCTGGTAGGAGATCTGCCTTACACCACTGTTAAAATAAACCTAGGTATATGGATCAAAAATCGATGGACGATCAAAAATATTTGTCTAATTAATAAAGTTTCGCCGACTTGATTGACTTGCAAAAGGGCCTGATTGACTTAACTTTACTGGAAATCAAAGGGTTAGCAGCTATATCTTTCAAATAATCAGCATAGCTATTCTATAATGATGCCACGGGAATCATTTCTTGATTTAATTTAGCTTTTAGAAACTACTTTTAATTATTTTAGTTTAATTAATATTTAGGACTACGTATCTATTTTAGTTTTCTGTTTCTGTTATTTTTTGTTATTGTAGTTATCAAGTAACAATTACAATTACATTAAATAACAAACAAGACTTTAAAATTGTACTTCATCATCATCCCAGCCTATATACGTCCCACTGCTGGGCACAGGCCTCCTCTCAGAACAAGAGGGCTTGGGCCATAGTTCCCACGCGGGCCCAGTGCGGATTGGGAACTTCACACGCACCATTGAATTGCTTCGCAGGTTTGTGCAGGTTTCCTCGCGATGTTTTCCTTCACCGCAAAGCTCGTGGTAAATTTCAAATATAATTCCGCACATGAATTTCGAAAAACTCAGAGGTGCGAGCCGGGGTTTGAACCCACGACCCTCTGTTTGAGAGGCGATAGGTCAAACCACTAGGCCACCACGGCTTTTTGGCCACCACGGCTTTTTTGGCCACCACGGCTTTTTTGGCCACCACGGCTTTTTTGGCCACCACGGCTTTTTTGGCCACCACGGCTTTTTTAGCCACCACGGCTTTTTTTTGTAAAAAATTGTACTTACTTTAATTTAATTTAATTGTTACTTGCTGTTGCTAACTCATACATTTTACTGAAGATTGATGATTTGATAACAATTTCTATATTCTTGTCACGTTCCTCGAGCACCATTGTACTCGTATGCATCTTCACTATACCACGCGCCATATAAATCTGCCTAAAAGTTCATTACTTAATATTCAGTTTTGACGCATTTTTGAGATACATTTTTTATACGACATCTTTACGTTACTCCCGGATTGTGTTCGAATCGCTTAACGGTATAGTGCCAATTCAATTATTGGAATTATACCTTTATAGTTTTTGTGGTACTAGTCGTGGCAATGAACTTTTAGGCAAAGTTAGGCGGAGGAAGGTATAGTACTTTCCATCTATGAAATATTTTTGTAACATCCGTAATTAAAGTTTCACTGGTGGTTTCACTAATAAGACGACGCGACGTGTCACGTCAAAGATAAACTTGAAGGAAAATATTAATTCAGTGTACAAAAGTAAAGTTTCATTTGTTCTTGTTCTTGGTTCTTCCTTCTTCGCTGGGAGATGAGAAAGGTAACTTGCTGCTTTTACAAATGTTGTACATAAGTTTGGGCGAACATAAAGCTTAGGAAGTATGACAATGCGGTACTGAAATGTTTTGAAAAAGCTCTTGTTTTTGACAATATTTTGCAAAACATGTTAAATATTCTGAAATTTATCACGATAATAATAAAGCGTTACAAAAATAAAACCATATATCTAATAAATTTATCAATGTCTTTCGGGGATCAACAGCCGATCTGATCTACCTTGCTCTTAATAAAATGTTAGAGCATCTGTGAGTTTTACGTTGGTGTTATCTCTGGGAAAACGCGTATTTTCTAGTTTTAGCCCGGAAAAAATTGAGCGCCCAATAAATGATCTAAGCCATAGTCAAAATCTGACTCCAGAAATTTAAAGTCTACAAATTATTAATCACTATGACTTTCATCTTCAAGAATATTGCCGAGAAATTATTATTAATACGACTAATGGCAAATATTAAAGTATGGTAGCTCTTTTTTTTGTTTTTCCATCCTTTCCTTTATAAATCTTACTAATATTTGATGATAATACAACAGCGAATGTGAGTGACAGCTTTACATTTAACGCATTCAATTTTGATTTACATTGCTGCTTGCTTGACTGATTTTAAGGGTTGCCAGAACTAGGTTATCTTTACACATTGCTTGTACCAGAACTAGCTGGCCTAATATGGAATGGGAATATGGCAACTGCACCAACACCATTGAATTGCTGGTGTTCTTTAATGAAATTTTTCGTCGCAGTAGAAACAAAGACTATAACTTAGTTCCGGTTTTCAAAGGAAAGTGTCTTATTTAAATGAATCGTCAACAAGCTCCATTGTTTTAAGATTCTTAATAGCTCCTCTGGCTTTGTAACCATTTTGTACAGTTCTTAATGATCTAGCTTTGACGACGCGACGTTTTCAGACAATGACTTCATGGCTTTCAAAATTTCAGGTGTTTCAGGATAATAATATCCTTTGGAATCTCTCAAAGACATTACGTAACCTTTGTTTTAGACGGATGTTATAGCCATTATCTTATTATTATGTATTTCTACTTGTATCTAATTATGAGTAAAATATGCGTAGGAGGGAGATTCCTTTTTTACTTTGTAGTATACAATCATCATCATTAGCCATTGGAAGTCCAGTGTTGGACATAAGGCTTCCCCGTATATACACCCAGTTGCTTTCATCCACCGTGAACCCGCAACTTTAACCAGGTCATCCGCTCGTCTCGTTGGTGGACGTCCTACGCTGCGCTTGCCGATTCGTGGTCTCCACTCGAGAACGTTTCGACCCCAACAGCCATCTGTTCTCCGTGCTATATGGCCTACCCATTGTCACTTCAACGAGTTAATTCGCTTGGCTATGTCGGTGACCCTTGCTTTTTTTACGTATCTCCTCATTTCTGATTCGACCCCATAGAGAAACCCAAACCATACGAGTAGCTCTCTCCATAGTACGCTGAGCAACTTACGCTGAGCTAAAGAATCGGCAACATCTATGTAGTATATATGTCGATCTGTCTTTAAGGGAATACACACATATAATTAGTTCTGTGGGTGAAACTAAATAAAAGCCTGTAAAACTGTACAGTCTAATATTTACCGCCACCGAATAACCGCCCGGGACTCTTAACCCTTCCAAATTATTCAAATTATCCACGCTTTCCCTCCGTAACACACCCCTATCACTTAGATTACAAAAGTAAGGAATTGTAACCGACTAAATGATCCACATTAAGAAGTCTCAAGTCGTTATGAACAAGATTTGAATATTTTAATGCTGCCAGATTTATCTTGCTTAAAGTTTAATTTAAGTAGATCCGTGTGTCTGAATATTTTTTATTCGAAAGCTTTGGAGCTCTTTTTTAAATTGAATTTGGTGTGTTCGCGGTATACAGCGTTTTAGGATGTTTAATACGTTGACAGGAATAATATGGGGTGTTTTTATTTCGCGCGTTGTAAGCTTTTGGGTGAGGTCGAAAGTTTTTTGATATTTTTAAGACGATAAGCACGAATTGACCACATTTCTTTTTGAGTTTGATTAAAAAATAATCGAACTTATATATTTTACTTATTAACCTATTAAAAATTACAGCATTACAATTAGAAAAAAAATGTGCTGTAAAATTCAGTTATACAAAAAATTTTTTTTTTTTATATTATGTACATATTTTTATTCTTAGTTATTTTTTGGACAGTTTTTATTTAAATTGTACATTCATTAATTTGTTTTAATGTGTGTTATTTAATAAAGTTAATTTACTACAAATTATGCTTAAAAAAAACAAAAAGTTAAAATGCTTGTTTTTTAATGCTTACATGTTAAGAGTACTCTGCGACCCAGGTTCGAACCCATATATGCCTCTGCTTGACAGGCCACAGGTCAAACCTACGTAGTCCAGTAATTGTATTTTTTTAGACCCTTCAGTGCACTTGCGGCCCAAACTTGGCTGACTTTTAACCCGTGCCTGTCATCCTAAACATGAATTAACGTAATTTAAAAATTAACATCGACAATGGAACTGAGTATTTACCTAGTATAATCATGAGAATTGGAACATTGGATTGAAATAAACTAAGCATAGTAATAAATTAAAAGTAAACAAATAAGAACTCCAGTAAAGCACGGCGCATTCGCCGCGGCGCCTCCATTGAATCGTATAGGTCCGAGTAAACGTCTCACATAAATTGTACTACGTCCGAGGCGGGGCGCTGGGTACGGACGGGGTATTCGATACCGAAGTTAATTGAATTATAATGAAATTGTTAAAAAAAAGAGGCAGACCGAAGAGGACGTGGGACAACTTAAACGAATATCAAGTAGAGCGACAGGAACAAATGACGAAAAAAAGGAGAGGGTTTCAATTCAATTCAATTCCATATCGAAAATATCTCAATCTTAATAATCTCAATCTTGAGATATGTATGCATAGGAAAAATTCGTGTCTAGATTCCTGTCCAGCAGTGGTGTAGGGGTTATAGCACGCGTGCATAGGTTTCGATTCCCATGCTGATGATCCATGTCTCAGTTTGTATTTTCGATATGGTTTCACGGGATACCCGTACAAGTAACAAATTTGGAGTTGAAATAAAAAATACAAAAATACTCCAAAAAACCAATCAATTCAATTCATTTATTGCTTGAAATCAATGTAAGTACAGATGTATATTATTACAATATAGTCCATTGTCCATAGGCATGCAATATAGGTACATTATTTTTTTCCCCAACAGTGACACATTAAAGGGCTAAAAAAAATACTAAAATTATTACAATTATGAATAAACAGCGAAATTGTCAAACCCACACCACTAATCACCACAACTTAAGAAGTGACATTTGACAAGTATTGGCAAGTAGCTAAAATTGATGTAATCAAATGATAGAAATAAGTGGTAGTCAGGAATAACTACTGCTTATTCTGTCATATCCATACTAATATTATAAATGCGAAAGTGTGTGTGTTTGTATGTTTGTCCGTCTTTCACCTCGAAATGGAACGACGGATCAACGTGAGGGCAAAAGCTAGTGATTAATAAAATAGGAATATTATGAAACAACATGAATACTAGCTTTGTATGGATAGTGGTATTCGGTTATCGCGCGCTGTTCCCTCGGGAACTGTGCATTTTCCGGGATAAAAAGTAGCCTATGTCACTCTCGGGCCCATAAACTATCTCTATGCCAAAAATCACGTCGATCCGTCGCTCCGTTACGGCGTGACAGACGGACAAACATACAAACACACACACACTTTCGCATTTATAATATTAGTATGGATTAGTAACATGATAATGTGTTTGGCAAAACTATTGAACTACAATAACAGGACTTAAGAGATTCTCAACAAAAACAAATGATTACTCAACAACCTCTCGCATGCAAAATACCTACTCTCCCAAGTTTGCCATACACTATTTAAGTAGGTAATACTACTTAGTGTGAAATATTAAAACTGTCCGCTCGAATGCACCTACAACACTAAGAGTAAATGTAAAAGAACGTTCACTAGTGGACTCACAATTTGTCTTGCAATACAGCCCCACTGCGACCGAGCGGAATGGACAAGTTGGCTACAAAAGGAATCGTTCAGTCCGAACATAGTACTTTGTGCAACTGGATATCGGTGTATTAGTCGCTGGATGAACTTTTTCTCTGGTTACTTCTTAACCGACTTTTAAAAAGGGGGTGTTCTCCATTTGATTTTTTTTTTCTGTGTGTTGAAATTTTCTCTAGGTCAACCGAATTTGATTACTCTTATTTTTATTTGAAAGTTGATGCTTATGGTAGATGCTGATGTAGAAATTTGATTAAACCAGTAATTTTTGAGTGATCTTTAATAATGCGAGCAGTTGACATTAACTACAATACTTAGATTAGTTAACTAGTGAGAATAAAAATTACAGTAAAAAGTTGTATCGACTTCAAAAATTGTTTATTAGTACAGTACCTTACCACAAAGCCAGTGGGAGTCATAAAAGCTAATAGATAGTATGTAGTTAAGGCAGACGAATTAGAAAAAGTCTGGAGGATTCGAAAATATTCACCGACACCGTTGTCAATATGACTGGTAGGTACCGTATAGTAAGTGTAAAGAATGTTGCAATATAAAACGTAGAAGTGCTGAACTCGCGTCAAGTTTTTTTACATTCCTGGTCAGCCTATATTATTTTAGTTACGAAATGCTCATTGCCACTATTACATTACATGAAGATTTATTGCATGAAGAAAAAACGTTCTTCAACTTTCACTTTGGTAAACTAGTCAAAAAACTACAGAATTTTTAACACCCAAAAAGCTATCCGTCTTCGGACCCGGGAGAATACTTTATATTGTATTGACCTGCATCGAAGACAACAAAACTTTGAGCATAAATTGTCCGCCGTCCAAGTTCATCCGAAGGCTTAGCTGGATATCTTAGCTGTAAACTTTAGTTCCAATGGAGCCAAGCGACTGATTAAAGCTAGTCGAGTGTGTTCCGAATGAATGCATCGCATCGTACAACTAATATCACGAATGTAAAAGTTATCGTGGTTCAGTGAAGTATTTGTTTGTAATGGATAAACTCGGAAACAGGCTAGGGGGCCTAGGGGTTTAGTCATTTTGGTCTAAAAAGCAGCTGGTCTACGTAGCAAATTAGCAATTGGTCTAAGTAGCAAGTAGTCCAAGAAGCAACTGGTCTAAGTAGCAACTTGTCTAAGTATCAGGTGGTCTAAAATTCTTTGGCTCAAAATCAACGGAGCTCCGCTTCGCGGAGTTCCTATTCCGCGTGGCTGAGGCGCTTCGCGCCTTGATGCAACTCTAACCTAACCTAAACTATGTATTTTCACGTTTTCGACAAAAACAGGTTAGGAGGACCAGTTGCTTTTTAGACCACTTGCTACTTAGACCAGTTGCTTTTTAGACCAGTTGCTACTTAGACCAGCCACTTTTTTACCCGACTGCCCAAAGGAGGGTTATGTTTTTAGACAAGATGATACTAAGTCCTAAAACGAATTACTTCCTGACAATATAGGTACAGTCAACTATAAAGAGATGTATCCATGTTAATCTTACAAAATGATGTAACTTTTCGCATGCCATAATTAATTACTCTTGGTTGGTGATATTCGAGTAGCAACAAAACCTTATCATCATCGAATGTACACTAACTAAGCCTCTTTTACTATCAATGTTATATAATGACAAATATAAGCAAATGGTCAATGCTCCAAATAAAATAAAGCTAATTTAGCTAAGCGGAGGTACGTAAATAACCACTACATTGCTATCAGTTTCCTGTCATTGGCTGACATAAAAATCGGGCCTACTCAAAAGTGTCTACATTTTATTCTCCCTTTTATGGCACTTGACATTCAATCGCTCATACAAAATTAACTCAAAGAAATAAACCGCGTATTCAAAAGAAAGTTTATCGTCCATAAAGTGAGTCACTAACATCGTTAAATTGGTAGGGAGGGATTTATTCTTGATAATACATTTTATGCGATTACTCTCTGAGATGAATTCGGATCGCGTATTTTATGAGTGTCCTTTTTTACACACTGCTGCGTCCTTTGACTTCTTTTGCTGTTTCTAATGTAAGAGTTACACTCTTGTCGATGGAGCCGATGAATATGTCTCCATTCTTCCTCCTCACAGCTGCTTATTTGAATCGTTAATATAGGATTCGATGGCCACTTTCTCTTTTATTTGGTTTGTACGGCTAAACTTTGGTATCCCTCTTTCTCGCTTTCTTTTAATTCTTCTTATTAGGTGTTTTATATATATAAACTCGTCCTGTTCGGCCGAACGACTTTTTTTACTTTTTGAATTTCTATTTTTAATACTTTTCCTCCTTCTGCTTTTCAAAACTTCATTGTTGAATTTTTACGTCCAGCCTATCCCTTTGTGTTAACGGTCCTACACCACTAAAATCTTATTTTTTTGTTATGTTACTTGTAATGCTAAAAAAAATATAACGCTTTGAAGGCAGATAGGCTTAACATTAGCATTCTTTTCACGCAGTCCAATTTAGTTCACTTTATTCCTTTATCAAATCAAATCGATGTTACAATCAACTTTGAATCGATCTTGCTCTGGTTTTTACTCTTATGATAATGTTGATGCTAAATTGTCACGGTTTTCAAAAACAATTTTGAGAATCACGAGCACTATTGATGTCCTCAATTTTCCATAAAAATGTTATGTGTCCAATTTGTAACGACCCATGTCTGAGTAAGACGAACCAAGAATTACCTAAATCTGAACAAAAAAATTAAAGCGTCATTTGAAGTGATAATATTCAGATGCAAACTGTATTTTATAATGCTCTCTTTGCAGAATTATCAGATAGTTACTTACCAACCTATATGCCAGTGTGTAAGGTCATAAAGAATTTTGTTTATGTCCACCTTTTACTGCGAGCTTTTTGTAAAAGGGATATTCTTACTTTGAGATGCGCATATTGGATTAGTTCACGAATTAATGTACCGGCACAGCGTAGTATTAGCTTTGTTCGCTTTTATTTCCGAACGGGACTTTTTAAAATCATTTGGAGGGTTAAGTAGCGTGATAGATTTTCGGATAACCTTTAGAAAAACACGAATCAAGAATAACTGTTTTTTATAACTATGGCTTCGTAAGCAGTAGGTCGTAGATCCGAGTCAAGGCTTGCTCCTCTGGATTTTTGTCATTTTGTGTGCGAAATTTGAAATTATATTCGAAATTTAACATAAGCTCTATGGCGAGTTGGCGACGGATAATATATATGCAGAGGAAATCTACATACATCAGCGAAAAAAAAATAAACGATTAGGTGTGAAGTTCCCAATTCACACAGAGATTGCATTGAGACGTATATTGGACGAGATGATAATGATAATAGCTTTATTGCTTGTAAGGAAGACATAACATGGTACTTATTGTCACTTTTTCATCAACTTCTCTATCCCAAATCAAAATACTAATAACAACATTATTTACAACAACACGACAAACCCCAGTATTAACTGCGATCCGCCAAAACCACTTGGCAAGGCTGTTAAATTACAAAAGTAACGACAAAATGCAAATATTATAGCGTCACTATTTTATGCTGCAAGTTACGAGAGCTCGACGCAAAATTACAATTCTTAAACACAAAATTATAATATACCTAACATAAATTATTATCACAGTACAAACAAAGTACCTAAAACAAAGAGATAAACTTTTTAAATTATTCATAATATTAAAACTAAAACAAGAGGGCTTGGCCCATAGTTCCACGCGGCACAGTGCGGATTGGAACTTCACACGCACATTGAATTGCTTCGCAGTTGTGCAGGTTTCCTCACGATGTTTTCCTTCACCGCAAAGCTCGTTAAATTTCAAATGTAATTCCGCACATGATTCGAAAAAACTCAGAGGTGCGAGCTTTGAACCCACGACCTCTGTTTGAGACGATAGGTCAAGCCACTAGGCCACCATCTCTATGGCCCATCTTGTTTTGAAGGATGTGCCAGCAGTGGACGTATAAATGGATGATGATATAAAAACTAAACTAGAACTAACAATGGTGCATTTGCTCTGGCGAATGGGGTATATTCAGAGTGCGTACTCGTATGCGATGGAATAGAGCTTACATTAGGAGGCCCTTAAACTGGCCCACAAATAAAAATAAATACACGATAACTTAAACGGGTGGCTGACTAGTACAATTCATCATCGTCATCATCATCTCAGCCGTAGGATGTCCACTGTTGGACATGACCTACCCCGGTATACCTCCAATTTCTTCGGTTGGAAGCGGCCTGAATTCACCGTGAACCCACGACTTTAACCATTTTAATCCATTTTAAGAAAAAAAATGGGATGAATGGGAATGGATGGGTCATAGTACTTGTGCAAGAATTCTTTTGGAACACTATCGCCGCCACCTTGCTTACAAATCTTGATGCTAAATAACAGTGACTGCACTTTTTCTGCTGTTACAAAAAGGATTTATCGCAATATTGGACTATTACAGAACGCATTTATACTCCAAAACTAAAATTGCCAGGCGTTCGTAACTTGCGCGCTTACATTCGGATAGTTAATGCAATAAATGACCCCGAGTGTGCATCTTGCGTTATTTGGCACTGCCACTAAACTGGCACTAGTGTCCAGATTTATGTCCAGCTTGCTTTGGTGCCATTACTCTCAGACTAATTCGGAGATTGTTCGTAAATGGGATTTAATTAAGCAACTCACACTCTTTCAGTTTCTATTAAAGTATAATAATTTTGCAGACGAATGTTGGGTTTATTTTGAATGTATTGAAACAATTTACTGAGCAGAGAAATCGCTTCTAATTCGACGACCGGATGGCTAAGTAGTTAGAGAACCTGACTACGAAGCTTGAGGTTCTGGGTTCGAATCCCGGCCGGGGCAGATATTTGTGTGAATAACACGAATGTTGGTTCTCGAGTCTTGGATGTTTAATATGTATTTAAGTATGTATTTATCTATATAAGTATGTTTATCCGTTGCCTAGTATCCATAGTACAAGCTTTGCTTAGTTTGGGACTAGGTCAAAATTGGTGTCAAGTGTCCCATGATATTTATTTATAGTTTTTTGAGAGGTCTCCTCAAGATTTACTATTTTTAAGGTGTTAAATTGTTTAAGCAAAACGTTTAAACAGTGAAGTTATTTATCACTAACTAGCGATTTACCATTCGGTCAATCATTAACTTTCCAGAAATAAACTACATCATTCTTAATCTGGATTTTATTAAATCATTAAAAACTGTTTCGTTTTTTTTTAAGATTCTCTGAATTTTCGTGTTAGTTTGTTTTGTGTAAAACATCTTATCTTACCGAGATAAACATTGACAAAGTAAGCTAAAACATAACTATAAATCGTATAAGCGATTTTACCACGTCCTCAAACAAAAAAACATGAAAAAATATCAATAGTTTCCCCCTGTGCAAGTTTCCGATTCTCTTAATAAACAGACTGGATTCATGTCGCGACGCAATTTCGGCTCACAGGTGTGAATATCATAATTCATAGTCAACTCAAGTGAAATCGGAGGAGTGGAAACGTGATTTACCGATGTGATATTCGGATCTTGTTGCGATGCCTTATGTTATTTGAGAACACTGAAGTACTACAATATAAATAAAAAAAAACAAATATAAAATTTAAAATATCTTGAAAAGCCCTCAAAAAGTGGGTTGGGTGAACTGTTAGATAGAACAATTTATAGCGTGAGACTTGAATTTTTAAACTGGTGTGGTGTGTAGTGCTTATGACCTAGACGAGAGCCACCATGCTTGGAGTTCTTTATCCATTGCATGCATACTACATTCGGCATTTATTCTTATTATTACTGTTATTTGTAAGGCACGAAAAGACCTACGATGATAAACTACTGCAATAAACATGCTAAAACTTACAATCTCGTAATGAAAACATCCCATCAAAAAAGGTTCAAAATCTTCTTGAAAGGATTGATCGTGTCAATAGAATTAACGGTGACTTTGCGATACCTAAAGAAACGAAAAGCTTTAATTCAGTAAACAAATTTCATCAAAACACCATAATTAAATCAAACTAGAAGCTTTTTATCATCAACCCTTACCAGTTAACATAATAAACTTGTGTTTCTGGCGAAATTCAATCCTTGTTTTAATTAATTTGATGACATGCAATTTCGGCGCCATTGTGCCATTTTAATACGATTTTCCGCAAAGACAACAGCGTCCAATCTCATTAACGTTGAATCAAAATATGAAATGTCGCCAAAATTAGATAGGAGGCCATTTCCGATTGGGGGCTTCATTCGATCAGGACTTGTTGAATGTTTTGCAAACACGGTTGTTTTATAAGTCTTCTTTTTACGAGGCCTTGGAGATTTTGTGCTGTTATGTTTGTTTATTTATCGGGCGAGAACTGCAATTTAATTTATTTTAAAGTAATCACATGCCGTCCGTTTAGACTTAGGTAGTTGTTGTTGTTATAATAATTTGATTTGTTTTTCAAATACTAACTTTGATAATTAACAAGTTTTACTATTGAATAATATTCACATTGTAAACTTTACATTACAAACCATATTTTTCGAATCACATGAATACAAAGCCGGTACAATTCTTAGAAATTGCTACTGATTTATATTTTGGATGCCAAATAGAGTGAAATAGCAATTTCCTCAACTTGGTTTTTTAGTCTTCACGTCTTGGTTGCGCCGTATTGCCGTGTGCAAGGAGGTGGACAAGCCTGGGCAACGCTGGCCGGAAACCTCTGATGCCATGCGGTATTCTTTTCATTGTCATCTTGTCGTCTGTCTGTCATATAAACAAATCATTCCGCTTGACAATCATAATAAGGAAGTTATCCTCAATAATCTACTAGGATTGAGTGATACTAAAGACAACGACGTGCACTGCCTTCAAAACCACCATCGCAAACCCGTGGCCAGTCAGGAGGTCGGCGGCGAACTTGGGTAAGTCCACCTTCCTTCGCCAACTTGGCACGGGCCGCACCATTTGGTCCTATTCGAACCGGTGTACAACCAGAGACCTTACATTGCGCTATCGTTCATAATTATGTACATAACCATTTAGTACAGTCAGTCATAAAAAATAGTGCACGTCATAGTTTTATCGCGGCATCGTTTTTTTTAGCAAAGTTACTGCTCTCATCCCGCTTCGTTTTATTCATTGTTTCATAGTTATAAAGTGTATTTACTTGTAATATAATCATCAGAAATTTGATCGATTTTTTTTGACATTTCGACATTTTTAATTGTTTTTCGGCATTCGATCAAATTTCAAATATGGACGCGGCAAAGAAATTAAATATAGCTATTGCTAAAAAAGAAGCAATATTTGCCCAGATGAATAGTTTATATGAAATCTCAAAAAGAGTTATTTTTTCAGAGAAGAAAAGTATTCAGGAGTTTTTAGCTAAAACTTGTAACCTGGAAAAATTATATGCTCTATTCAACGACATTTGTGATGAAGCAAACGCCTTAGAAATGGAAATAAATCCAAAATTCGTGCCAAATTTTTCCACATGGTCGGCATTTGAAACAATTTTCTCTTACGTCACATACGTGCGATCCAACGCACTGGCGCAGTGCAATGCGTCTAATGTGGAGGCAAAGGCTACAGACCCTAAGAGTGCTGACTTACGCATTAAGTTGCCACCCATAGAGATACCAAGCTTTAACGGGCAACCCGAAAGTTGGAGCCTATTTTATGAGTCTTTTAAAATTAACATTCAGGACAACCCGCAGCTGAGTGACGCTCAACGGATACATTACCTCGTGGGTAAGCTAAGCGGCACAGCACTTGCAGTGTTTGCGGGTATTGTACCTAACGCTGAAAATTATCCGCAAATATGGAAGGCTCTTGTTACTAAGTACCAGGACAAGAGGGCTTTGGGTACAATGTATCTAAATAAAATTTTGAATCTGAAGCAAGTTTCCAATACGGCTGTTCAACTGAACGAATTCATCGAACGTTTTTCGGCATCCATTAGTGCTTTGAAGCAGCTCGATATAGCTGACTTGGCGGATTTTATTTTTATGCATTTTGCGCAGAAACGGTTAGATCCGCAATTGGTTCAGGCATTTGAACTTCATGTTCGAGACAACGATATGCCACGTTGTTCCGACTTAGTGGAGTATATAAGGCATCAGGTTAAAGTATTAGAACGTACTACCACGGTCACATCGCGTTCGGCTGCCTATAGTAGCGCTGCTAGTACGTCACAATCGAATAATTTTCATAATAAATCACGGATCCATTTTCAAAATTCGACTTCACACGCATTTGCCGTAACTAACAGTGAGTTAAGTTTGAACTCCAAGTGTTTAGTATGCAACGGTACTAATCATTTTAACATGTATGAATGTCCGCAATTTAAAGCCATGCCAGTTAAGGTGAGGTACGACTACGTAAAAAATAATAAATATTGTACAAATTGCTTAAGTTACAAGCACACTAATTCTCGCTGTAATTCATCATCGCGGTGCAAGTTATGCAACCAAAAGCATCACTCATTGATACATTTTGACTCGGTCAAAAATAACGATTCTTTAACTGCTGTTAATATAGGAGAGCCTTTGCTGTCAGCGCAGTCGTCTTCGTTGCAGCCATCCGCTGCCGTACTGCCCTGCGTGCAGTCACCTGTAACTCAGTCGCCCTGCGTGCAACAGTCTTCCATGCAACCGCCCTGCGTGCAGCCAACGTGCGGACACCTGCAATTGCCGCAACTGCTGCCACAGCAACCGCCTCTAGCCCAGCCGCGCCCGCCGGCAGGCCCAGCCTTCGCTGGTGATTCTGTCACATATACCTGCCAGACGCAGTCAGCTACGCAAGGGAGTGAAGTTGTTTTATCAACTGCAAAGGTTCATGCCATAACGAATGAGGGCTACCCCTTAATTATAAGATGTATACTGGATAGCGCATCTCAAAATCATTTGATTACAACCGCATGCTGTAAGAAGCTCAAATTAAATATTAACATGCTGATGCATTCAACTATTAGAACTGTGGGCTCATTAGCCACAAATGTTCGAGGTTATGTCTCACTTAAGATCAAATCGCGCTTTTCGGATGATACTTATGATCTGCAGTTACTTGTTGTGGATACCATTACTGAAAAGTTACCCATGACTTTAATAGACACCTCAAAAATGAGACACTTAACTGGGTTACTATTAGCTGATGACAGTTGGTACATTCCAGGAAACATAGAAGTCATATTAGGGGCACAGCTGTTCCCGCACCTGCTACTTGGTGGCCGCGTGTCTCCTGCTTCTGAAGATACCATATCCGCAATTCCCGCACCTCCTGCTCTCGAAACTACGCTTGGCTACGTCATCATGGGCAGACTGCCTACTGTTTCTGCCATGCAAGACACAGCCTGGTCCTTCGGTCCTATTACTAATGATGAGTTAAATAACAATTTAAAACAGTTTTGGGAGCTCGAGGAGTTGCCGCAGAAAGAGCTTAACAGCCCTGAAGATTTCCAGTGTGAAGAGTTGTATCGAACTTCCACTTGTCGGGATTCTGACGGCAGATATTTGGTGGCACTGCCATTTAAAAGAGATCCAGCAATATTGGGTAATTCTTTTACAGTTGCTAAGCGCAGACTTATGTCTTTAGAAAATAAATTTAGATTAAATCCAGATTTGCGCAACGCTTACAATGACGTCATCAATGATTATATAGTAAAGGGTTATTTGTCAGAATTGACTGATCCAGCCATTCATGATGGTTACTTCATACCGCATCATGCTGTCATTCGCCTTGATAAGACGACAACTAAAACGCGCGTAGTATTGGACGCTAGCGCCAAAACTGACACAGATGTGTCGCTTAATGACTGCTTGCATATTGGTCCGAACCTTCAGGCAGATCTTTTTACACTCCTGCTAAACTTTCGTTTATTTGAGATTGCAATTTCTGCAGACATTCAACAAATGTATTTACGCATTCTGGTGATTGAAGGTCATAGAAAGTTTCAAAAGATCTTATTCAGATTCAGTGAAGAAGAACCTATTCGCGTTTTTCAATTCAATTCGGTCGCATTCGGCCTTCGCTCAAGCCCATATTTGGCTATGCGTACTGTGCGCCAATTAGCAGACGACGAACGCGAACGCTTTCCTCAAGCGGCTAATGTTGCTGCTCGGGAGCTTTATATGGACGATTTGACCACATCAGTTGCCACGTTAGAGGAAGGAATACGGCTTTCCAAGGAACTGATAAAAATGTTCAATGCGGGAGGATTTAAATTGGTAAAATGGGCTAGTAATTCCGCAAAGATGTTGGCCAACGTTCCTGAATCTTATCGAGCGGCTATTGAATTTAGTGACAGCGATAATTTAAAGGTGCTTGGTCTAAAATGGCTTCCAGTTGCTGACATATTTACATTTTCGACTTCTGCACCCGACAAAGGATGTTCAAAGCGTGCTATACTTTCTACGGTCGCTCGTTTGTTTGACATTCTAGGTTTAGTAGCACCAGTGATACTCTGTGCAAAGTTATTGATTCAGGAGTTATGGCTTGCTAAAGTAGGATGGGATGATGAACCTTCCGAATCAATTGTGAATCGATTCACCCAAATTAAGGACGAATTGCCTCTTTTAGAAAGATTAAGAATACCTCGCCATTTGAGTGTTACAAAAGGTTGCAAAGTTAATTTATTGGCATTCGGTGATGCCAGTGAAAAGGCTTATGGCTGCGTCATATATCTACATGTAACGCAATCAAATGGGGATGTGGATATCAACATTGTAGCGGCTAAGTCAAGAGTTGCTCCGCTTAAAACCATATCATTAGCTCGACTTGAGTTATGTGCGGCTCTTCTGCTTTCTGAGTTATTGAAACACGTTCATAATTCTTACAATGATCGCTATAAAATCGATAACGTCTTTGCGTTTTCAGACTCAACGATCGCGTTATCGTGGATTCATTCCTCACCGCACCGCTGGCAACAATTTGTTGCAAATAGGGTTAACAAGATCCACGAGAATATCTCACCTGATCGCTTTTTTCACATCAATGGTGGTGAGAACCCTAGCGATTGTGTATCTCGAGGTTTACTACCGTCGCAAATAATAGACCATCCGCTGTGGTGGCGAGGCCCTTCGTGGGCATTGTGTCCAATTGAAGAATGGCCCGTTAAACCTTTCACCCCATCAAAAGGAGAAGACATGCCGGAACTTAAAGGAACTGTGACTTTCGCTGCAACTTCATCTGAAGTGACATCACCGCTGTACGAGCTTACGTTAAGAGTTTCGTCCTGGCATAAGTTATTGCGAATTATCGTATATGTTCTACGTTTTCTGAAGAAACTTCCTCGATCGACGCGTATCCAAACGTCGGATCTGAACATTGCTGAGAATGCTTTACTTTGCAGCGTACAGAAGAAACACTTCGGAGTAATTATAGAGTCTGTACAAAAGGGAAAATTACTCTCTCCGGCTTTGAGAAAATTAAATATCTTCTTAGATGGAGATCTACTTCGAGTGGGAGGACGCTTAAATAATGCAGACATCCCTTATGAAAATCGACATCCCATTCTTCTCCCACATCGAGATCACGTGGTTGATTTAATTATAGATTATCTGCATCGGACTAATTGTCATACCCGAGGATCGCTGCTTATGTCATTGCTCAGACAGCGCTATTGGATCTTGGCAGCTCGTAGTGTCATTCGTCAGAGGACGCGCAAATGCAATTTCTGTTTTAAATGCGCACCTTCGAACCCTGCTCCTGTTATGGCGGATCTTCCTCCGTCTCGCGTACAAGAAGCCAAAGCTTTTACTCATACCGGGTTGGATTACGCTGGTCCTTTTAACGTAACCCTGGCTCGTCATCGCGGTATTCGGAGTCAGAAGGCCTACATCTGTTTATTCGTCTGTTTAGTGACAAAAGCCATACATATTGAGCTAGTCTCAGAGTTGAGCACCGATGCATTTCTGGATGCATTTAAACGCTTCATAGCCAGACGTGGAGCAATTTCTTGTCTCTATTCTGACAATGCCACTAACTTCATAGGTGCAAAACGACAGTTAGGAGAACTGTACGACTTCCTTAGTTCTAGGGAGTTACAAGATAACTTTCAAACTGAGTTAAATATTCATAGAATCAGCTGGCAAATGATTCCCCCTCGCGCTCCGCATTTCGGAGGCTTATGGGAGTCCAATATTAAGGCCATGAAATCTCATTTGTATCGCGTGATTGGTGTGCAAATTTTATGCTATGAGGAGATGTTGACTGTTTTAACACAGATTGAATCACTGTTGAATTCAAGGCCTCTATGTGTTTTATCGGATGAGCCTGAGCCAACAGCGTTGACTCCAGCGCATTTTCTGATGTCAACGCCGATTCAACATTTACCTGCGTACCCTATAGATACGACAGAAGTAATTTGCGTGACCGAAAACAACTGCTAGATCAGTTAGTACAGTCGTATTGGAAACGATGGCATCTGGATTACCTACACACGCTGCAAGTTAAGCAGAAATGGAACACGCCAGCATTGCCTGTGGCTGTTGGTACTGTGGTACTCGTGCACCAGGATGATTTACCTCCGCTTCGCTGGCCCTTGGGGGTGATACAGGAGGTTTTCCCGGGTAAAGACGGTATCATTAGGGTTGCGTCGGTCCGCACCCAAAATGGGGGCATATTTAGACGCCCTGTTATAAAACTGTGTCCTTTGCCGACACAGTGAATACTTCATTTTATCGTATTCAATTGGCCCAATAAGTTTGCCAAGTTATGTTACAAGTTATGTGTTCGCTTTCGTTTTCTTCTGGCGTTTAGTATATTTTTATTTAGTATCGCATCTTAGTTACATATGTGAGTTATTCATATTAGTTACAGTCATCACATATATATCATTCTTCTGGCACAATGTAAGGTCCTTGATTGTTGAAAACCACAGGTTCTCAAGGCCGGGAGAATGGTTGCGCCGTATTGCCGTGTGCAAGGAGGTGGACAAGCCTAGGCAACGCTGGCCGGAAACCTCTGATGCCATGCGGTATTTTTCATTGTCATCTTGTCGTCTGTCTGTCATATAAACAAATCATTCCGCTTGACAATCATAATAAGGAAGTTATCCTCAATAATCTATTAGGATTGAGTGATACTACAGACAACGACGTGCACTGCTTTCAAAACCACCATCGCAAACCCGTGGCCAGTCAGGAGGTCGGCGGCGAACTTGGGTAAGTCCACCTTCCTTCGCCAACTTGGCACGGGCCGCACCAAGGCCTAA
>NC_133493.1:8090654-8096718 GCF_025370935.1 Choristoneura fumiferana
CCTATTGATAACTGGATAGTGTAGTTATTTGTTCCCTGACTGTAAGCTGGGTCCTAGGTTTCAATCCCGGAAGGAGCATAACGTTAATGAATATGATGGCTTAGTACAGTCGAACAAACTTATTCATGTACCAGGATGGAACTGAGACACAGTTACTTTCCCATTTATAATATTAGTAAGTAAGTAAATATTAAAGTAAATGTGCTTTGGAAGTAGTATAAATTATAATAAAGTAAGCTACTTTGCAGCCTGATTCCAACGCAGTCCTTGCTGCCATTTTCTCATTAAGAGAAACATACGAGTACGTGTGTGTACACCGTCTCTCGTATATAACCCGTCGTACAAAAGCACTGTCAATTTATTTTATTTACACAATGTCATATAAGTTCTGTAAACTCATTAATAAGGGTTTTTGGTCACACCGCGACCTTCCAATTTAAGAGGTATGTAGAGAACACTTTAACTGTTCGTGGATTACGATTTGTAAATAAAAATAATTGTGTTCGGCCGAATAGCAAATAAAAACACATTGAAATAAAACTACTGTGTGGCAATTAGTACAGTTTGTATTTATTCAAATTGCTACCTTACTTCGCATCCAAGCAAACACTTAGTAAATGGAATCATGCTTTTATTGTTTTGTATCCCGGTTAGGTAAATACAACAAATATTTAAAAAATAATAATAAAACAAGCTTTTTCACAGACAGTCATTTTTGATGAGTGTATTTTTATTGTCATTGAAACAATATATTGTATATTGCATGTAAAAATATCGTGCTACCGGCCCCAGAAATAGAGACGTATCAGATATTTATGCACACTTTTTTATGTCAGACATTGGTGCTAGTGATTGTACCAGAAAAAAATATCCGACCAGTAGAAGTGGGTGGAATTGGTATTGCAAGATTGGACGTTAACGAACATTGCAAACTGACTTACAACTTACAACAAACAAAAACATACGAACTAACACTGTTAGTTAATTAAAAGCTTGTAAAATATTTAGGTAGTAGCGACGAAAGCTTATAAAGTGTAGTTTATTACCGTTGGTAAATACATTAAGCCACATTATACTCAATACAAATACAAGATTCCTATGGGATTACGGTAGATTTCTCGCATGAGCTCCGGGAAAATAGTTCTCGGAAATAAGTAAAAACAAAGCGTTCGGTCCTAGCCAATTTATGTTCCTATTAACGGGACTCTCGCGATTGATGTAGTGATCAAGTCAAGTCTTTAGTCAAGCGCCAACTTATATACGGGTTGGGTTTTGATACTACCGAAAATTAACTTCTTTATTAAAATTAACTTTACATACGTCACGAATTTCCTGTTAATCTGATGATTAAAACGCTACTTGAGAACAAAACCGTCACTAAACGAAATTTATGTCAGTTCGCTATGTTATAGTGTCATTTTTGAGAGGTTACAAATTTTGTTTAGTTACGATTTTGTTTAAACCATTTTAACACAAGCTTATTTATTTAAGTTTAATCTAATTAATAAAATGATAATACAATTAATAAAATATAGTTATTAATATTGATAAAAAGGTATATTTTTTTCCGGATTTATTGCAACTTCATAGTATTTTTTTAAGGTCAAATTATAAAATCTACAAATTTGACGAAGGCGAAGGTAGTATAGTATCGGACACATTTTAGTTTTTACAAATAAGTCTTGAAATTGGAGACTTTAAAATCATTTTAAATAATAATTGTGCACATTGAAGTTCATTCGTTATACCGTTTTGGTAAAAAGTATAATAACTTTTTCGATAACCGATTTGTATTAATTATTATTTTATAAAATTTTTGTATACTATCGGACATCTTGCGATAGTATCGGACAGTATACTTAAAAGGCCAAAATATATATATATATATATATATAATAAGCGTGAGAATAGGTGAATACTTTCAATAAATACCTCGGAAATATGTTCATCAGGGGAGTTATTACCTAACATTTAAGAAGAAAGTAACATTATATAATGTAGGAACTAATTTGTTAAGTATCGGACAGTTTGGTTTAGTAACGGACATCTTATTATTTTACTATTATTATTTATTATTTATCGATATTAAGTAAGAGAGAAAATGTTTAGGTACACAATCCAATATTGTATTGTCATGTAATTTAAACTACCTGCATACGTACCTATACGATTCGACAAGTTTGTCATTGTCTATTGGCAATTTCGCGTTTTATAAAAGACAAAAGCCATTTATTTAAAAAAAGACAATTGTCAGAAAATTTACGACAATTCGTCAAATTTTCTATGTCACTCGTAAATCCCACACCCCTATGTGGTTTAAAACGTCATTCCGTACAACTATGCCAAAATTCGCTTATACACGAGTTTATTCCCCTGATTTTCCTTCGTTAGGTGGCTCCTATTACCTAAAGTGTTAGGTACTATTTTATTTATTTTTCGCCAATTCTATTATTATTTATTATTAACTTACGTGTAGTAATGGACACAGGGACGTGTCCCATACTATACGAAACTTTCCTGTCCGATACAATACAACACGACTATCATTATAAAAAAATAAATTAAAAAATAACACGCCATTTTTCATTTGTTATAGTATCTTCAATTCAATCTGTAATAAACTTATGATACACTTGTAACGTGTGCTGTTTGTAATAACTTAAATTGTGCAGATAGTAAACAAAGCAAAAAAAAATATTCCTTACGTTGAAATTGATTTATCACATAAATCGATGCGGTGCCCTCAGGGGTGTCGGCAGCTTGCCACGGACTGGTTCATCGTGTATAGAATAGTATATTTTGCTTGTGTATTCATAGATTGGCGCTTAGACGTGAAATAGAGAAGTTATCGACATTGTCCGATGCTATACACTGTCCGATACTATACTACCTTCCCCTATTAACCTTCTTTTGCTAGGTAGATATATGTGTAAATGAAAACCACTTAAAAAAACAGACGGACACGGAAAAAAAACATCATAAATTGAAACACTTGACTCTGTTTTACTGCGAATTATTAATTATCTCAATTGCTTAACTAGTGTCGTGGAAAACTTCATTTGACCTGCTGAATGGTGCTTAAAGTTAACGGAAATAAAAAACACGTTGTATACATTATTACGATACCTACTATTAATGTCGTCAGTAAAAAATCACGTGATAAAGTGAATTTTTCAGCAAAACTTATTTTGTAACTGATGAAAATGCTATCCAAGCTAATAACGTTATCATTATCAAGCTAAATTTTATACCTACTAAGAACTAGCTGCTTAAAATGATTAAATAACTTTGCTTCCATTCCATTGCCTTTTTAATATTAACGTGCCTTTTCGAGCTCTAAGGTTACGATTAGTTCTTAGTAAGGACCTTACTGGTACTTGCCTAGTCATAAAATAGTAGTATCAAGATATTTATTTTCATTTTGATACACGCTTTGAATACTTTAAAATTTATATTAATCGGTTCAGCTGTTTAGACGTGAAGAGGTAACAAACAAAATAGACAGACTTACGCACTTTCGCCTTTGCAGTCGCTTAACAATACATACACAATGTTAACTTAAATTATTGTACAACACGTACCTATAGCAAAATATTTACGAGTATTGAACGTTATAAGTTAAGTATAATTTAATTTAATTTTAAGTCACTTATTGCACACATTATGATGTATGAGACAAAACAGAAAGAAAAATCATCACCTGCCTTTCATTTAGTTGGGTCTTCGGCGTTCAAAAAACATACCTACTCCTACACCACAAAAATCCTTTGTCCGAATGAAATGAGAGTGTTTTTAGATGTTAAAAAGTGTAAGTACTTAACTCTGAAGTTCGCGTTGGAAGCGCTCATTAAAAGTTTACATTTTAAATTAATGGGCATTTCTAAGGTACTCGTGAATTGCTGTTTACCATTTTTTGTGGGAACACATTGTGTTGTTTGTGGGGCTACATTGCGGGTTAAAGGATGTCTGAAGTTTCTTTACATGTAAATCAGTAATTCAAGTAACCCAACAAGGTATTGGGCCTAAAGTACCTACACTACTGTAGGTTAAGTACGTCATCATCCCCGCCTACATTCCCAGCACTAAAGATCTCCTACCTTTGTTGAAGTTTTCCAGTTTAGAAAATAATACAATTTAACCCATTAAGAGTACCAAAATGCACGTTCTATACTTTTACCCTTAAGTTTTACAAAACTTTCCACTACTAATTTGCATTTTTATTTTTATTTCTCTTTGAACCATTTTCACCAACCAACTAGCTACAAAGGGCTGAGACTGTTAGAACTAAGGGCAAAAAAAAACAACGCTACCTCTAAACAACATAACTACTCAAAACATACACTTATATTCGCGTCACGTAATGGCAGTAGTTGGAGATTTCTCTTCATTTTTCCTTCAGACAAACTTGGTAAGAAATTTTAAGATAAAAGAAAAACGTAATGATATGATTTGTGCCTTTGCAAATCAACACGAAACATTTTAGCCCTTTCGAACCCAGCCGAGTATGAAAAGAGTTACGACAATGGACTTTATGTACATTCCATGTCAAGTTCAAAATTCAAATGTAAGAATTATGACAGTGGACCTTATGTACAATCCATGTCAAATTCAAATGTAAAGTAACCCGCACAATCGTATCAGCTGGGCTCGAAAGGGTTAGATAACATTTGTTTACCCTGCTCTGACGTAGTAGGTTAGCTAGCGACTTTTATTTTTAAATTCGTGACAGAACATGGAATTATCAATTACATAAAACTCAGTAGCTGTAATTAAAAAGTTTAAAATACGTTCATAGCTGACTCAACTTCTGCCATTAAAATCTGGAGATTAAATGGGTAACGAGAATTCTTTGTTACATTTCTAAAATTCGTAAAGAGTTAAATAAAACCGGGTAGGCTTAAAATTCCCAGTAGAGTATTTTACTGTAGAGTAGCGAAACGAGTCGAAGTCACAGGTAAGTGGCTATTTTGTAAGTAGCTAGGCTGTGAATCAGGGTGAGGAATGTCAGTGTCTAATACAAAATTGTTAGTATTTTATTGAGTTTTATGGTAAAATTTAAGTGTGAAATAGAGTCAAAATATCAAATTTAGATAGATAAAACTTATTTTGGTACTGCAAACAAACGTTACACAATCAAGATTAAGAAATATAACACATCAAGCCAAACTTAGCAGAAAATAATTTATATTGTTCGCCTGCAAATTTTAAATTTATATTGCGATAAATAGTAATTGAAAATAACTACTTATGGGTGTATTTCTGTACAAAGTTCTTCGCCTGTAGTATCATGAGACGTCGTAGCTTTGTGATATAACTTTATACCAAAATCCCGATCGAAGCAATTATATGAATCTGAAATTGGGAAATTAAATGGAAACCTAATATACTTATCACAAATTACATTGGAGAATAATATAGCTTTAATACCTCGACAAGTCGATACCGAATGCTGGTAGGTACGGTGTTTAAAGAGACCTTTTCTATTTTACCTATACCACTTAAGAGGTCGCTAAAATCAGGTGTTCCTTTCTTTAACAGACAGAAATTTACAGAATTTCGTTTCGCAGAAAATGTTTCATATAATATTTAGTCCTTGTATTTTTACTTCGAATATTATTGTTTCAATTACTATTTACTTGAATGAAACATTTTTTAAAGAATTTTGTTTTCGGTTTATTTCTATTCACTATTTATTTTGTTTCAACGAAAATGTAAAAATATACGTTATGTTTATAATTTAATAAATATTAACACATTTTAATGTAGTCATTTTATATAGATTACATTTGGTTAGATTGTGGTTAGATTAGAGCTGTGATCCCACCAAAAAGCGAATCGCTACCAGAAAAGTAGGTTAGGTTAGGTTACAACTGTGAACATCATCAAATAAGGAATCTCAACCAGAAAAGAAGGTTAGGTTAGGTAAGAACTGTGAACACACCACGGAAAGTAAATCGCTACCGTTATAGGAGGGTAAATGCATTTTGTCGCAGGTATGAATTAAAAGGTTTAGAAACTAACCACATGAAATGTTTTTCTTTGTAATAAGTTTATATCAACTAAA
>NC_133493.1:8101083-8208584 GCF_025370935.1 Choristoneura fumiferana
CCATTTGATATGGCATCTAGATCGTGATTAATAAACATCATCATCATCCCAGCCTATATACGTCCCACTGCTGTGCACAGGCCTCCTCTCATAAATGAGAGGAGTTGGGCCGTAGTTCCCACGCGGGCCAGTGCGGATTGGGAACTTCCACACGCCATTGAGTTAGGTACTTCGCAAGTTTGTGCAGGTTTCCTCACGATGTTTTCCTTCACCGTAAAGCTCGTGGTAAATTCAAATGTAATCCGCACATGAATTTCGAAAACTCAGAGCTGCGAGCCGGGGTTCGAACCCCCGATCCTCTGCTTCAGAGGCGATAGGTCAAACCACTATGCCATAAACTTGAATCATTTAAACTTTAAACTGTCTTAAAGGTATACATAAATCACATTAAATGACAACGTGAGTGCGAGTTTTATTTTGGTGAATGTACTTCGCATTAATGAAAAATAATTATTTTTCAGCAAAAAAATCTATACTTAAGTACGGAACCTTGTGTGTGACCGACACGCTCGTAACTGGTTTTTTCCGCTCCAAGCAATTGTGCCCGCTCGCGACCGGTAATTGCTGGTGCAATATAATGCTTAAATTTTCACTTGTGTTTCTTGTTGTTTGCTTTGTAAAGAAATTCAGTGTAAACTTGTAGTCCGTAATTTCGAAAAATCCGAACGATTAAATTATTAAAAATAGTTACATAGGTAGCTTGGGTATTAATAGCTGAAATATGCCGAACATCTTTAAACCAATCCCCAGTTTATTTTAAACAACATATCGAACGAAAAGCAGACTCTGATGATCGGGTCTACGCATCATAATACCGAAAATTCATAATACTTATAGCTAAAATATTATCAAAATTAAAATATACTGACTTTAACCCGTTGCATTTGCATGCGCCAACCACTAGATTTAACGCGTAGAATTGAAAGACAAGATTTCGTAAAAAATCCGTTGGAATTTTCAAAATTAATCGGGACCCTAAATTAACGAATGAACAGCCGCGCAAATTTGTATGTTGTAATCCAGCAGTTGCAAATTTCCATATTTTCCCAGATTTGGTGTTAATACCGGATTACGTGCTATAATTTTAATCTACTTATCTATTATGCCAAGTTTCATCTAGCCAAACCATTTTAGCAAGAATGTAGAAAATTTTACCCGTTTACAATATTACTAGTACAATTAAATAAGCGTACCAAACCCTTGGGCCGTAACGCACCATGGGCCCTGACAATGTGTACTTCAAAAACATGTTTGCAAATTCGTTAAAATAATTGTTTCGTTTAAAATAAAAAAAGAACATTTTGTCAGATACAGACAATTGCTAAAAATTTTGTTCAGCAATTAGTTTGACAACGAGGCTGCGTAGTTCGGCAAAACAAGCTTACTTTTATTTTAGATGGCATGTTTTTGCGTAATTTCAGAATACGTACATTTATTATGAAACCTATTTTTATCTAAACGGCCTCAAATCAAAAATTAGCGAAATTATTGTGAATTTCAAAAAACATGTTTATGAGTCCTCTGAGCTGTAGTTAAATTATACTTCGTATCCCTTAGAAGACGATTACACTATTTACAAGCAGCAGTACGTAGTATGGTGCCGTCCTTATCACACCTTTAGAGACCTTAAATCAGATCAAAACATTCTGTCTCACTCGCTCATTGTCACCCCACTGTCGTGCCCGCGCTAGTGCTCGGCCATCATTACGTATTTTAGTGTCGTCCAAGTCACACATTTCCCGCTTCTAAGAATTACGGTCAACGGTGACCTCTGCGCACTATGGGTGGAAAAAGGAGATACAGAGGTCGAGACGACGACGGATATGAAGAAATTATGCGAAAATTACGGAAACTAGAAAAGGAGGTAAAAAGGAAACGTTCAATTTCTATTTCCGGTTCCGACGATGGTGAAATGGATTACCAATTATACGGTTAGTCTTACAACTAATTCCCTACATTTTATAGCTAACGACTGTCGCCTAGAATGGCCAGGTTTTTATTAAATTAGCCCTAGAATGCACTCCCACGTAAATCGTGGGGAATACGTATATAGCTAAATGCAATGTATTCCATGTGCATATAAATGTTATTTCTGTACTTCGAGTCGGTGGCAAGATAGCATATTTTATATATAGCTATATTAAACATCTCCGCGTAAATCGCGTTGAGCGCCGCGCCGCCGCGCTTACTACCTCCGCGTATACCGTGTTGAGCGTGCGCGTCTACCCTCGAATACTTATACTTTTTCTTTATACACTCAACGTAAATCGTACTTGAGTATAAAATAACGTATGTTTCAATACTCTGACGTAAATCGTAGACGAGTAATTATCCATAATGATACTTGGTATGATTCAATAGTCTCACGTAAATCGTAGACGAGTAATTACACATAATGATACTTGCTGTACTGACTAGTTACGGTACATTAAAAAAAAAAAAAAAAAGAAAGGTACAATGAGTTCTGGATTTGTAACTCATACTTCATTTCAGACGATATTTCGATGGACGAATTCGATAACGTGATTGGCACCCAAGATGGTCCGTCACCAGCAGCGTCGAGCGCCCCGGGGCCAGCCGCGCCGCTCGCGCCGGCCGCGCGCCCGACGCGCCGCCCGCGCACGCCGATGTGCTGAACAACGACGAGCCGTTGATCGACGATGCACAAAAAACAGTGCAAGATTTAGAACAAGACATTCTAGACATTTTAGGTGACGACCCCAGTACAGGAAATCCCTATGGCGAAAATTTGCACAAAGATATCGCTTCCAGATGGCAAAATATCTTGGTTAACGGCCTCAATAAAGATAATAGAATCACATTGCAAAAGCTTTACCTACCGGCAGAAAACTGTCCTTACATGACAGCGCCCAAATTAAACGCAGAAATCAAAGCTGCGCTCACAGAAGTAAATAACAAAAAAGACATTTACAGCCAGTCAAGGCAAAACCAGCTTACAAGCTGTTTAGCGGCTATTGGGAAAGTTTTGAATATTGCTTTGGCGAAAAATCAAAATATACCCCAAGACATCATAAAACCCCTGAGCGACGCCGGTCGCCTCTTATGTGATTACCATCACAAAGAATCATTGTCACGCCGATACGCCACTATGAACTCTCTCAGTAAGGAAACGAAAGACGTCCTTAAGAACACAAAAATAGACGAATTCCTCTTTGGTTCCGATCTGGCCGAAAAGTTAAAAACATCCAAGGCAATTTCGAAGTCTGGGTTGGAGATGAGGACACCCGTCGCTGGGCCATCGGGTGTACGGAGGATCGCCAGCACCGTATCACAAGTCCCTGCTGTTCACCGTAACCCGACTTTAAACGCGAGGGGGGCTCCGCGTGCGCCGGCCGCCGAGCCACGAGCGAACCCCGCCTCACGACGGCCGCCCGCGCCGCGCCCGCCGGCCTCCCGCGCCCGGCACGCGCCGCCGCGCCAGCACCAGCGCTCCCGGAGACAGTGACTTCAGACCCGCAGGTACATGTGCCTGTCGCTGGCCGACTACAATACTTTTACGATCAGTGGCAGAGCGTCACTGACGATAATACGATCCTCTCGTGGGTCGCGGGATACAAAATTCCCTTTAAAATGGAACCCATTCAATCGTCAGTCCCCAAGGAATTATGTCGCTCTGAAACTGACAGTAATATTATAGATAAATGTATAGCAGATATGCTAGATTCTGAATTTATTTCACATTGTGATCCTTGTGAAGGTCAATATTTATCGCCCATTTTTACAGTTCCAAAGCCGAACGGGAAACATAGATTTATTTTAAATCTTAAAAGTTTAAATAAGTATGTTCAAGTAGACCATTTTAAAATGGAGGATTACCGCACGGCTTTGAAACTGCTGAATCACAATGATTTTATGGCCACGCTCGACTTAAAGGACGCCTATTTCTTAATATCAATTGATATACATGACCGAAAGAAACTGCGTTTCCAATGGAAATCACAACTCTACGAGTTCAATGTACTTCCATTTGGCCTATGTACGGCGCCATATGTATTCACGAAATTGTTAAAACCTATTCTACTTCACCTGCGAATAACTGGCCACGTCTTTGTAAATTACCTAGATGATTTTTTTTGTGTCGGATCTAATTATGAAGAATGCTTTAATAATGTCTCAATAACCCGGAAAACACTAGAATATCTTGGATTTTTAATTAACTATGAAAAAAGTCAATTGGCCCCCAATACTTGTTGCAAATTTTTAGGATTTGTGTTTAATACCACTAATATGACTATTTCATTACCACAAGAAAAGAAAAGCCGTATTAAAGAATCAGCCAAATTATTTGTGCATATAAAAAAATGCACTATTAGGAAACTTGCCGAGTTCATTGGTCTTCTAACGTCGGCCTGCCCCGCTGTGCGATACGGCTGGGTGTATACCAAGTTATTCGAGAGAGAAAAGTTTTTGGCGTTAAATTACTCTGAAAATTACAACAAAGTAATGCGCATAAGCTCAAATTTGAGAAATGACTTTACGTGGTGGGTTGATAATATCGATAATAGTTTTTCCCCTATTAAAAATGATAGTTACGAGTTAGAGATCTGCAGTGATAGTTCTAGTTTCGGCTGGGGAGCGGCCTGCAACACTGACACGGCTAGTGGCAATTGGAATGCATCAGAGCTGTCCAGACACATCAACTACCTCGAGCTTAAAGCTGCTTTTTATGGACTAAAAATTTTCGCCGCTCACCTGATGAACTGTAGTATATTATTGCGAATAGACAACACCACTGCCATAGCTTACATTAATAAAATGGGCGGTGTGCAATTTACACATCTAAATGAATTGGCACGTGACATATGGCAGTGGTGCGAAGCCAGAAATTTATATATATTTGCGTCATATATTCGATCAGCGGATAACATCGTCGCCGACCACGCTTCACGTCAACTGTCAATAGACACGGAGTGGGCTCTAGCGGACTATGCGTATAAAAGTATTATACATACCTTTGGGGTGCCAAATTTTGATCTCTTCGCGAGTATACAGAATCACAAATGTGAGAGGTATGCGTCGTGGAAGCTCGATCCCCAGGCTGAAGTCATAGATGCTTTCACTTTTAAATGGAATAAAATTAAATTTTATGCTTTTCCTCCATTCTGCCTTATTACAAAAGTAATCCATAAAATAGTAACAGACAAAGCAGAAGGCATTATAATTGTTCCATACTGGCCCTCTCAGCCTTGGTACCCCATATACAGCAAACTTGTAGTGTCACAAGAGCTATACTTCAACCCTGACCCGAGTCTATTGCATTCACCTTTCAGAGAAGCTCACCCACTCCATGCGGAGCTTACCCTGGTGGCGGCGAGATTATCCGGCGGTAGCTGAGCCGGCGCGGTGCACCCGCCGCCTCGCTCCAGCTGATGATGGCCTCATTCTCGGAAAAGACTGTTAGTCAATACAATTCATCTTTTAAGTCATGGTGGACATTTTGTGTTAATAATAACGTTGATTATTGTAACGCTGAAGTTCCTGAGGTTATATCATACTTGACTGAACGTTTTCAGTCTGGAGCTAGCTACGCGACTCTGAATACTTCCAGATCTGCACTAGCCCTTGTCCTCGGCTCTGCTGTAACGTCACATGAATGCATTAATCGATTACTTAAAGGTATATTTCGTCTCAGACCACCTACACCTAAGTATGATATGACCTGGGACCCCAAGCAAGTACTTGACTACTTATCTAATTGTTTTCCTCATGAACGAATCTCCTTGCAGGAGTTATCATTCAAAACGATAACTCTCCTTGCTATCGCAACCGCACAAAGGATGCAAACTTTAAGTCTGATTAAGTGTAATAATATAATTAGTAATGATGATGGATTATTAGTTAAAATTGATGATTTGATAAAAACCTCCAGACCAGGAGTCTATCAACCACTTCTACGGCTACCATATATAATTGAAAATGAAAAAATATGCCCGGCAGCCGCTTTAAATTCATATTTAGATAAAACTAGAACCCTTCGTAGTGATCAATCGGATTACCTGTTTATTAGTTTTAAAAAACCCCATAAAAAGGTGGGCTCCCAAACGTTAGCTCATTGGGTTAAATCAACATTACAAAAAAGCGGTGTTGATATCAGTGTATTCGGGGCGCACAGCACGCGCCACGCGTCCACGTCGGCAGCGCACCGCGCGGGCGCTAGCCTGCAGGTGGTTCGTAGGGCCGCTGGCTGGAGCGAATCTTCTAATGTTTTCCTGAAATACTACAAAAGAGAACTAGCCCCGCATAATGCTGGCAACGATTATGTAAATTCATTGTTTAATTCCCAAATTGATTGAAATCACTTTGAAGTAAATACGAATCTCAAATATAAACATCTTTTATTTTTATTTTTTTGTATCTACTCTAAACATCTGCTTGTAAATAGTGTAATCGTCTTCTAAGGGATACGAAGTATAATTTAGAATTAAACGAACTTACCATGTGAAGTTCGACTTCTAATTATACGAGTATCACGAAGAAGACGATTACTAAACTCCCGCCCATCCCGTTAACACTATCCCCATTACAAAAAAAAAAAAAAAAAAACTTTTGGACCATAGGACTTACAGATTTTTGTAAATCCCATGGTCCCAAATAGTACATAACTTTAAACTTAATGATGGCCGAGCACTAGCGCGGGCACGACAGTGGGGTGACAATGAGCGAGTGAGACAGAATGTTTTGATCTGATTTAAGGTCTCTAAAGGTGTGATAAGGACGGCACCATACTACGTACTGCTGCTTGTAAATAGTGTAATCGTCTTCTTCGTGATACTCGTATAATTAGAAGTCGAACTTCACTTAAGTTTTTAATATATAATTATTAGTATTCTTTAAATTCTTTATCAATGAACAATTTGACTTTATAAAGTACCTACAGCTAGTAAACTTGCAGTACTTGCGGGTGAGCAAGGAAATTCTTTTAGTTAATTTACCTACACTCGACCGTTATTGTTAATTTGTTCTTTATAAAGTACGCAAAGACTCACGAGTATATATAATAAAGTCCCATTCCCAGGATTTAAAGGTGTTCCCAGGATTTTAATTATGGTCTTCATTTACATAGGATGAAAATCACCTGTTTCTTGTTTTAGCGGTCAAGATTTTGGTATTTTTATCTACTACACGCATACATACAACACGCACACACACTTTGGTGTCGCTTGCGTGAATCTTTACAGTTTAATTACTGAGAATTCAATGAATTTCTATGAAAATCACACTGCGCAGTGTTTTATACTATCGTATTGCAATTGTATATAAAGTGAACTAAAAATTAACAATTCTTTTGAATGATACTGGCGAGTCGGCAATAAGTAACTATTGTCAAATGTATCATTTGACTAAAATGTACAATATCCTAACTTTGTGCTTCCTGAACTGATAAACCGTTAACTTTTCGGATATTTTGAATACTTATCGTGTAGCTTACGCAAGATTATGCTAGTTTTATGACTGTTTCAGAAAGTTTGGGGTTTTGCAGATAGAAGTTTTGAGAATTATACTTTTGGTTCGTGATGCATTCGCTGTACAAGTTCTACGCTGCTAAATCTTGTTTATAATATAATACATGGTATAAAACAAAGAGTAGTGGATGTGTATCAAAATTACATGATGGACAGTATACGTAATCGGCCTTTCGTCATCATCGCCATATATCAGCCGAACGACGTTCACTGTTCTTAGATAGGCGTCCCCCACAGACAGATAATTGCTTCGGTTGGAAGAAGGTTGGAAGGTTGTCCGGATAACCTGGTTAAAGCCGCTGATCGATGAATGTAGGCCGTTTCCAACGGAATCGTCATTTGATAAATATAATGCAATTTTTAGAGAAATTGTCAACCTTCCATTCCATTCCAGTCGTTTTCTCATGACTGAGGATAGTGGTCATCAACAGGCGGCCTACATTTAGATAGTGATATTATGTTTACGTATGCATAGGTACCTAGGTTAGTCCTTTCTAAATAAACAGTGTTCTACCGTTGCTCGGACTAATCACTTATCTCCAACCCGTACTCCTCTATAGAACAGATTAGGATTATTTGTTTCCATCGGCTTCTGTCCATGCAGACCTGACGACGGAGCTAAACCTCGGGGCCTTGGAGTCCCTAATTTGATCGGTCCATCTGGTAGGAGATCTGCCTTACACCACTGTTAAAATAAACCTAGGTATATGGATCAAAAATCGATGGACGATCAAAAATATTTGTCTAATTAATAAAGTTTCGCCGACTTGATTGACTTGCAAAAGGGCCTGATTGACTTAACTTTACTGGAAATCAAAGGGTTAGCAGCTATATCTTTCAAATAATCAGCATAGCTATTCTATAATGATGCCACGGGAATCATTTCTAGATTTAATTTAGCTTTTAGAAACTAGTTTTAATTATTTTAGTTTAATTAATATTTAGGCCTACGTATCTATTTCAGTTTTCTGTTTCTGTTATTTTTTGTTGTTGTAGTTATCAAGTAACAATTACAATTACATTAAATAACAAACAAGACTTTAAAATTGTACTTACTTTAATTTAATTTAATTGTTACTTGCTGTTGCTAACTCATACATTTTACTGAAGATTGATGATTTGATAACAATTTCTATATTCTTGTCACGTTCCTCGAGCACCATTGTACTCGTATGCATCTTCACTATACCACGCGCCATATAAATCTGCCAAAAGTTCATTACTTAATATTCAGTTTTGACGCATTTTTGAGATACATTTTTTATACGACATCTTTACGTTACTCCCGGATTGTGTTCGAATCGCTTAACGGTATAGTGCCAATTCAATTATTGGAAATATACCTTTATAGTTTTTGTGGTACTAGTCGTGGCAATGAACTTTTAGGCAAAGTTAGGCGGGCGAAGGTATAGTACTTTCCATCTATGAAATATTTTTGTAACATCCGTAATTAAAGTTTCACTGGTGGTTTCACTAATAAGACGACGCGACGTGTCACGTCAAAGATAAACTTGAAGGAAAATATTAATTCAGTGTACAAAAGTAAAGTTTCATTTGTTCTTGTTCTTGGTTCTTCCTTCTTCGCTGGGAGATGAGAAAGGTAACTTGCTGCTTTTACAAATGTTGTACATAAGTTTGGGCGAACATAAAGCTTAGGAAGTATGACAATGCGGTACTGAAATGTTTTGAAAAAGCTCTTGTTTTTGACAATATTTTGCAAAACATGTTAAATATTCTGAAATTTATCACGATAATAATAAAGCGTTACAAAAATAAAACCATATATCTAATAAATTTATCAATGTCTTTCGGGGATCAACAGCCGATCTGATCTACCTTGCTCTTAATAAAATGTTAGAGCATCTGTGAGTTTTACGTTGGTGTTATCTCTGGGAAAACGCGTATTTTCTAGTTTTAGCCCGGGCAAAAATTGAGCGCCCAATAAATGATCTAAGCCATAGTCAAAATCTGACTCCAGAAATTTAAAGTCTACAAATTATTAATCACTATGACTTTCATCTTCACGAATATTGCCGAGAAATTATTATTAATAATATTAAAGTTAAATATTAAAAGACGTAGCTCTTTTGTTTTTTGTTTTGTTTTTCCATCCTTTCCTTTATAAATCTTACTAATATTTGATGATAATACAACAGCGAATGTGAGTGACAGCTTTACATTTAACGCATTCAATTTTGATTTACATTGCTGCTTGCTTGACTGATTTTAAGGGTTGCCAGAACTAGGTTATCTTTACAAATTGCTTGTACCAAAACTAGCTGGCCTAGTATGGATAGGGAATATGGCAACTGCACCAACACCATTGAATTGCTGGTGTTCTTTAATGAAATTTTTCGTCGCAGTCAGAAACAAAGACTATAACTTAGTTCCGGTTTTCAAAGGAAAGTGTCTTATTTAAATAAATCGTCAACAAGCTCCATTGTTTTAAGATTCTTAATAGCTCCTCTGGCTTTGTAACCATTTTGTACAGTTCTTAATGATCTAGCTTTGACGACGCGACGTTTTCAGACAATGACTTCATGGCTTTCAAAATTTCAGGTGTTTCAGGATAATAATATCCTTTGGAATCTCTCAAAGACATTACGTAACCTTTGTTTTAGACGGATGTTATAGCCATTATCGTATTATTATGTATTTCTACTTGTATTTAATTATGAGTAAAATATGCGTAAGAGGGAGATTTCTTTTTTACTTTATAGTATACAATCATCATCATTAGCCATTGAAAGTCCAGTGTTGGACATTAGGCTTCCCCCTATATACACCCAGTTGCTTTCATCCACCGTGAACCCGCAACTTTAACCAGGTCATCCGCTCGTCTCGTTGGTGGAAGTCCTACGCTGCGCTTGCCGATCCGCGGTCTCCACTCGAGAACGTTTCGACCCCAACAGCCATCTGTTCTCCGTGCTATATGGCCTACCCATTGTCACTTCAACGAGTTAATTCGCTTGGCTATGTCGTTGACCCTTGCTTTTTTTACGTATCTCCTCATTTCTGATTCGACCCCATAGAGAAACCCAAAGCATACGAGTAGCTATCTCCATAGCACGCTGAGCAACTTACGCTGAGCTAAAGAATCGGCAACATCTATGTAGTATATATGTCGATCTGTCTTTAAGGGAATACACACATATAATTAGTTCTGTGGGTGAAACTAAATAAAAGCCTGTAAAACTGTACAGTCTAATATTTACCGCCACCGAATAACCGCCCGGGACTCTTAACCCTTCCAAATTATTCAAATTATCCACGCTTTCCCTCCGTAACACACCCCTATCACTTAGATTACAAAAGTAAGGAATTGTAACCGACTAAATGATCCACATTAAGAAGTCTCAAGTCGTTATGAACAAGATTTGAATATTTTAATGCTGCCAGATTTATCTTGCTTAAAGTTTAATTTAAGTGGATCCGTGTGTCTGAATATTTTTTATTCGAAAGCTTTGGAGCTCTTTTTAAAATTGAATTTTGTGTTTTCGCGGTATACAGCGTTTTAGGATGTTTAATACATTGACAGGAGTAATATGGGGTGTTTTTATTTTCGTTGTAAGCTTTTGGGCGAGGTCGAAAGTTATTTGATATTTTTAAGACGATAAGCACGAATTGACCACATTTCTTTTTGAGTTTGATTAAAAAATAATCGAACTTATATCTTTTACTTATTAACCAATTAAAAATTACAGCATTACAATTAGAAAAAAAATGTGCTGTAAAATTCAGTTATACAAAAAAATACAATTTTTTTTATATATAATGTACATATTTTTTTACTAAGTTATTTTTTGGATAGTTTTTATTTAAATTGTACATTCATTAATTTGTTTTAATGTGTGTTATTTAATAAAGTTAATTTACTACAAATTATGCTTAAAAAAACAAAAAGTTAAAATGCTTGTTTTTTATGCTTTCATGTTAAGAGTACTCTGCGACCCCAGGTTCGAACCCATATATGCCTCTGCTTGACAGGCCACAGGTCAAACCTACGTAGTTCAGGTCACTAACCAGTAATTGTATTTTTTTAGACCCTTCAGTGCACTTGCGGCCCAAACTTGGCTGACTTTTAACCCGTGCCTGTCATCCTAAACATGAATTAACGTAATTTAAAAATTAACATCGACAATGGAACTGAGTATTTACCTAGTATAATCATGAGAATTGGAACATTGGATTGAAATAAACTAAGCATAGTAATAAATTAAAAGTAAACAAATAAGAACTCCAGTAAAGCACGGCGCATTCGCCGCGGCGCCTCCATTGAATCGTATAGGTCCGAGTAAACGTCTCACATAAATTGTACTACGTCCGAGGCGGGGCGCTGGGGTACGGACAGGGTATTCGATACCGAAGTTAATTGAATTATAATGAAATTGTTAAAAAAAAGAGGCAAACCGAAGAGGACGTGGGACTACTTGGACGAATATCAAGTAGAGCGACAGGAGCATGCTCTCGACAGGAACAAATGACGAAAAAAAGGAGAGGGTTTCAATTCAATTCAATTCCATATCGAAAATATCTCAATCTTAATAATCTCAATCTTGAGATATGTATGCATAGGAAAAATTCGTGTCTAGATTCCTGTCCAGCAGTGGTGTAGGGGTTATAGCACGCAGCACGGAATGCTGATGACCTGGTTTCGATTCCCAGTGCTGGTCTCTTTTTTCTGGTTTTTCTGTGCATCCATGTCTCAGTTTGTTTGGATACCCGTAAAAGTAACAAATTTGGAGTTGAAATAAAAAATACAAAAATACTCCAAAAAACCAATCAATTCAATTCATTTATTGCTTGAAATCAATGTAAGTACATTTGTATATTATTACAATATAGTCCATTGTCCATAGGCATGCAATATAGGTACATTATTTTTTTCCCCAACAGTGACACATTAAAGGGCTAAAAAAAATACTAAAATTATTACAATTATGAATAAACGGCGAAATTGTCAAACCCACACCACTAATCACCACAACTTAAGAAGTGACATTTGACAAGTATTGGCAAGTAGCTAAAATTGATGTAATCAAATGATAGAAATAAGTGGTAGTCAGGAATAACTACTACTTATTCTGTCATATCCATACTAATATTATAAATGCGAAAATGTGTGTGTTTGTATGTTTGTCCGTCTTTCACCTCGAAATGGAACGACAGAACAACGTGAGGGCAAAAGCTAGGAATATTATGAAACAACATGAATACTAGCTTTTGCCCGCGAGTCCGCCCGCGTGGTATTCGGTTATCGCGCGCTGTTCCCTGGGATAAAAAGTAGCCTATGTCACTCTCGGGCCCATAAACTATCTCTATGCCAAAAATCACTCAAACTCAAACTCAAACTCATTTATTTGCTTTGAAACAATACAAAATACTGAATCAGACCCTGTAAGGGCACTGCGATAATGCTATTATTAAATTAACCTTGACGTCCTCAAGTCGATCCGTCGCTCCGTTACGGCGTGACAGACGGACAAACACACACACTTTCGCATTTATAATATTAGTATGGATTAGTAACATGATAATTTGTTTGGAAAAACTATTGACCTACAATAACAGTACTTGAGAGATTCTCAACAAAAACAAATTATTAAGTACTCAACAACCTCTCGCATGCAAAATACCTACTCTCCCAAGTTTGCCATACACTATTTAAGTAGGTAATACTACTTAGTGTGAAATATTAAAACTGTCCGCTCGAATGCACCTACAACACTAAGAGTAAATGTAAAAGAACGTTCACTAGTGGACTCACAATTTGTCTTGCAATACAGCCCCACTGCGACCGAGCGGAATGGACAAGTTGGCTACAAAAGGAATCGTTCAGTCCGAACATAGTACTTTGTGCAACTGGATATCGGTGTATTAGTCGCCGGATGAACTTTTTCTCTGGTTACTTCTTAACCGACTTTTAAAAAGGTGTGTCTCCATTTGATTGTTTTTTTTTTTTCTGTGTGTTGAAATTCTCTCTAGGTCAACCGAATTTGATTACTCTTATTTTTATTTGAAAGTTGATGCTTATGGTAGATGCTGATGTAGAAATTTGATTAAGCCAGTAATTTTTGAGCGATCTTTAATAATGCGAGCAGTTGACATTAACTACAATACTTAGATTAGTTAACTAGTGAGAATAAAAATTACAGTAAAAAGTTGTATCGACTTCAAAATTGTTTATTAGTACAGTACCTTACCACAAGCCAGTGGGAGTCATAAAAGCCTAATAGATAGTATGTAGTTAAGGCAGACGAATTAGAAAAAGTCTGGAGGATTCGAAAATATTCACCGACACCGTTGTCAATATGACTGGTAGGTACCGTATAGTAAGTGTAAAGAATGTTGCAATATAAAACGTAGAAGTGCTGAACTCGCGTCAAGTTTTTTTACATTCCTGGTCAGCCTATATTATTTTAGTTACGAAATGCTCATTGCCACTATTACATTACATGAAGAACAAACGTTCTTCAACTTTCACTTTAGTGAACTAGTCAAAAAACTACAGAATTTTTAACATCCAAAAAGCTATCCGTCTTCGGACCCGGGAGAATACTTTACTCTATATTGTATTGACCTGCATCGAAGACAACAAAACTTTGAGCATAAATTGTCCGCCGTCCAAGTTCATCCGAAGGTTTAGCTGGATATCTTAGCTGTAAACTTTAGTTCCAGTGGAGCCAAGCAACTGATTAAAGCTAGTCGAGTGTGTTCCGAATGAATGCATCGCATCGTACAACTAATATCACGAATTTAAAAGTTATCGTGGTTCAGTGAAGTATTTGTTTGTAATGGATAAACTCGGAAACAGGCTAGGGGGCCTAGGGGGTTAGTCATTTTGGTCTAAAAAGCAGCTGGTCTACGTAGCAAATTAGCAATTGGTCTAAGTAGCAAGTAGTCCAAGAAGCAACTGGTCTAAGTAGCAACTTGTCTAAGTATCAGGTAGTCTAAAATTCTTTGGCTCAAAATCAACGGAGCTCCGCTTCGCGGAGTTCCTATTCCGCGTGGCTGAGGAGCTTCGCGCTTTGATGCAACTCTAACCTAACCTAACCTATGTACTTTCACGTTTTCGACAAAAACAGGTTAGGAGGACCAGTTGCTTTTTAGACCACTTGCTACTTAGACCAGTTGCTTCTTAGACCACTTGCTACTTAGACCAGTTGCTTTTTAGACCAGTTGCTACTTAGACCAGCCACTTTTATACCCGACTGCCCGAAGGAGGGTTATGTTTTAAGACAAGATGATACTAAGTCCTAAAACGAATTACTTCTTGACAATGTAGGTACAGTCAACTATAAAGAGATGTATCCATGTTAATCTTACAAAATGATGTAACTTTTCGCATGCCATAATTAATTACTCTTGGTTGGTGATATTCGAGTAGCAACAAAACCTTATCATCATCGAATGTACACTAACTAAGCCTCTTTTACTATCAATGTTATATAATGACAAATATAAGCAAATGGTCAATGCTCCAAATAAAATAAAGCTAATTTAGCTAAGCGGAGGTACGTAAATAACCACTACATTGCTATCAGTTTCCTGTCATTGGCTGACATAAAAATCGGGCCTACTCAAAAGTGTCTACATTTTATTCTCCCTTTTATGACACTTGACATTCAATCGCTCATACAAAATTAACTCAAAGAAATAAACCGCGTATTCAAAAGAAAGTTTATCGTCCATAAAGTGAGTCACTAACATCGTTAAATTGGTAGGGAGGGATTTATTCTTGATAATACATTTTATGCGATTACTCTCTGAGATGAATTCGGATCGCGTATTTTATGAGTGTCCTTTTTTACACACTGCTGCGTCCTTTGACTTCTTTTGCTGTTTCTAATGTAAGAGTCACACTCTTGTCGATGGAGCCAATGAATATGTCTCCATTCTTCCTCCTCACAGCTGCTTATTTGAATCGTTAATATAGGATTCGATGGCCACTTTCTCTTTTATTTGGTTTGTACGGCTAAACTTTGGTATCCCTCTTTCTCGCTTTTCTTTTAATTTTTCTTATTAGGTGTTATATATAAACTCGCCCTGTTTGGCCGAACGACTTTTTTTTCTTTTTGATTTTCTATTTTTAATACTTTTTCTCCTTCTGCTTTTCAAAACTTCATTGTTGAATTTATACGTCCAGCTAATTATTTTCATTTTTCGCCAATATTACGTATCAATCTTCCAAGCTTTGCCTATCCCTTTGTGTTAACGATCCTACACCACTAAAATCTTTTTTTTTTTTTATGTTACTTGTAATGCTAAAAAAAATATAACGCTTTGAAGGCAGACTAGGCTTAACATTAGCATTCTTTTCACGCAGTCCAATTTAGTTCACTTTATTCCTTTATCAAATCAAATCGATGTTACAATCAACTTTGAATCGATCTTGCTTTGGTTTTTACTCTTATGATAATGTAGATGCTAAATTGTCACGGTTTTCAAAAACAATTTTGATACTGTTTTAAATAAATTTTATTGGTGGTTTCACACTTTCCGAAACAAAAGTGCGAATCGTCCCGCTCATTTACTAAGCGAGTACCAAGAAATGGTACAATTGCACTGCGTCATTATCTCGGTAGGTGGGCATTTTTACCTTAAATGATACTTTTTTTTTAAATTATGTAATTCGGGGTTCTTTTCACTCAGAATCACGAGCACTATTGATGTCCTCAATTTTCCATAAAAATGTTATGTGTCCAATTTGTAACGACCCATGTCTGAGTAAGACGAACCAAGAATTACCTAAATCTGAACAAAAAAATTAAAGCGTCATTTGAAGTGATAATATTCAGATGCAAACTGTATTTTATAATGCTCTCTTTCCAGAATTATCAGATAGTTACTTACCAACCTATATGCCAGTGTGTAAGGTCATAAAGAATTTTGTTTATGTCCACCTTTTACTGCGAGCTTTTTGTAAAAGGGATACTCTGGGCTACTCTTACTTTGAGATGCGCATATTGGATTAGTTCACGAATTAATGTACCGGCACAGCGTAGTTTAGCTTTGTTCGCTTTTATTTCCGAACGGGACTTTTTAAAATCATTTGGAGGGTTAAGTAGCGTGATAGATTTTCGGATAACCTTTAGAAAAACGCGAATCAAGAACAACTGTTTTTTATAACTATGGCTTCGTAAGCAGTGGGTCGTAGATCCGAGTCAAGGCTTGCACTCTGGATTTTTGTCATTTTGTGTGCGAAATTTGAAATTATATTCGAAATTTAACATAAGCTCTATGGCGAGTTGGCGACGGATAATATATATGCAGAGGAAATCTACATACATCAGCGAAAAAGTTAAACGATTAGGTGTGAAGTTCCCAATTCACACAGATTGCATTGAGACGTATATTGGACGAGATGATAATGATAATAGCTTTATTGCTTGTAAGGAAGACATAACATTGGTACTTATTGTCACTTTTTCATCAACTTCTCTATCCCAAATCAAAATACTAATAACAACATTATTTACAACAACACGACAAACCCCAGTATTAACTGCGATCCGCCAAAACCACTTGGCAAGGCTGTTAAATTACAAAAGTAACGACAAAATGCAAATATTATAGCGTCACTATTTTATGCTGCAAGTTACGAGAGCTCGACGCAAAATTACAATTCTTAAACACAAAATTATAATTAAATATACCTACCATAAATTATTATCACAGCACAAACAAAGTACCTAAAACAAAGGAGATAAACTTTTTAAATTATTCATAATATAAAAACTAAACTAGAACTAACAATGGTGCATTTGCTCTGGCGAATGGGGTATATTCAGAGTGCGTACTCGTATGCGATGGAATAGAGCTTACATTAGGAGGCCCTTAAACTGGCCCACAAATAAAAATAAATACACGATAACTTAAACGAGTGGCTGACTTTCATCATCGTCATCATCATCTCAGCCGTAGGACGTCCACTGTTGGACATGACCTACCCCGGTATACCTCCAATTTCTTCGGTTGGAAGCGGCCTGAATTCACAGTGAACCCGCGACTTTAACCATTTTAATCCATTTTAAGAAAAAAAAGGGATGAATGGGAATGGATGGGTCATAGTACTTGTGCAAGAATTATTTTCTTTTCTTTACAAATCTTGATGCTAAATAACAGTGACTGCACTTTTTCTGCTCTTACAAAAAGGATTTATCGCAATATTGGACTATTACAGAACGCATTTATATTCCAAAACTAAAATTGCCAGGCGTTCGTAACTTGCGCGCTTACATTCGGATAGTTAATGCAATAAATGACCACGAGTGTGCATCTTGCGTTATTTGGCACTGCCACTAAACTGGCACTAGTGTCCAGATTTATGTCCAGCTTGCTTTGGTGCCATTACTCTCAGACTAATTCGGAGATTGTTCGTAAATGGGATTTAATTAAGCAACTCACACTCTTTCAGTTTCTATTAAAGTATAATAATTTTGCAGACGAATGTTGGGTTTATTTTGAATGTATTGAAACAATTTACTGAGCAGAGAAATCGCTTCTAATTCGACGACCGGATGGCTAAGTAGTTAGAGAACCTGACTACGAAGCTTGAGGTTCTGGGTTCGAATCCCGGCCGGGGCAGATATTTGTGTGAATAACACGAATGTTGGTTCTCGAGTCTTGGATGTTTAATATGTATTTATCTATATAAGTATGTTTATCCGTTGCCTAGTATCCATAGTACAAGCTTTGCTTAGTTTGGGACTAGGTCAAAATTGGTGTCAAGTGTCCCATGATATTTATTTATTTATTTATAGTTTTTTGAGAGGTCTCCTCAAGATTTACTATTTTTAAGGTGTTAAATTGTTTAAGCAAAACGTTTAAACAGTGAAGTTATTTATCACTAACTAGCGATTTACCATTCGGTCAATCATTAACTTTCCAGAAATAAACTACATCATTCTTAATCTGGATTTTATTAAATCATTAAAAACTGTTTCGGTTTTTATTAAGATTCTCTGAATTTTCGTGTAAATTTGTTTTGTGTAAAACATCTTATCTTACCGAGAGAAACATTGACAAAGTAAGCTAAAACATAACTATAAATCGTATAAACGATTTTACCACGTCCTCAAACAAAAAACATGAAAAAATATCAATAGTTTCCCCCTGTGCAAGTTTCCGATTCTCTTAATAAACAGACTGGATTCATATCGCGACGCAATTTCGGCTCACAGGTGTGAATATCATAATTCATAGTCGACTCAAGTGAAATCGGAGGAGTGGAAACCTGATTTACCGATGTGATATTCGGATCTTGTTGCCCTATGTTATTTGAGAACACTGAAAAGTACGTACTATTAAACAAAAAAAAACAAATATAAAATTTAAAGTATTTTGAAAAGCCCTCAAAAAGTGGGTTGGGTGAACGGTTAGATAGAACAATTATAGCGTAAGACTTGAATTTTTAAACTGGTGTGTAGTGCTTATGACCTAGACGAGAGCCACCATGCTTTGAGTTCTTTACCCATTGCATACTACATTCGGTTTTTATTCTTATTATTACTGTTATTTGTAAGACACGAAAAGACCAACGATGATAAACTACTGCAATAGACATGCTAAAACTTACAATCTCGTAATGAAAACATCCCATCAAAAAAGGTTCAAATCTTCTTGAAAGGATTGATCGTGTCAATAGAATTAACGGTCTTTGCGATACTTACAGAAACGAAAAGCTTTAATTCAGTAAACAAATTTCATCAAAACACCATAATTAAATCAAACTAGAAGCTTTTTATCATCAACCCTTACCAGTTAACATAATAAACTTGTGTTTCTGGCGAAATTCAATCCTTGTTTTAATTAATTTGATGACATGCAATTTCAGCGCCATTGTGCCATTTTAATACGATTTTCCGCAAAGACAACAGCGTCCAATCTCATTAACGTTGAATCAAAATATGAAATGTCGCCAAAATTAGATAGGAGGCCATTTCCGATTGGGGGCTTCATTCGATCAGGACTTGTTGAATGTTTTGCAAAGACGGTTGTTTTATTAGTCTTCTTTTTACGAGGCCTTGGAGATTTTGTGCTGTTATGTTTGTTTATTTATCGGGCGAGAACTGAAATTTAATTTAAGTATTTTAAAGTAATCACATGCCGTCCGTTTAGACTTAGGTACTTAGTTGTTGTTGTTATAATAATTTGATTTGTTTTTCAAATACTAACTTTGATAATTAACAAGTTTTACTATTGAATAATATTCACATTGTAAACTTTACATTACAAACCATATTTTTCGAATCACATGAATACAAAGCCGGTACAATTCTTAGAAATTGCTACTGATTTATATTTTGGATGCCAAATAGAGTGAAATAGCAATTTCCTCAACTTGGTTTTCTAGTTCTTCACGTCTCATTTCATATCGACCAACCTCGACTATATTGATTCTTTCAATAAAGTAACTTACTTTACGTTGAGTTTCCGTCCGGACTACAATTACCTGCCCCGAAATGAACGAATATTGTTGCAGTTTCACAAAATGTGTTAAATTAAAATTGTATTGGAAATAAACTTTAAGAGACAACTACGAGTATATAATAACTATGTTTATACTAGCTTTTCTTAAAATTTCAATTTAATTAGAACCGAAAAATGGCAATGGCGGCCTCCCACAGATTTCCTTGATAAATATATCCATATATATCCCATATCGGCATATATGAAAAACAAATCTAACCTTTTTTATTTAAATTATTTTCTTATTTTTCGATACGTTCTAACTTTGTAAAAATTATTTTAAGCTTTAATTCTTATGAAGTTCCAGGTAGTTCAAAGCATTTTATAAAATAGTTTCTATTACTAACTCTTTCCAATAGTCACCAAGTAATACGGTTTCCCTGGTTGCATCCAAAGAACTAGGGCACTAGCAACATGAAAAGGTTAACTCGATTTTAAAAGCCTGACCGCTGCAATGAAAACATGGTGGACCTGTGAGCAACATTGACTGTACACTTCATGGAAAGCAATGAGTGTCTATATTGATGATTGTTTAAATATAATCATTTCTTGTAACAGGTAGGTCTTCAGAAGAACAACACTCATGAGAATGCCTTATATTAAAACCAGTCGTTATAAATAAAATCTATTTGAAAATAAGTAAGTATAATAATAATAATAATAAAGCCTTTTATTTCCAAATACTTACAGGAGTTTCTATACTTATTTTTCTTTATAATTAGCAAGTTGTTAGTATTGTTAGTAATTCCTTAGTTTATTTATTTGTGTTAGTACTAGTTTAGTAGTTCTCTGGGTGTAGGCCTCCTCCAGCTTGTTCCAAGTCTCCCTATCTTCCGCTTTTTTCAGCCAGTCTTGTCCAGCTGACTCCACTATGCCATCTGTCCATCTTTTATAGGGTCTGCCAGCTCTTCTTTTTCCATTGGGACCCTTCCATTTAGTTGTGAGTATTGTCCACCTTTTGTCCTTGTATCGAGCTAAGTAAATAAGTAAGTAAGCAATATGAAATGTTTACTTTTAAATCTGGACTGATATTTTGTATCCTTGTATCTAATCTTGATTGTGTGTGTTTGCAGTACCAAATAAACGTTTTTATCTATCTATCTATAAGTAGACTGAAACAGGAAATTATATAAAAGTAAATGCCTATACTGAGTCTGATTGTACCCCTAAACCCCTGGTGAATCGAATTGTTACTATTCAGCCTGGGTTGGTGTCTCACTGCTGTGCATAGGCCTCCCCCTATATCCTCTATTCCACCCAGTCCAAAGCAGTCTGAGGCCAGTCGTCGAAGAATACATCCAGGTCATTCCACCATCTCCGTCTGGACCTACCCCACCGTCGCCATCCGTCCTGTGGCACCCACTCTGTGGCATTTTAAGCCCACTGCAGTGATGCATTCGGCTGACGTGGCTGGCCCAGTCCTACTTCAACCTGGTAGTCTTTGCACCTACATCAACAATACGTGTTTTAGTATATAAATGTTAGATATCTTAATTAAGGAGATATGGTTCGGAACCCAAGCCATGGCGTATTTTCACTTTTGCCAGTAACATCCTAAACACAAGCTTTCTTCTTCTAAGTCGCTACACTCTTTACAGTAGTCGTTGGTTTAGAATCAGTACTGAATCTCCATAATGATTTTCTTGGGTAAATTGTCTGATGGCTTCCCATTGCCTTCCACACCGCATTGCTGGAGTTCGTAATTCGTAGTTAGCAAGAGCGCTACTGCTAACTTGAAAAAAAGGTTCTTTTAGATGGACTTTTTAGGACACTCACAGGTAGATCTCTATTTCGTCCTATTCTTAAACCGGGCACGGTGTTTAGGTCTACAATTCTCGTAAAAAGATTTCTGTCCAGGCAGATGCTATGCCTGGGAACCGAAGTCCGAAGAAGTTGTTGTTCGTTGCTGGCGCGATGCAGGTTGAAGTTTATGTATTTGCTCACTAGATGGCTATAAGAGTCGCTATATCTGTAACGTGATACATTGTACTAGGTGTAGATATTTTGTACAACACATACGAAATATTCTATGTAGCACTGTAGCCGGGTTTGATTGGTGAAGCGGCCGAAACAAAGGCGCGAGGCCGCGGGCGAGTCGATCAAATAGTTTCGATATGTGAAACTATTTGATAGGAAACATACGGATTGAAGACTATGGAGTAAATGCAGCTGCTACATCATCATTGTCATTTTGTTTCTAGCTTGATATACAATACAATACAATACAATAATTCTTCTTTAGATACCCGATAATAATAATAATAAAATCATTTATTGCCACAGAAATTAAGACAGGACTACACAATAAAAATAAATACACGATAAGTTAAACGGGTGGATGAATAGTACAATTCATCATTATCATCATCATCTCAGCCTTAGGACGTTCACTGTTGGAAATAGGCCTCCCCCATAGACCTCCAGTTGCTTCGGTTGGCAGCGGCTTGCATCCACTATGAATCCGCAACATACAATACAACAAACAACAACAACAATTATACGTACTATAATTAAAATACTAGAGGTATATATCTGAAATCCGCTAAAGTATTTGCCACATGTACAAAAAACTTTTCCAATAAGTTTCAGCGGTTAACTTCAAACTAGCCGCCTCGTGTGTCCAAGGGCTCGAAGGTACTCTTTGTCACTATCAACCGCTGTCACTCGTTTGAAGTCACGCCTAGAGGACTGGATTTTTGAACCCGCAAGGATCAAAAGAAGGTGCTGGATGCGGATACATCTAGGATTTAGGTTTTGTGTGTATTTGAACATGTTACGTGTACAAAGGTAAATAAGAGCCTGGGAGACACGGTGTTTTTTAATCGCGCCATAGGCGAACGTTTAAGTCGCAGCACTAATGAAATTTACGATGTGTTTTTCGGGAATTCCCGTGGAAATTTAGTGAAATCCCGAATTTTTTATTCATATGCTGGCTTAAATACCTACTGTACTCGTGCGAAGCCGTGGCTGCGTAAAGTCTACGAGTGAGTACTAACTAGTTCGGTAAAGTCTACTATGACAAAATTTTGCAAGAATGTTCGATATCTAACCTACCTAATATTTTTTTATCGTAGTCCTCTGTGAGGCTTAAGTCTAGCTAGACAACCAGAGGCCGTATTGTCTAAAGCCGTATTCACATTTAAGTTAGTTGTGATGCTCTCTATTTCTCTCTCACTATAGCTGGTGATGCGACACAACACACTCCATCAGATAATCGCCTTCACCATTTCTTACTACCCTCGTCTTGATAGAAAGAAGTGATAAAAACGACTGTGATTTCAAGTGTGTTAGATAATATAACCCGGCCTTTAGATTTTCTATGGTTTTTCTATTGAACATACTCGTAATATGAATAAGACAAAAGCTCAACATGTCTATAGGCTCTGTCTAAGATAGCCTGGCTTCTTAGAAATCCATCTGACAAACGAATTTATAGCCTACTGGACGTTTTGGCCTGGCAGCCGATACCCATTTTCGAGTTAGAACACAATTGTTCCCATCTACATAGACAAGGTATTGAGTTAGGCGAACGAGCGCTATCTAGTTAGCACTGAATAATCTAGGCTTCGGTTCGTACTAGAAAACCCTATCGAATAGTTCTTGTAGTTTTATAAATTTCTTTTGGAATTAAAGATCTTTTCCACCACTGTTATGTGTGATGCTGTCTCGATTTAAACTAGCAAAATAAACAGACATGGGCCTCAATTAAGGGCTCAAAAAAGTGTACGTGCTATGTAAGTACCTGATTTTTTTATTTTTGTAATGTCTCTGTACTGCTTTTGGTGATCAATAAAGAATATTCGTATTGTATTGTATTGTATTGTATTGTAGGTCCCATGTCCCCTGGATATGGCAGAGGGCGTCTACAGTGCGGCTACAGTGTTAGGACGGCCACGTTTCTGCTTTCCTTGGGGATTCCAGTCAAGGGCTTGGGCTTGGGTTGGTGTGTGCTCGGGTCCCTTCGGAGCGTGGTGGCCAATCCAGTTCCATTTGCGACGTTTGATCTGCTGGTTAATTGGAGTCTCACCGCAGCGTTCTCATAGATCTAACTTGGAGATGTAAGTATAAAAAATTAATCAACGAAATGTATGTAAGCGCATAACTTCCGAACGACGGAACCAGACAGAGTCAGGACAAGGTTTGTGTGAAGATAAAATAGAAACGGGGGCGAAGCCGCGGGAAACAGTCAGTTTCTAATAATTTACTTTACATTCAGCTCTATGCTGTCCCAACGGGTGTCAAGTCACACTATTTAAGGAGTTGTACACACAATGCGACCCCAAGTGTACGACACATCAGCCGCGGGGAGCGGCCCCATTGGAGTTTCACATGTCTTACCTACGTCCAGTATCCAGCCCACGATTTCTACAAATAAACTTTCCTACGTTTCAACAAGTTAAAATAGTTGTTTGCTTTTGAGCGGTTGCAAGATTATACTTTATGTTTTTGCTGTTTTGCGAGCAATTGGTTAAGGTTGGCATCTTTAATTTTATGTCATTGCCTTATTGCAATAGATGACAGCAGGGTGGTGCACGTTTACCTTACTAACGTAAAGAATTTTTGAAATTTAATTGAAATTGAATTTCAACCTTTTTATAACTCTGTCGTATGTAAATGTACTTTAAAAATTGTTTTTCTGTTCGACAACATGAATGCCCTCTCATCAAAACTTGAGCATCAATTTTTACATAATACTTTCCAAAACGGTAATGACGAAAAAAAACGCCGCAAAAACGCTGAATATTTACAATCAAATACCGAATTTCTCATCACCTTTTCTCCTTTACACAATGCGAAGCTACTCTCATACGTAATTCAAAGCCAATCTGCTAAGTTCCGCTTGCCACCTCCGAACTGCACCCAAACGCAAATCCGTCACACATAAGAGGCCATTAATCACTCTGATTTAGGTGAAGACGGCTTCAAACTATACCAACCATGGTATTTATGACTGACTCCGGTCCGTGAATGTGCAAAAAAGTTTTTGCATTTGTCACCTTAAGGGTCGAATCAATATGGAATAAGGGGAATAAACTGGGGTTTGGCAGATTGGGTTAATTTCACAGATTTACTGTAGGGAAGTCAGTATTTGAAATAGCACCGGTAAAATTTATGTAAAAACTTATTGTGATAAAAATCGAAATACTGTCTGCAGTACTTCCACATCATCACCATCATCTGCCGATGCGCGGAACTGTTAGCAGTATTTATGAAATAAATACTCTCAATACCTCTGGTGTTGCAGATGTTCATGGGCGGTGGTGATCTCTTACCATCAGGGGACCCACTTGCTCGTTTTCCATCCAGTCAAATAAAAAAAATGTAATTTCAAGGCTTCGTATAAAATACTTAATTTATTTATTTCAGAAACTTTACACTGTAGGTACTTATTACAAATTAAATATTATGTAACCAATGAGGACAAACTCGCAACGAACCCATTTGTAAGAAAACACTACTTTAGTACTAGTAGTACTACTACTCGTAGATTATAAAATAACCCTGTTTCTAACCCCTGACGCAAAAAGAGGGGTGTTATAATTTTTACCGCTGTGTGTCTGTCTGTGGCACCGTAGCTCTTAAACGGATGGACGGGATTTGAATGCAGTTTTTTAATTTGAAATCAGGTTTCCTAGCGATGGTTCTTAGACATGTTTCATTAAAATCGGTTTAGCCTTTGAGATATTGAACTTTGAACTGACAAAGTCGGGGTTTTCCGACTTTTTGTTGGTTAGGTTATAGAATAGTAGGGACCAATAACTATAAATATCCACCCATGGGTGTCATAAAAGGCCACTAAAGAACTTGATATATGACAGTGGGCAGCAGTTCTTTCCATTCCCAACTACGAACTCCGGACCTCAGCACAGCAGTATGAAAGGCAAGGGTACGTTTAATGCACTAGTTGTATAATGTACTATTTTAACAACACGTATTTTCCTTTTAATACAACGAGTGTTCATTTTAATTTTAAACAAATCGTCTACATACGCGTTCCTACGAATCTTAGGTCGCACTGCCGTGCTCAAAGCTGTATGTCAGGCTTACTTGTTATCTTGCAAATTACCTACAGTGTGAGAGCCTCACGCCCAATGGTGATACAGTGAACCAGGCCTGTTCTGTGGCGGCGAGCAATGAATATAGTTTTGGTTACAAACAATTAAATAAACATATGTATATACATGGTGTTAATTAAGTAACTGTAGACCCGAAAGTTGCTTATTCAGAATTTTATGTAAAATAGATATAGAAATATTTATGGGCTTTTTGCTAAGACATACGAGTATACCTACATTAGACATAGACAATTTGGGAAAGAAATGCTTTATAATAATGAAGGTATTCGGAAATAAACGAAAAAAGGCTGTTGGGGTGTCTGAGGTTTTCAGTAGATTGGTTAACACATTGTAGAAGGTTTATATTGTTAATTAAATCGGACTGTTTTTAATTGAAGTAGACAGGTGGATTAACTGTGTGCATGATCTCATTGATCATTATTTTATTTTAAACTAGAGTTTATCCGCGGCGCGCATTGCATACAATTTGATCAGTCTGGTAGTTACAATTGATATTCCGGGATTTTACAAAATTCCCTGGGAAAACCCAGCGGTAGCATTTTCAAGATTTTATCCCTATCACGTGGGAATATCGGGATAAAAAGTAGCCTATAAGTATGTTATTCCAGACGTTCAGCTATCTACACACCAAATTTTATCTAAATATCATCATATTTCATATCATTAAAACAAGCCCGCACTGCGTAGGTACATTTTGCTTAGGAGCAGGGCTTTTATAACTAAATTCAATAGCTACAAATTGGTACCGAGCCCTCGGTGCGCGAGTCCCACTTATGTCTACGAGTATGTATCTAAACTCTTTATTGTACAAAAATAGAGAAACAATACACAAAATACTAACGTGTAATGTACTTATAAAGGTGAACTTACCCAGTTTTTTAAATAAAATCCTATTGTTACCAAACTAGTCAAACCAAATATACCACTGTTGTCTGTATCTAAAATTATTTGTACACAAACTGGAATATTGCATCTCAGCAATACTGAAATCCAATTAAACTCGTCTACTACGACAAGCCGTTCAACCCATTTCGCTTGAACGTACAAGTGTTAATAAATAAATCAACTGCATCAATGCCGCTCTCTAATTGGTCGACGCGACTCGTTCCTCAGCGGTAAGAGCACGAATTGTGAGGTCTAGGGCTACCCCTTAAGTAAAAACTTACATACATCATTACTAATATTGCGAAAGTGAGTCTATCTCTATTCTAAAGAGCGGTGGCGCGCAGTGCGCTTTGCTCCTAGAGGAAGGGCTACGAATTAGCCCGAAACATTTAATATAAATTTGACATTATTGTTTATATTGCAAAGTCAATAAAGACCAAAGTGTAATACTTGTGAATTCCCACGGGAACTAAGTAAAATCCCGGAATTTCAATTTTCTGCTGGATCTAATAATTTAAATAAACACTAGTTTTACAAAATACTGCCCTTCTTATTGCAAGCGCAGTACATGCAAAACAGCGGTTTATAAAAAGCGCGATAAGGCTGTGTTTCCACCAAAGATGTGCGAGGATGTGTTGCGAGTAATGTGTTTTTTATTAACCAATAGAAACTCTTCATCAATCTATCCTCGCACAGCACATCTCTGGTGGAAAGAGTTGAGCGGAGCGAGGCGAGGAAAAAAAAACAAATTCCTCGCAACACATCCTCCCACATCTCTGGTGGAAACGTAACTAGTATTTTTTTGTAAGTACCGCATTTCTTGGCAGACAAAAAAAACGGGTTTTTAGTAAAAAAAAAATGCCGTAAATTAGCCGATTAAGATGGTCATTTCTTTAAAAAGGTAAAAACCCAAAAATGACGATAGTAATCGTCATGTGATAGTAGTCGTGGTAGTAGTCATCTTGCAGTAGCAAGTACGATTGGCAGGATAGTATAATAATAGCATTTTCATGATTATATTTCACTGCTAAATTGAATCGCCCGTTCACCCTCAGTTCAGTTCTTGTAGCGAGTCCGCTGCCCCGCCTCATGCATATTGAGGACCCTTGACTGCGCTCATCAATTATACCTGTGTTTTGCCGATTTTCCTTGATACAACCATTTCTGTTTACATTTCTATCTATGACTGTGCTAATTCTAATAAAAATTGATTTTTATGTAGGAACTTAGAGTACAGTCAAGTGCAAAAATAAGTATCAATTCGAACGAACCAAAAATATGTTACTGCGGCCATATTGCGTCGGAATAAGTCGTGGTACTTATTTTTGAAACTTTGAATATGTACATTTTTTTACACTTGACTGTACGTAACATATAGAATAGACGAATTATATTATGAAACTAGCTGTTGTCCGCGACTTCGTCCGCGTAGAATTCGTTTATCGCTATCCTGCGGGAACTAGACAATTTTCAGGGATAAAAACTATCCTATGTCCTTCCCCGGAACTCAAACCATCCGTACACCGAATTTCATTTAAATTGGCTTAGCGATTTAGACGTGATGAGGTAACAAACAAACAAACAGACTTACAAACTTAGCATTTATAATATTAAGTAGTGGGATTAGAGGGACGAAATGATACATTACTGTTCCCTTCTTAATACAGTGGGTGACCCATCAGCCCTAGCTCGCCTACAATCATGACTGACAAAAACAAGTTAAAATAATTGAAGGGTCCACGGAAAGAACGTGTCTAGACACCTAAGCAACTTTTTGAGTTATAGCGGTTTGAAAGTTAGTCATCACAAACAATTACTATGGTTACCATTTATTCAAAAGTGAAAAAAATATATTTTATATTGTTTTCAGATTATTTAATTCAATGGTAAGTCATAGTACTTTTTGAGCTCTACATTTTGGCATTAAAATTTCATTTAAAAAAAAAGTGACGACATGTTCTTACCGTGGACCCTTCAATTTATTCTGCATAAAACCACAAAAGATAGGTTAACAGAAGAACACACATTTTACCAGTAGCTGGCATGCAAAATGGACGTAAGATTATAATATCAAGAAAAAAAAATAGTAGATAACTAAAGGACCTCCTTTGTAGTTAGTAAAAAGTCACTCAAAAACTGTATAGTTTCGTTTTACAAAGCTTGTAAAGTTAATTAAAAAACCTTCTACAGGCGTTTACATCTCGGCGCGGAATCGCTTATGCCCCTCGTAATAATTCAGCACAAAATATCCTGCACTAGCGTCGGAAATAGAATACTTAAACGAACGCCTCATACATCTTCAACCAGCTACCTTAGCTTTGTTGTGGAAAGATTGGTTTGTAAAAACGTATTAGCTTGTAGAATTTCAAAATATGTGCAAGAATTGCTACTGAACAATATTGATAAAGACGTGACAACTTGGTTCTTTGATTTATATGGCCTCACAGCTACGAATAATAATGTAGAAGTAACTAAACCGAACAATACTCCACTTAAATAATACGTAGTTTAGCGGGCGAGAGCTTAAAATATGACCATTGCGGTAGGCTTCACTGTGACTTTTCGCGAAAAATTTCTATCGTGCTTATAATTATGTTAACTTGAGTGTATGGGCAACAATATTCAATATTTACTTAAAATCACAATGTCATATCTACCTCAACTATTACAGTTAGATTGTAAGTATCCCAACGTTCATCCCATTGAAACCTTGACTACTGAACCAAAATTCTTGCCACCGAGGGATGACGTCCTATCATTATTTTTGTTATATATTTCATTTTTACTACTGCTTAATGTGCTGTTACATTGTCCAAGAACATGTTTGTTTAAGACATTAATTTCGGATGAACTCAAGCCCCTAAGGCACAGGTTTAAACCTAGTTGAGGGGTCGAAAGCTCGACCACTTACTTAAGACCCTTTTGTACAAACTTAAGTTTATGTTACTTGTAACACTTCTTTTTGAGTACAATAAACATTATTATTATTATTATTATTATGTTTTTCAATGTTTTTATTTTGCAAATATACCATCAGATGATTTTAAGTGGTGAAGAAGAAAAAATAGCGACAAAAAACCGAAATTACTTTGAGATATCTGTATGCGGTATGGAATCGCTGCCACTGCGTAACGGTAAGCAAACTTTGCATTCATTGTCTTTTTCTGGCTTTGAAATCAGTGCACAAGTCTTGTCGGTTTTTTTTCTATGAAAGCTTTTTCAAATATATCATGTTCTTAATAAGGTAAATTTAAAATTTTAAACTGTCATCAGCACTTTTTCTCAGCTTAGGCTACTTGGCGCCGAAAAAATATTTTTGCATTATTATCAAAACAGTCCTTGCGTGGAATCGAAACAAAATTCACCTGAGATATAAACGGAGACCATCTATTATACGTAGGGAAAGAGAAGCTTATGAGTCAGACAAATCCAACGATATATTGAGCGGTGAGGAAGTTCATAAATATTGATTTAGTTCAGCGAGTAAAATGTGGGAAGAACAATTTGGTCTTTATGGCTTTCTATCGTGGTGATACATTTTATTGTGGTAAGAGAATCCGTACTGCCACACCATATTCACCATTATATCCACTTTAGCTTTATGCTGAGCCAGTGTCCGATTCACAACCGCAATGACACATCATGGAGAGTTTCCCAATTTCCGCAGAGTAACGAAGGGTAACAAATTCTTCGCAAATGAAGTCCCGGGAAACAGCTGTAAAATTACTATTTGAAAGGGCTCGTTATCGAAGTCTCAAAAATACATTTTATTATATTCGTAAAATAAATGTTGTAGGCTACCTAACTATACTAAAAATAATAAAATAAATAGGTCAGAAGTTATTTAAGACAAAAGGTAAGAATTTACCATTTCTTCCTTATCTCCAAAACTAGGTAAGAATTTACCATTTCTTCCTTGTCGCCAAAACTACTTCTAAAACATCCCAGTTCGACTCGCCACTTGGCCAGTTTTTCTCTCGTTGATTTCGCATGGTTTGCATGACACAGTACCACATTAATTCTGTTGTGGCTTGTTAATTCCATTTTCCCCACCACATTCTACTCCCTGCATAAAATTACAGCAGATCGCGAGGAGTCGCGAACAACAATGATCGCACCCCGTCACCAATTACTCGAGATCCGCCTTGTACTTAATTACTGAGGAAAGCAAATTAATATGTATCGCGTCTACGAGACTATCGCCAATAATGCAATTATCCCTTGTGCTCTGATTGGCGTAAATTGTGAGCTTAGAGCGATGTCTCCTACTCAAATAAATCATGCCTTCTTTATTATTAATGAAAAAGTCTGTGAGTATAGTATAGACTGTCTTGCATGCATGGGAGGAGCAAGGTAACAGCTTGTAGTTTATACCATTTATAGCGGCCTTGTGGACCTTACATATAAGAATCTAGTGAATTAGCTCGTTGAATAAAAAGTCTTAGAATGGAGGTTCACGATGGATGCAAGCCGCTTCCAACCGAAGCAACTGGAGGTCTATGGGAGAAGCCTATGCCCAACAGTGGACGGCCTACAGCTGATAATAATATGATGACGATGATAAAGATTTCGAAAAACACGTAAGGTTTGAAACTTGTAGGTTTTATTATTTCTCGATATTTAAGTCAGAACAGTAGTCAAAGACAATGGTACTAAGCGCTTCCGTTAAGATTGTACGCTATTTTGCCGGCTGTGTTTTAAAAAATCGACTTCTTATTAATGAATTCTCTCGTCACTTTAGACTTGCACCAACCTGCCGACTTTGAATGAATACATTATTCGTAATAACTATGTCGTGTATTCCTAATAAGATGACAGATTACACATACACATTGTATAATACCTATCATTTGATATTCATGTCGCACAAATACAGTTAATGTAAGTAAATTTACATCATGAAATGATTACATAAGCTCGTCATATTCAATAAAAGCTCCAAGTTTTTTTTTGAAATTTCTAAAGATTTTCAAGCACCTCCACTTCTTGTCTGACACTGAAAATCCGACAACTTTAATAGTAAACGATTATTTAAAATAATTCTAGTATTATTGTTCTCATTAGTTTTTGTCCTTGTTACATTACTCTATCCTAGGGGAATTTTGTGAATATCTTTTAACTCCTAGGCCACACGGCCTTGTGAAAAATTTTAACCTTCAAGTCTCAGTATTGCACGCCCAATTAAGGTAGAACATAAGAACATTTTGTAGCACTAAGACCTTTTGTATTAACTATGTTCTGGCAATAAACATATTTGAATTTGAATTTATTTCGGGCTGTGCATTTTATATTTCAATCATCATCATCAACAGCCTAACGCGTCCTCTATTGAACAAAGGCCTTGTCCTTATAACGCAGAAATGAATGACAACTCGCTACTTGCATCGGCCGGTTGCTTCAACTTGATATCGTCAGTCCACCTAGTGGGAGGCTTGCCAACGCTTTGCTTTTCGGCTCGTAGTCACCATTCGATAATCAATCAGCTTCTACTGCTACACAATACAATCATACTGATTAGTTTAATTTATTCCAAACGATACACATAATAATATTTGAGATGATCGTGCAAGTATTATTTAAAATTTGTATACAGGTATCTAAAATGGGGTATGATGACAACAGTCTATGCAAATAGCTCAAAGTTCAACGTTTGACGAAGGTCTGACTAGTCGTTACCTATTACACAAATTCATTACGGACAACAAGCTCCGGTGGCACTCTCGGTGAACGTTTTAATTTATAAACAATGGCCTTAAAACAAGCGACACGTTTTAATAGCGAAAAAGCTGTAAGATAAGACAAGTCTGTGAAGATCGTCGATCTAAACCGCTGAATACTAAATACTAGTAGCATGGAATGAAAATTATCGCTAGGCCACTCCTATAGTCTAAACGAAGATAATAAAGATGAAACTAGAGCGTCTGAGTAGTGACAGAATATTAAGCAGGTTTAGGGAGTTTAGCTTGGAATCCTTAGCGTCAGCTAAAATACAATTTAAAACCCACAAAAACAACCACGCCATCGAAAAATTCGATGTATATGCAATTCTGTATTTTCTGTACTTATAACTTAGGCTAAGTTTCCACCAGAGATGTGCGAGGATGTGTTGCAAGGAATGTGTTTTTCAAGACAAGAACCAATAGAAACGTTTTATTTGCCTATCCTCGAACAACACCTCTCTGGTGGAAACAGCTGAGCACAGCGAGGCGAAGTAAATGAAGCGACCCAGTGCAATGTAGGAGGTGGGGGAACCACGAATCGATCGCAGCGCGCGCCTTGGCCAAACAAGGAACTTTTCGGCGGACCAACTGTCACTATTTACTAGTGAAATTTACGTATTCGTGAATTATTAAGCAACAATAAATAAATATGCGTTACGAAACTTGCTGCGTAGTTAACTGCAAGATCAATAGCAAAAACAGTGATCACAAATTCTATAAATTTCCACACGAATGATGTTTTGTATGGCGTCCATGTCATTGAAATTTGACAAATTACACGAGCTTCAATGGTGTGACTCGTTATGAATTTTTGATCTTCACATTTGGTTTCTTTTACATCTTGGATAATAATATATTGAGCCAAAAATATTTGTTTTCCCTTTATTGTTGTTTGTGGTTGGAAAGCGATGTCATATAGTGTGCTCGAAATCCAGTTTTTATAATTAATTTGGCCCTGTTTAACTGAAAATACACAAAAAGTCTGCATTACTAACGACCTACACTATACTATAAATAATAGTCCGCAATATAATATATGAAGTGCGTTATTCGATTAAATTTGTTTATTTCTTTACTTCTCGTAGAGACAGTCATGAGAAAGTCCGTGTCATGAAATTAATTGATTGTGGCATATTAGACGGGAAATAAAAAGGTCACCGTTATTATCGACACTATAGATTTACATGATCGAATAGAATATATGTAAATTTCGATAATTCATTGAAATTATTTGTTTGTTTACTTCTTTTTACTTATTCTTCGTAATGACAGCCAGCCATTTGATATTTCAAAGTCCGCCGTAATTGTAACCGCTAGTTGGTGCTGTCATCGCGCACCCAGCCAATTGGTTCATGAAAAACCACCACATCCTCGCGCATCGCAGCCTAAACAAGGTTACCCATTTTACTACAGCTTTATTATACCCTTCTGCCACGTTAGCTTAGGGGCCCTAACTTGGCTACATTGAACGCGTCGCTTGCGGCAATCATAACTCGACGCGCGACTTTTGCCAGCGCGGCGTCGTCTCACCATACAAACTTTGGGGATTTCCTCTTAATTAGATGATTTGGAAACATGACTTCATATGACGAGGCCTATCTTGGGAGCTAAGTCATATTGTTATGCGGAGTATAAACTTTAGAATCTATGCTACAAAATCGCTGCAGGGAATCTTAGACAATTTCGTGTAGGATCATAGAAGGGTTAGAGTTTTAGTGAATTCTCCATGTTTGATTATAATGGTGCAAGTGTGCTTTTAGTGTTTGAATAATGTATCATAGGTAATGGTTATGCTGTATAATGATGTTCTTGTGGTGTAAGTACAACATACAGATTAGAATGCATTACGTAAGGAAACTGATCTTATGATGTTTCTTCTGTATTCAAACATTCATTATAAATTGATACAATATAAATATTTGTTAAAAATTACATCATCATCATAATCATCATATCAGCTTAAGGACGTCTACTGTTGGACATAACCCTTGTCCATATGCCTTCAGTTGCATTGGTTGGAAGCGGCCTGCATCCACCGTAAAACCTCGGCCTTGACCAGGTCATTTTATTTCGTCGGTGGACATAAAATTACATGCCTTGATACAACACTATAATTCTAGTGTTTTAATACATGAAAACATCATATGAAAGAACTACTGACAGCTTCACCACTACTTCTAACTACCATCTGATTACACTAAGTTATTAGTACCATATATCCATTTCAACGTCGTTTCAAATGGAACCAAAAGGCTTTACCAGCAAAGTCCAAGTTGAAATGTTTATGAAATAAGAATAGGACCTTGTAAAAATTCCGTTCTCCATTCAGAGCACGTTTTATGCCATAAAGTTTGGAGTGTATCGCGGTTGCTGTGACAGAAGCCAAAACCTAAAAGTTCTCTTGAGAATATTTCAATACAGGCGCTGTTTCAATTGAGTTTCAACTTCTTTGACGGCAAACTGGCTTTGGGAATGCGCGTTGTCGCAGTTTGTTTTGTGTTTTTGTTTTTACACTTGATGCAATGAAATAATTTAAAACTGTGAAATTGGATTTTGTAACGGGTGACCTGAGTAGTTCGGATTCTTCCGAGTTCAAGGGTTCTTCTGAGATCATCTCCAGCCTATGATATGTCCTATTGATTGGCATAGGCCTTCTCTTGTAAAGAGAAAACTTGAGAGCTATAATTTAGATTTGTGTCGATTTGGAATTTTACGCGCATCATTGAATTACTTTGTAGGAGTTTAAAGGTTTCGTGCGACTTTTCCTCGTGGAAAATTTCAAACGCAATTTCGCACATGTACTCCAAGAAATTCAAAAGTGAATCTCAGGGTCGAGCCCAGGATCCCCAGCAATAGCAATGGCTCAAGTCACTGAGTTGGCATGGCTTTTTACAAGCATTTATCTAAGTTGCAATGTTCGTATGTGTGTTACTTTGTTAGGTTTCAAAATTTGCAATTTTTTTAACGGATTTTTCTGATCATAATGGAAAATTTTACCGAGTTACCTTCCTCCCTCCCACCACTTAGTCCCCGTTCCAATAATCCACTGTCTCGTCGTAGTAAACCGCAATAACTTTAAAACGTTATTATCAATTTTAACTACTTTATTCGAAGCGCGTTTACGAATTTCAAGTTACAATGAGGAAACTTTAAATTACCCTTGTACTAAGTAATGTGCGCCTGACATCAAAAGGTGGTGAATTCAAGTCAAGTTCAGTTGACAAAGTTTGTATTGAATTTCGGAACTAACGAATAACACGCACGGCAATGGTACAATAACTAAAATAGTTATAGTCTAAGATCCGTATTAGAGAGGATTTGCACTGATCTGTTTTACTGATGAAAGTACCAAACTAGCTGTTGCCCGTGACTCCGTCCGCGTAGAATTTGTTTATCGCTATAGCGCGAGAAGCAATTTTCCGGGATAAAAACTATCCCATGTCCTTCCCCGGGACTCAAACTACGTGTGTACACCGAATTTATATACAAAAGCATAAAATGTTCTAAGTACTGTTTTTGTTCATAATTATGAGTACATAAATGAAAACCACACGATGTTAATTTTGAATACCATGGAAATTTCATAAAATCCCGGATATTTAATCCAACTTCCATACCTTATAGTTTACGTAAGCAAAGCCGCGGATACAGGCTAGTTATAAATATTTATTACGAACCCTACTAGCTTGATGAAAACCGGTGGAAAAGCGAGTAAATGGTAAAGTATAACGTCCTTTGAAAGTTCTAGTTTTAGATCGCCACTTAAGTTCAGAAGTGAAAAACTCAGTGTCAGGAACAGACTCAAAGCAAAGTACTCGATTCTTTATAAACTTATAATTAATTAATAATTAACTTGTAAAATGTAACTTTACTCCAAGTAGAAACTTGTCGTTAACTTTTCTTTATCTTTTGACTGCTGTTTTTCTGTTCTGTGATGGTTTTATAATAAAAAAAATATAGCCAAATTAATAACCTCCTCCTTTCTTTGAAGTCGGTTAATAATACGGTAAAATTTATAAACATGAAGTTTGGCAGGTATATTTTTTATGCAATGTTAGTAAGGATTACGTTGTAATTTATCTAAATCCTTACGATAATTTTGTAAAGTCTTGGATTCAAATTCAAATGCCAGATCTATTGGTAAATACAAGCAAAGCCGCGAGTATAGACTAGTTGTAAATAAAAAAATATGAACTCTAGGCGGACAAACTATATATTGCCAATGGACACCCTGCTATACACCCTGAGGCAGAAAATTTGGATGACGTTTTTATTTATATACAGTTTTAGTTTTGGATGTTAGATAGTATTTATTATACATAATATAAATACACCCTGCTTGGACAGATGATTGCTTTACTGACGAAGCATATCTCCCAGTGGCAATGATCGCTGCTGACATCAAATACCTGTGTCTGTGAACAAAACAAAAAAAACGTCTTTTTCAGTTACACTACTGCTCTTCCCTATATTGCGTCCCACTCGTGCACAGTTCAAATTAATTTATCTAGTAAAACCTGCGGGAGAAGTTCATCACGCAACTCGCAAACGTTCATGAGCTGAAGGAACTTTGCACCTCCCGTAGCTTCATACTTGGAGTTTTGTTAAACTAATTTTCTTAGAAGATTAATTTTGGAAAGTTTTGTTTCGGTAAAAATGCGCCAAGTGCAAGCCAAACTGACGCAATAAGATTTCTCTAAAAATTTACAGATTATTATTGAAGTTTTGGTTTTGTACGTTTTCTCAAGCGCATCAAATCCTTCTGATATTAGAAATGCAAAAGCTTGTGAGCATGTGCATTGTACAGTCACCAGCATTAATATTTGCCACAGCGGAGCGTGCAAAAATATCTGACACGTCCTTCCGGCCTTAGAAATAGAGTCGTATTAGATTTTTATGCACTTTGTTGTGTCAGATATTGGTGCTGGTGACTGTACGCATGTTTGTTACTCCTTCAGGCCAAAACGATATTTTGGTAGATAAAATGATATTATGGTATTAAAAATGCGAATATTTTTTTTTTGATTATTGCGTTTTGTGTCAAATTTCATATTTTTTTACTTACCATTAACTGCACGGAACCCTCGGTAAGCACGTTCGTTTTTTTTTCTTTACGTACGAAGGCAAAGGCTGCTTGCCAATCAATTTTAAAAAAGTATCGTCTTGATAACGTAAAAAAAAAACAAATAAACTGTAGGGCGCAGAAATAAAAGATCTGCAGTTTGATCCTTAAGACAAAAACATATACATGACAAAAAATAATAATAAAATACTAATAACATAATAATAACATAATTAATAATAATAACTTACTTAGCCAATTTAAACAAATCAACTATTTTAGAACCGACTTCATAAAAGCCAAAAGACAGGGTTATGATTTTAGAAATTAAATAACATTATTATTAACAATGAAATCTACAAATTTAGCACTTTCGTGCGACTAATCGATCAATGGCACAGATATTATCATCAGAAAATTATTACTTTGCAGTTGATACTACTTTTCTTTTAAACTACACCCGCCATCAAAAACTCCACATCCAATTCCTTCATCAAATCCGGACCTCCGTATGTTTTCAATCCGAGAACAAACAGACTAAACTCCAATAGAGCTTACATGTCAAATTTCAGTTCCAAATGCTTCATTATTCAGTCAGTTCGGAATTGTGTGGGAATCACCAATATTGGTTTTGGAAATTCAGCATGTGCGTAGCGCATCGAGCAGGTTACCTATAGAGTTACTAAATAAGTACTTTATAGGTATCTACTTTCGACTTGCGTTAGTGTCGTCACAATGTATGTGTATGTTTTATGTGTTTAATTTTAAATAAATCCCACTGAAAAACAATGTTGGGGCTTTACTGCAATTTTATTTTACTGTATTTATTATTTTCTTGTAATGTATTTTTCTGTGTATCAAAAATGTGTTAATCTCTCTCTCTCTCTCTCTCTCTCTCTCTCTCTCATTTCTATAGTCATTTTGTCTATCTCATAGTAACTGTGAAATATTACAGAACAAAAATTGCCCTTTCCCTGGATTTCAACATTTTTACAATATTAGTAACATACCATTTTTCGTTATTTTATCACAAACAAAACACTCAATTTTATTCACTCTGCTATACTATGAAAAACATTGATTATCAGTGTAAATCCCCTTATATTTAAAGCAAGGAAGAAACTGCTTACAGTTGGGTAAGTACTCAACTCTATATAGTTTCTTGCTTCACCTAGGGTCGGCCTATAGAATTGCAACTACCTACTGAAGCAGCTGTGTTGTGGATTTTTAAATGACTTCCACTCTATTTGTTATATACTCGATGTCGTAGGCATACGTTTACATGCTTAAAGGGATAAAGTATAGTATAGGTATATATGGGGTTGAAAATTTTAACTCTACTTGGAAAGAGAATAGCCTAAATGCTTAGAAAAAAAAACATTTCATTTAATTTTGAAAATGAACAAATCTGCATTCAAAGGTTTTTAAAATACAACTACAACAATACAATAAAATGACTTTTTAGTGTACACCACAAATAATAAGCGATACAGAAAACGTACACAGAGAGAAAATTACAAGGTAAACAATAGGCGGCTTTGTCGCTTAAGAGCAATCTCTTCCAGGCATCCTATTTTATTACAAGATTTTATAAAGTCTCACCTGTCCTGTTGTCTGTCTGTCTGTCTGTCTGTAATGAAATCTTGCAAGTTCAATTTGACCAACTTCCAGTAATCAGATTGACTGGAAATTTGAAATACTTATGTAAATTGCGTGACAGTAATAATCTACCAAGTGACATCCTGGTAGTACGGCCAGGCCAATGAGGGCTCTCGCGTATGAATTCGCCGCTAGAGGCGCTAGTGTAGTGTGAGGTCTCCGAAATGTCAAATCTCATAGTTTTTGGGTGAGCTACGCGGGTTTATTTATAATTAGAATAATTTTATGAATATTTTGCAATATCTGAAATTAATTATGGCAAATATGCGTTCCGGGGCAATGAATGTCTGTGTTTTGAGACAGTTTTGTCTTTCGGAAACCTTTGTCCTCCCTTTTTTCCGAACAAAACGGGGACTATGGAACACTGTGGCATGCTCGATATTTTTATGGTACGGTTTTAATGTGTATTAAATATGATTTTAATCTAAACTTTGTTTTCACGCCCGTAATAACAAACATTGAAAGCCATACTTAAAAACCTCACGCAACAGTGCGCCATCTAGTGAGACAAAAAACGATAGCCCTCATTTGAATGAGGCCGTTCGTGGATGGTTAGCGAGTCTAGCAGAAAATAAGGCACGAAGATCAGGATTGACCGCATTTCGCTGTCTACAATACCGTTAGAACCAGAATTAGAAGCAATTGAAGTGGCTAATTGGTGGCCCAGTGTAGAATATCGGAATACTGTCTCGGTTTTCACTTTAGTGAAATCTTTGATGAAATAACTGTTAACAGTTATAATTCGCCAAAGATAATTCGAATAAACAGATGGTCCCAAAGGAAGAACAGCGCCGTTCGCAAGACCGGCAGTATTTGCTGATTTGGGGCCATTTCGTGACATGCATAAACTTTAATTTATTTTTCTTATTTCGAAGGTTGTCACGAACAAATGATTTCTTTCTTTCTTTCTTTTTTCCTTAGTGGTTTCGTGGTGGCTTAGTTTTTGGCGTGGGTTCAGGCCCAGGCCTGGCCTATGAGTTTTTCGGAATTTATGTGCGCATTTTTTTTTTAGGTTTATTAAATCATTTTTATTTCCAGAACAATACAGACAGGTCCAACTAAAAAAAAAGGTAGATTAGGTACAATAAAATTAAATAAGCTAAAACTATAATAAATCTAAAAATGGACCCTGCGGCATGGTACCAAAGATGCTGGCAGCATTTCCCCATTACATTACATTGTGCGCATTACATTTTAAAATTACCATCATCAGCTCGAAGAGACTGTTGGACAAACGCCTCTTTATAGCTGGCAAACGAGCAGGCGGGTCATCTGATGGTAAGTGACCAAGCCGCCCATGGACACCTAGAGCATTATTAGGCTGCGGGTGCGTGCGGGAGGTTGCGCTGGCCTGGCTACGTTGAGGGGATAGACTGAGGATACTCAGTCACAAACAGACTTGCAAACTTTCGCATTTATAATATTAGTGGGATTGGTTGACCATGGTGCACCGGTGATCAAACCGTAATTTCATAAGTACGCGCCATTGTCTCATACAAATTAATGACAGAATGACAGTACGATTAACACTGGGCCATTTCCATTCCCAATACATCCCCATATTATGAGAAATAACACGCATTCCACGTCCCTTTCTCTTCTCTATGTGGCGCATATTAAACACCCGTAGGCTATTTACAGGGGAATAAAATGTTTTGGCGTCGTTTTTATTGTGTGCCGCGTGCGGTGTGAATGTTAAATGACGGATTAGATAGCTGGAGATAGAGCCAACGTGAAGTGAGCCAGCCTGGACGTGAGATCCGAGGTTATTTTAAGAGATAAAGGAGCAAACTGGGGGACGCGTGAGGTCCAATTATAACAAGCTTACACCCGTGACTTTGTCTTTGACGACCGGAATGGCTAAGTGGTTAGAGAACCTGACTATGAAGCTTGAGGTCCTGGGTTCGAATCCCGGCGGGGCAGATATTTGTGTGAATAACACGAATGTTTGTTCTCGGGTCTTGGATGTTTAATATGTATTTAAGTATGTATTTATCTATATAAGTATGTTTATCCGTTGCCTAGTATCCATAGTACAAGCTTTGCTTAGTTTGGGACTAGGTCAATTGGTGTCAAGTGTCCCATGATATTTATTTATTTATTTATTTGTGCGTAAAGACTTTTGGATCTATAACAGTCTAATTGAAATTCGGGGATTTTACTAAATCTCGATGTAAATTCCCAAAAATGAGTTTGTGGTCTTTCTATTGTATTTAGTTTTAATAATAATTTAACCCCGTAAAAACGCTGAATATTTGCCCAAATGCTTACACTTAGAATTTTTACCGTACAACGGCGAAACCCACTAAGACACTGGCAAAATTGTCCTTAGATGGGCTAAGCCATTTTTTTAAACTAAATAAGCTCAAATGTAATATTTGTTAACCTTTTTTAGGGTTCCGGAGCCAAAATGGCAAAAACGGAACCCTTATAGTTTCGCAACATGTCTGTCTGTCTGTCAGTCCGTCCGCGGCTTAACTCAGGGACTATCAATGCTAGAAAGCTGTAATTTTGCACGGATATATATGTAAACTATGCCGAAAAAATGGTACAATAAAAATTAAAAAAAAAAAATATGGTTTCTCCCATGGACGTAAAGTGGGGGTGTTTTTTTTTTCTCATCCAACCCTATAGTGTGGGGTATCGTTGGATAGGTCTTTTAAAACCATTGGTGGGGTTTGCTAAGACGATTTTTTGATTCATTGATTTTTTTGCGAAATATTCATCTTTAAAGTGCAAATTTTCATCAAAATCGAGCGTCCCAATCCCCCCCCCCCTTTCTCTAAAATCTAAACCAGTGGGTGGGAAATTTAAAAAAAATTCAGGATGACAGTAAGTATATCAAACTTTCAAGGAAAACTATAACGGCTAAGTTTGCTTGAGAATTATTAGTAGTTTTACTCTTAAATAGCAGTCTAAGGTATAAAATATAGCTAAACATGGAAGATTCCGTATAAAATACGAAATCCTAAGAAAAATATTACTCATTTTTTTCGTAATGGCTACGAAACCCTATTTTGGGCGTATCCGACATGCTCTTGGCCGGTTTTTATGGAATTGCAGGTGGTAGGACCTTGTGCAAGGTCCGCCCGCATTGCTACCACCATCTTGCTCGCTAATCCTGCCGTGAAGCAGCAGTGCTTGCACTGTTGTGTTTCAGCGTGGAGAGTAAGACAGCCGGTGAAATTACTGGCAATTGAGGTATCCCATCTTAGGCCTTTAGGTTGGCAACGCATCTGAAATACCCCTGGTGTTGCAGATGTTTATGGGCGGTGGTGATCTCTTAGCATCAGGAGACCTACTTGCTCGTTTACCATCCAGTCGAATAAAATAAACAAACAGCTATTGCCCGCGACTCCGTTCGCATAGAATTCGTTTATCGCTATCCCGTGGGAGATGTGCAATTTTCTGTGATAAGAACTATCCTATGTTCTTCCCCGGGACTCAAACTATCTGTATACCGAATTCCATCTAAATTGGTTCAGCGGTTTAGACGTGAAGAGATAACAAACAAACAGATAGACCTCCAACTTTTGTATTTATAATATTAGCAGGGTAATCAAACTCTTCATAATATACATTTATATAAACAGAATTCTACACTAAATTTTATAACTTATTTGAACATAATGTATCTAGCAACCTTTCTAATCCTACTGACTTATTGAAACGACCTGCAGCCATCATCAATTTTCATAATACTCTCTCCGTTACTGCTCGGGTAGATTTATTATGACTGCGGCACGCCCCTGGCTTCGCTTGCCTATTAGGTTTCAATACCCATGCTCAAAGTCGAAGAGTGCAAAGTTAATAGATGGTTAATGCAGTTGGCGAGTTTGTCTGGTGAAAACCAGTAACTCGCACCGAAGATGTATAAAGCTCTTTCGTTTGTTTGATTGTTTATACTCTTTATTATGTGAACTAAAATAATTTCTTTGCTCACCCGCGACCTTATGATAGCTCTAAGTTTATGCAAGATATGAGTACTGTAAGAACATAATTGCTAAAAGTGGCTCCGAAGCGGTAACGTTTCGTGTGCTCTGCCTACCCCATTTGGAATACAGGCGTGATTTTTATGTATGTAAGAACATACACAATACAAGCAAACAAGGGTGTAAGGGTGTACTTGTAACGACTGAAATAAAGTATGATGTATTAGGTCAGACAGGTCGCAGTTTTAATGCTAGATTTAAAGAGCATACAGCCAGACAGATCATATTTTGCCACACATTTGTTTGAACCATTTTTGAACCTACCGGCCTTGCCCGCGATGATGGCAAGAGACCCGACGGCATGACCCTCGTGCCATTAAGGATGGGTCGGCCGCTGGTTTGGGACGCAACGTGTAGCGATACTCTATGGCGCCGTCCCACCGTGGCACTGCAACAAAGGCTGGCTTTGCTGCAAACTCGGCCGAGCTCCTCAAACGGCGCAAAAAATACACAGCTATTAATAGTGGCTACTGTTTGAACCGTTTGGAGTTGAGACTCTGGGGCCCTGGGGAGAAAGCGCCCACAGATTCTACAGGGAATGCTCCAAGCGGTTGGTCGAGGCGACGCGTGACCAGAAGGCTGCGTCATACCTGGCACAGAGAATCAGAATTGCCATCCAACGTGGCAATGCTGCCAGCCTTCTGGGCTAGCTACCCATAGGCAGCGATATGGGGCAATTTTTTTATATATATTTTTTAAGTCTAGTTTTTAATTTTAGTTTTAATTTGTATCTCTTCCTACCCCCGACATGTCGTCGAGGCCTTTACTAATCTCAATTTCATTCATACCAGTTCTCGCTTCTGCTACTTCTCGTACTTTCTTTCTTCATACGGTATCTTTCTTTCAGCCATCATATCTTTTGCTCTTTTTGTGGGTGGGATTCCCACCTATAGCTCTAGTTGCTTCTTTATTAGTAGGTACACCAGGGAAAACAAAACAGAAGACGGGACCTTTATTGCTTATAGAGGGGTTCGAGACAATCTCGAATATTTATTAGATTTATTAAATTGTCTTATACTAACAGTTCTTACATCTATTTCTTATTTACTATCTATACATTTTTTAACTTATTTGTGATTAGTTTTTTGGAGTCTTTTTGTATTTTTTATTTCAACTCCAAATTTGTTACTTTTACTGGAATTCCGTGAAACCATATCGAAAATACAAACTGAGACAGCAGGGTTACAGCACGCAGCACGGATTGCTGAGGACCTGGGTTCGATCCCAGCGCTGGTCTCTTTTCTGGTTTTGCTGTGCATCCATCTCTCAGTTTGTATTTTCGATATGGTTTCACGGGATACCCGTAAAAGTAGCAATTTTGGAGTTGAAATAAAAAATACATAAAGACTCCAAAAAACCAATCATAATTTGATTGCTTAGTAGCGACATCTCTTGTCTGGGTGAGCGGTTCGTTCCGAAAGAATGTGATTATGTGACGTCTCTCGATGAGAGCGGAACATAGATGGCGCTAGTGCTGCTGCATAAGTAGCGTAGTAGAAATAAGCAATCTGAGATTATATGTATGCAACGGAAAAAATTGTGTCTAGATTCTTGTCTAGCGGTGGTGTAGGGGTTATAGCACGCAGCACGGATTGCTGAGGACCTGGGTTCGATTCCCAGCGCTGGTCTCTTTTAAAGTAAATAAAGTAATGTAATGAATGCAAAGCAATGTGTGTAACCGTATGTAATCAATAATGGAATTTTCCACTGCTTTATCGCCAGCCAGAAAAGCACACAGCGAAAATATAATTTACGCCGTTAAACTAATTTAATATGAATAAATGGTCTTCTTACCCTCTTGCCGTGCAACGTGCAGTGGCCGACTAACTCTAAAATATTATAAGTAGTCTATGTAATTTAGTACTGTTTTAATTGATTTACTTCTTTAATTCTACTTATTTTAAAAGCGTAAAATAATTCCCCATGGCGAAGCAACCCTGCACGGTACTAAGTAGAAAATACAGTAGTGTGTTTGTGCCCAATTCGCACCGAGCCTGCGTGGGAACTATGGCCTACCGCCCAAGGTCTCTCTCTCATTTTGAGAGGCCTGTCCTCAGCAATGGGACATTATGTAGACTGAGATGGTGATGATGATGAATTAGTAGGATATACAAAAAGGAGGATCGAATATCGACATAGCTCACCGCATAAGCAAAGTGAAGTGGCAGTCGGCCGACCATATCAGCCAAAGAACCGATAACCGCTGGGGTAAACAAGTTCTTGAGGGGAGACCGCGGATCGGCAAGCGTGGCGTGGGATGCCCTCAGACTAGGTGGAGTGGTGATCTTCGCAAAGTGGCTGGCAAGAACTGGATAAGAGTGGCCGATGATCGTGCTCGTGGTGTGCAGTAGGAGAGGCTTATGCCCAGCAGTGGACTAAGATAGGCTGATGATGATGATGATACAAAGTGTTCCTCCCACTTTACAGTAACACGCTTGAATAAATAAATCAACAACGCTCCTCCAGGTGACTTTGAATATTCTTACCTATAATATTAAGCAGACTCACGAGTTACTTTGAACTCTCGTTTTGTAAATTTGTTTGGAACTTTTCACATTTACATGAATAATTGCTGAGCAGGGCATCATTTTGTCCCGACGTCTATATCAAAGTCTGTGGCTCTTAAATTATTTAAATTAACTTCTCTATTGGGTATATTTTGACGTTTATTATGAAAGAGGAATGTGCTGTCAAAAAATACGTGTGAACCAAAGTGAAGTTGCTTTTGGGAATCCTTGAGATTTGTTTGAAATAAACTTTTCACTTCTCATGCTCGTAAAGTTCGTGTTTATGCTGGATCATAAAATGACTTTTTATGCTCTAGTGCATAAAGTAAAATCTTTATCTAATACCAAGGTCCATAACCGGACACGGCACGGTTTTAGAATAGGACTTGAGAAATGTGAAATGTTACGAAAATTAATTTACATAATAGTTTTTTTGGCGAAAGTATTCGTTTTTGACATTGCCATCAAAAAATCTTAAAAAGGGGACTTAATGAACAATATACTGATAAACACGAACAAGCATAAATAAACAATGATTTAAACTTCACAAAAAATATATAAATGCATTAATTGCAAAAGGTGCTATTTTAAATATAATATAATTCATCTCGATCCTTAACTAAATGTCAGATGTCCAAAATGTAATATCAGGCATCAATAAATTTAACATCGACTGTACACATAATTTCACAGCCTTCTTGGCCGCACGATTCTTGATTTATAAATTAGAATTTTTAAGATTTGCATTCGAGGAACAACATTGGTAAAATTTTAACGGTTTTCAATGGTCAAGGAATGTACAGAAGTTGAATTGTATTGTACGACTGTTTGTATATAAAATGTTCCAAATAGCCGGAATGGCTTCGAGAAAAGTATGGTACGGCCGTGCCTTTGTTTTTGTTTTGCTCGACTTGGCGGGGGCACTGCCGTGCCTCCAGATACATAGAAGTAACAGCATTTTAGCCATTTTTACCCACCTACGGCACAATCTGGAAGAGCTTTGAGTTTAGCCGTCTTTATAATGTTTGTGTGTATTGTATTCAACATTTATTTACCAATTAATTAAAGCCTCGAATAATTGAATAATACAAGAGAACCGAAATTTAAAAAAAATGGTTACATAAAGTCAAAGTCAAAGTCAAAATATCTTTATTCAATTAAGGCTATAACAAGCACATAGGATTGGTAAATTCGAAAAAAATGCTACAATAGTGTTTTTGAGAAAACTGTCTTAATATATGAATTTACAGTAAAGTAAAACAGATGACTAAAACTAAGCAACATGTACAAATACTGTATCGTATTTTATGAAAAAAAAAAATTGGAGAAAGAAGTTCGAGAGGAGCAATCCTAATCAACCACTCTCAAACCGTTAATATCTCAAAGGTACAATAAAAATGGTGAAATTACCTCTGTATTTTCTAATTTTAAATAAAAGGATGTGTACGTACAGTCAGTGTCAAATATAACACGTAGGTGCCAAGACGCTCAAATACGAATTGTTTTAATATTAATCTAAAATGTTTCAGCAGACGGTTAACCCGTCGAACGCCCCGCGCGCCACAGTGGCGCGTATCTAAGTACTCATGATTAATCAATTTTCGTTACTAGTTTCGATCACCCTTTAACATAGGGTACTAGTCCAAAATTACAAAAAAAACATCGTTGGTCGCGCGACGGGTTAAGTTCAATGAAGACCATTGTAAAGCTTTCATTATAATTTCTACTTCTGCGATCGTAAGAAAACATTTATTTACTGAGCATACGAGTAATTAATTTATCCTGAAAAATATTTACAAGAATTTTGAACATGAAACTACCGTGAGATTCACTCATATAAAATATAATGACCCGGATAACTCACGTCTTAAATCTAAAATCTTAAAATAAAAAAGATAACTCATGTCGAGCTAAACTCGATTTAAGACGTGAGTTATCCGGGTCATTATATTTAATATTTACAAGAATGTCCATTCAAGCTAACCTAACTACCTTCTGGCATGTCTGAATTCATTTTAAAACAACTAATTGTCTGTTCACCAACCAGTTGATAAAATAAATATAAAAAATAGAAGTAAAAGAAGAATAGTCTTTTAAAACAAGCTTTAATTTATGATCCAAAAAAGATTATCTAAAGATTAAGCACACCAAACCCATCAATTGATTACAATACACAATTTATATGATATAAAAGCTTGTCGCGAGATTTACTTGGGTAGAACTATTAAAGGTACTTATTTTCGTAAATTAGTACGTTTAATATATAAAGTACTAGGCTCGGGCTAAAACTCAGTAACCAGCGTTTTCCCAGAGATAAGAACAAGCTACTCGTAGATTTATTTTACATCCCCGAAAACTCCAACATACCTAATTCAAATGTCAAATGAACAACATTAGTTCAGCGACTTTTAAAAAAATAGTTTTTTTTAATTTTTATTACACTAAAGTTTATTCGAAGAAACAATGTAAAGCAAAATGGTTGATGTTTGTAGCGTGACAGGCAACGTCACTAGTGTTCTAGGATGGCGTACATTGATTGCAGTATTTAATTTGTATGAAAAAAGGAAAACCTAAAGACTCCATTATTTTTAAAAGTCATTGAACTAATGTTGTTTAGTTTGACGAGTACGATCTATGTTTTAATTGTTTGCTCGTATTACATGCCACAACCGGTATAATGATTATGATATACATATATACGACATAATATTTTACGGACTAATATTATGGGAGTTCATTGGTAGCGGATATTGCTTTTCAATAAGTGACCCACCTGCTTGTTTTCCCCTAGGTATTTTACAAAATAATCTAAACACCTTGGTCGCTCGTAACTGCTCCGTATTTTGACTTTGACTGTACTTTATTTATTATTGAATGACAAAAGCACTCAAAACAGCGCTCTAAATGAAAATTAACTTCTTCTATAACAATAAGCATAACGACACTGACATACACACACTGACTATAAATTCACAGACTAATATTCCACTATGCCACTATACCACTCTATACCACTATCGGTCCAATTTTGCGCCATGACGTTCTACATAATAAATTCGACTTTTCGTTTCTCGAAATACTTAGAGCATTAAACCAACCGGAGTAGCACACACATAAATTTTACAAAGCACGCTAACTTTAAGCACACTAAATAGCAATAGCAATTTAGTGTTCCTTTTTCTTTCAAAATGTTTTCGTTCTCAATGTATTTTATCCTGTATGTACTGAATTTGTTTAATAAATCTATTTCTCTCTCTCTCTCTCTCTCTCTCACACACACACACACGCACGCCACGCACGCACGCACGCACGCACGCACGCACGCACGCACGCACGCACGCACGCACGCACGCACGCACGCACACGCACGCACGCACGCACCCACACACACACACACACACACACACACACACACACACACACCGCACACAAATTTTATATGAAAACAGTTTTTTAGTTTTTCTTTGTCAAAGTTCTTATGACATTGACATAAAATTGTTTTTTACTGGCCTGTGTAAAAACTTTTTTCACTAGATATGAAATAACGATAGTAATAAAATAAATATTGCACTCACTCCTAACGTCATCTTGTCGTCAAAGAAAACAACTGCATGGAAAGATGTCGCCACAAACATATTAGAATTAAAATACGTAAAACGCATTTTCCCAAAAAAATAAGACCCTGGTTAACCGATTGTACGTTAAATTCAGAACAAAATTTTATAAAAATCAGCATAAATGATATGAATATCGCTGGGTGACCGCTGATCTTTTACTTTTAACAAAAAAGTGGGCCTACCACTGACTAGTGAGGCCTCCGGTAGATTCAAAACTCCAAGCCCATAGGATGCTTCCAAAATTCGGGGAATAGGTAGAAATTGAAATGTCCGTGGAAGTATCGGCGTATGAATTGTGTGATTGATGGCGTACATTTATCAATTATTTATGGCTGTTAGGTTGCTCTTATAAAGTTTCGATGTTTGATGAGTGAGGGAATGAGAACCGTCGTAACTGAGATCGAGTTGTGCATTTGCTTTTTAGGGCGTGCTGATTTTTTGTGGATGTGTATAGCTTGGTTAGTGTGAGTGATGATTATGCGCCATTAGATTTTTCGGAGCGGCCAAGGTGGTCAAAATATCGGCACATTCACTCTATTATTAAGGTATTTGAGTTCATGTATCGATATTTTTGGCCACCTTGGTCACTCCGAAATATTTGATGGCGACTCTACAAGAATATTGGTGAGGATTTCCTTGAAAAACTTTGGTTAATAGCAGCCTGAAATACAGGATGGGATTTGAGAGGTTAGTACAGTATAAATGAACTAAATGAACAGTATAGTAGACGAGAACTATAAATAATTACTTTGCTCACCCGCAACCTTACGATAGCTAAGGGCTTAGGGTTCAGGGCTTTGAGAGTGAACTCTGTTGAGTTCAAAACGTTCAAAGGTTCGGTCAGTGTAGCATGGTGGTGATGTGTTCTTACAGTGTGGAGGTGGATACATTTCATAGACGTAGCGTAAGGTCGCGGATTTGGATGAAATTTGGTATGAAGAGAGCTGGACAACTGCGATAACATCTATCTGTAGGATTACTAATGTATGGGCAAAAAAAAATCCAAAGTATCACATCCCAAAATATTTTACTCAAATTATCATTTGGCAAAAATAATTTCCTAAAACAACTTATCGCAATTTTACGGTTAATCATTTTTTTTTTGGAAATTATTGTTTCTGAAATAATAACTTAGTCATGTTTCATATTGCCAAGTATTATTTAGTCAAATGTATCATTTGGCATAAAGCGCTCTTCCCAAAATATTGCATGACATAATAACCTACTTTTCTAGCAGCAGTTCGTTTCAGTGGGGTACGCAGTTCTACCCTAACCTAATCTACTTTTCCGATAGCTAGCAGTTCGTTTCTGTGGGGAACGCAATTCTAACCTAACTTAGCCTACTTTTATTATGGTAGCTGTTGGTTTTTGTGGTTTGTTCGTGTGCAAAGTGTAATTTTCAACAAAAGTTTTTTGGAAAATAATATTGGCCAACAGAAAACGTTTGCGTAGTATACGTTTGTCGTAATAAAACTTGATAATGTAAAATTATGCCAAATGATAATTGAACCAAATGAATATAATACGAAATGTAAATATGCTAAAGATTCGTTTGGGAAATGAAACTACTGCGATAAGTTTTTTGGGAAGTGAAATTTGGTGAAAAATATTTAGCCAAAACGGCAGTACACCATCTGTAGTAACACCTACAAGTACTATATTATTGATATTCCTACGAGATCGGAATAATATCTCGAAATCTCATCCACTGGACGTTAGACTCACGCAATTTGGCTCTTTTGTTTACAATGCAACGTCAATAATAACCACAATGTAATTTTTAGAAATACAATCGAGAATTTTGTAAAATCCCGGAATTGTAATGGGACTTACAGTACTTTAAAGTATTTTATTTGTTTCTTTCTTTCTTTCTTTAATTGATTGATTAATTGGTTTCAACTACCTGGATCTAATGTTTTTTTTTTAATTTATTTAACTTAAAACAACTAAACATGCATTACATTTAGTGTTACTCGCTAAGCTGTAACGTTTATTGGCGAGAAGCGCTCAATTTATTTTAACTTAAGTACGTAACTACCTAACCACCTCATTCTACATACAAACTTGCAAACAGAAGTAACAAAAGAAAAAAAATGTATATGCATATAAAAAAAAACTTCACACACATAGGTACATAATTATTTTGGATCCCCGTGGACAAGGTTACCGAGAAGGTTACGCGTGCAAAGCGGTTTGTAAACACTAACCCCCTTATTCATAAAACATAACAAGCCTATGTTAACTAACAAATGCTTTGTCCCTTTCTAACAAATACAAATGTCGAAGTGACAGATAAGGACAAACGAATTTTAGCGGCATTTTAACTAAAATAGGTTTGATTGTCGTTTATGAATAAGGGGGTAATACTATAATGGCAGCACGAGTGCGTCTTAATTTTGAACTAAAACTTAACAAGAAATCGGAAAAGCTCTTGAAAACGGAAAGTCCTGTGACGTATAATTTCCAAAAGCAATTACATTTAGCTTTCAATGAGCAGAAGAGAAACAATCAAAGTCGAATTAAACTCCAATTCCTGCGAGCGGGAAATTAACGAATGACTAAATATAATGACTAAGAATTTAAGTCACGTTGTTTGAAACACTTCTGACGAACGAACGGACCAACAAAGAAATTGTCAGCAATTCCTACCTTCAAAGCCCCGGCAATTATTTTGAATGAAAAAGTTGCGAAGAAACTTTGTTACGCGTTATTGATAATGGGCACGGTGGGGCTTTATCGATTTATTTCTTCGTTGATAATTTTAATTGCGTTCTGTGTTAATGCGTTTGGATTTTTTTGACATTTATGCGTTATGGTTTGTTGTATTTAGCATGTTTGTTTTTGATATTTTTGTGTATGATTTCATTATCTACTATTTATTATTTTACAGCCTTTGCTTATTTTTTACAATTTTTAATTATTACTTATCAATTAGTCTGTTACATTATGAAATTGGTTATTTTTTTTTAAATTAATCTAGAGTTTTCAGGAAATAGTTGAGCTAGTTTAAATTAATTTCAATGTATCCAAATTTTTAATTCAACATAATGTATTGAAGTCACGGCATTATTTTATACGAACCACATTAAAAAAAATCCTGAAATAACTTTAAAAGGGATGTGAAATCAAACTAATTCAACTACTGAAATATTTTGAAACATTTTGAATACCTTTTACTATGGTAAAACAAATACTCAGCCCTACACCATTTCCTGTCACCAAAATGGGACATCGAAAAATTCAAAAATAAAATTCGTATTCGATCACGAGCCCCTCGCCGATATCTCGCTTATTATCCCGGGGGCTATCAGGGCATTGAGAGGGCCTCGAGGGCCGGCCCTTTCACAAGCCTGAGCAGATACGTGCGTATTGTTGGTTAAGTGCGTATAAGATAGTTTATTGGCCTATTGCTTATTGAAATATTTGTGTTAAAACTTTGAACGGTGGCAGAAGCTATGGCTATTGAGTGTGAGTTGCATCGAATTACTACGACAATAACCAATCCGAATTTTCGACTATCAGGTTTGACATTGGGTATCGTATAGTTATAGTTACTTTGACTTCTCTTTACTCACTTATTTCGAGCTTTACTTTGCGTAGGATCAATTCAACTTTTGTCTTGAAATTTTATAATGTCGCCTGCAAAGCATTTATGTATCGGTTATCGTCATGAATGAAAGCCGTGTTTTCATGTTCTTTTATACCTCCTGAATTTGTATTTTACTGATGAATCAATATTTTACTTACTTCCTCACCTGGTACCCGATCGAACTGAAATTTTTATTTTATCGTGTAAGTCCGTTGACAACACAATAATCTGGTAGTAAAATTCTGGTGGTCCGGCCAGGATCATCTACGCAGGCGGCAGGACGGAACTTTGCAACGGTTATTAGCTTGGACGTAAACTTGGTAAATACATAAGTATGTAGGTATTTATGAGTATAAATTTGAATAATAATAGCAATATACAGTCAGCAAAAAACTTCGCATTAATAGCTTAATTTTAAGATATCTTTTTGTGCTACCTCGTTCATATTTGCTTTAAGTAGTTTTTCCAATAAGCAATAAGGCTTGTTTGCATTATTATTTTCATTCTGTGTACCTGTCTTCTGTATCGCTTACTATTTCTGGTGTACAACAAACAGTCATTGTATTGTATTGTTTTGTATTGTAAGCTTATAGTTTTATAGCTTTTACTTATAGTTGTCCCATTTGCAGAACTGCTATATCGTTCGGTTTTACCCAAAATTTCTTAGCATATATATATTCACAAGCAACCCTAAAAAATAGTTTCTATTACACGTTTGAAGTGGAAGACAAGAGGGACATGCTTCTACAACTTTACTTTTGCGGTCGAGATCAGCGCTGCTGACGTACAGTTCATGACGATTTGTGTTAGTAAATGCTAGTTCGAGTTTTGTCCACCGGTATGAAAAAGTTGGTTGCTATAAATCCATACAGCTTGTTATTATTCTGAACGCACAGGGACAGTTTGTGCACAGATTGTTCAGGCTAGTGGATCAGAAATAAGGATGTTTAGTTCAGAAAAGTTGTGCTAAGTTATGTCAGGACTATGCATAGATTTGGAGGTGTGTGGGATTTGCACAATAATAATTTTACTAATTTTCACTTGCGTATAAACTAAACGCAGAACAACAATACATAATTTTGGAGAACGTAATAAGCAGCTGACTATAGCCTATAATTGCATAATATTATACAAACATGTTCGTGTTATTACAGACATCCTGCTATCTACATACAAAATTTCATTAAAATCACACGCACGCACATAGGTACTTAAAAACTTTTGCTTTTATAACATTAGTAGGAAACTTAATTTAAAAGTTATTTACTTTTAAAAAGAAAAAAATCGTTCTAGGTCTCATTCAAAATGGTCACAGACCGTACAAAAATCTGGGGGCACGGCAGTGCCCCCGCCAAGTCGAGCAATAAAGCGGCACGACCGTACCATGCTTTTCTCGAAGCAGTCGAGGCCATTTTCAACCCCCTATAACTTCGTTGCGGATAAAACTAGAAACCTGAATTTTCAGTTACCTAGCAGGCATTGTATAAACACGGTATATTTCAAATTTTATTCAATTTGAACCAGTAGTTTAAGAATTATAAACTAAGTCAAAGTTGTTTTATTTCTGACACTCATGTTATTTAACAAAAAATAATCCTTATGTGAAGCCTTTCGATCGGTATGATAAAGCTATTGGGTAATTATTTTTCTCGTGAGCTTGGTTCGATTCCCGGTTCAACCATGTAATTATTTTAATCTATGAATGCAGTTTAAATTGTTTTTAAAATTAAAATAATGTCTTCTTTCAGCAAAAGGTTCCATCTACAATATTCAAGGTATCCCTCCATGTAAAATAGCCGTGGACGCCCTGTATAAGATGTTGTTAGGTTAATTAGTTACGTAATAACTTAAGACAGAAGGGCCCTTAAGTAGGGACTGAATAAATTAACCGACTTGGTATTAAATGGATCTCACAACTTTTAACTGTAGCAGAACTGAGTTGCGAGACTTGTTTTTTTTTAAAGTTATTGTTTAAGTGTAAGTATACTACTAAGAATTATTAGTTAAGGTATTAGAGTAGTATAAGTATACTGTTTGCTACCTACTTATTACCGTCAGAGTCAAAATACCAAAACGGGACTTATCACGCTACACGAGTAATATTTACACGTCTAGTCTACTCGTGACCACAGCAACTGTAACGTTGCCGAAACGTCGAGGTAAATATTACTCGTGTAAAAATAGCGTGATAAGTCCCGTTTATGGTATTTTGACTGTGAGTGAGAATCACGAAAGTTTGAAACGTTATATTACCGTCAGGTTCCATAATGCATTCATGTAGTCTCAAATCCCAGTCTAAATCCCGGAAATCAGCGGTAACCCAGAAAAACTACATTTTTACGCCAATATTATACAAAACGAAGACTGTCCAATACGGATTCAATTCGGCGCCATGCCTCTCCACTTCGCAATCGGCAAACCGCGACATATCGGGAAACTAGAATATATTCCGGGGAAAATATTGAAAAATGTTTGCCAGCGCCCGTTTGATTTGATTTGCACCACCTTCCTCCCTTGTTACCATCCTCTTCAGAAGGTCTGCGCAAAACGTCCGTTTACTAGCTGAGTATTTGTGAACGTCTCATACTTTACTGTGGCATAATTCACGGCATCGCAGGAGCTACCAATCAATCATACAATGAGTTATTCAAAAAGCCGGCCAAGTGCGAGTCGGACTCGCGCACCGAGGGTTCCGAACAAACGTTTTTTTCACAGCTCCAAGGAACAGTAGACCTGAGTATTTGATATAAATTTCAGATTGATACCTTCACGCGTTCCTGAAAAAGGGTCTTGACAGACGGATGGATGGACAACATAGTGATCCTATAAGGGTTCCGTTTTTTCCTTTGAGGTACAGAACCCTGAAAGCAAACAATATTTTAGCAAATGGTTCAGCACGTCCAAATAAAGCTTACTCTTTCGCAAAAATGTGGGCTAAAAGTTTTCATGCAAGATGACATCATGTCATTGACATAAACCAAATGTACTGAAGCATTTTTATAAAGCGTATGTATATTTATTTGCATGTAAGGAGCTTAACAAGATTATGATTAATTCTGTGTCATATGCATCGGGTTAGGTTAGGTCTATGTTGTAAAACATCAAATGTTATTACCAATGTAACATTTATATCACATGTATTTTTAATTAATTACACACCCTTTTTTCCCACGAAACTATACGAGTATACCCTATTGTATATACTCGTATTATTTGATGTGCAAGGTGGAAGACGGGCTCTACATGTTATTAAAAATAAAAAACTTTAAATTAACATATGTAACTAACATAATTGTATCTATGTGTTCCACAGACATATAGTCTGAGATACACAGTTTTAGGCGAGAAGTAAGGTAAATAAGTGTATACATTTTTCATCATCATCATGCCAGCCTATACATGTTCCACTTCTGGACAGGCCTCTCAGAATGAAAGGATAATATTGAATTTAGCTTCCTTTCACATTAAAGTTCACCACCATAAAAATGTGCCATGTCATGAAATAAAATTTCGTTTTTGATGGCGTCGAGCCCAATAATGCCATTGCTTCGGATCGGATAGAAAAGTTTTTTTTTCCCTATATCTGACCTAAGTCATCTCATGGGCTTAAAGTTAAAACGTTGTGTCGGTTTTTAAAGTTTTTGTTGTAAAGTCACTTTATTTTAATTATCTAATGAAATAGCAATTATCTAATGAAAAAGCAAAAATCTAACGAAATTTTGATAAACGACGCGTGTCTCTGCTCTCTGGACAAAGACTGAAATTCTGAGTAGAGTATCTTCTCAAGTGTAATCAAATTTTGTAAATTATTTGATTAGATAAATATAAAAGAACTTCAATCTTAACAGTGCTCCCACATTGGTGTTATAAGTGTTATATAACATTAGGTATAAAACATTTGTTTTATAATATAACAAGTTGTAGCAAATGTTGTACATTGTTATCATGTTTAATAACTTTTAAATGTTATTTAACATATTAAACCCTATAATTTGTTATATGGGGTTAAATAACTTTTTTTACCAATTTAGCGTTTAAAACATCTAACAAGTTGTAACAAAAGTTATTAAATGTTAAACGATGTTATCGCTTTTTGTAACGTTATATAAAATTTATAGCAGCCAGTGTGGGAGCACCATTATTAATGAAATCATCTGTAAATTGAACAGGTAAGTATTTATTTATAGCTGGTCAAGGAGCATAACTTTGGTGGCAATAACCACATTTTCTGACGTAGAGGCTCACTTTTTAAAGCCGACTGAAACAACCTCCTTGAACAAGGATCGAAAGAATTATAAACTCTTTTTTTTAAGTTTATCCTGTCATCTGTTGTCATAATTTTATATTTACATCATATTTTATATTAGGAATAACAAACATTATTTTTCACATTAAATTTATAATAACTTAATTATTATCTATCTATGGCAATCGTCCATATTAGCGTCCCCGGTAACAAAGTTTCGCTCCGTATCTACGAGTAGATACTTAGCTATTTGAGACACTGTGTAAATATATAATACTTCTATAACTGAAAGAACCCTGCAAATCCCTTGAGATCGAAGTTATCTGGGTTTCACTGTAATTCTACGCAAATAAAGTCGCTCAATGCACCAGCTATTTAATAAGATTTCAGTAAGAGCTAAAATATATTTTAAACGAATACGAAACTCTAGGATATAGTGTGTCAAAGGAAGCAGAAGTTCACAAGGTACTAAGACAAAGAGATGGCAAGGCGAAAGGCAAAAATGGCTTTAAAGAAACGGTTTATGTTGCAGCTTTTGAAATAATTTAATTAAAGCTTGACATTCCGCAAAGTGCAATAAAAATACAGATGTAGTGAAATATGTTTTACCATAGTATTTAATCGGAAATCTATCTTGTTTTCTCAACTCTCTCTCTCTCTTCTCTCTTCTTCTTAGCATTTTCTACCATGTTGGTGTAGGCCTCCTTCAGCTTTCTCCACTTCTCTCTGTTCTGTGCTACCTGCATCCAGTTTGACCCGGCTATTTTCTTGATGTCATCCCTCCTTCAGCTTTCTCCACTTCTCTCTGTTCTGTGCTACCTGCATCCAGTTTGACCCGGCTATTTTCTTGATGTCATCCTTTCATCTCATCTGCGGACGTCCTCTCGGGCGTGTCGCGCCCCAGGGTTTTAACTCCAAGGTCTTCATGCGCTACGAGTCGTGCTTTCGAGCGACGTGACCCTCCCATTGCCACTTTAGGGTAGTTATTCGATGAACAGCGTCTGCGTCAGCGTCTTAAACTGTATCTACGCAGTGTGGCATCAAGAGTTGAGGATAACGCTCATTTCGAGGCTTAAAGACTCAAACCCAGTCTTTAAGACTCCAGAGTCTTAAAGACTCGACTATATTTTTGAGAATTAAATTGGCTTATTTTATACGTGTGGATGCATGAAACATTCTTTGCGGCTCTTTAAGCCTCGAAATGAGCGTTTTTCACATGGGCATCATTTTATATTGGCTATTTTCTCTCTGTGTAGATACCTGTTTTCTGTATCGCTTACTGTTTCAGGTGTACAATAAAGAGTCATTGTATTGTATTGTATTATATAGACGTCCAAGTTTAAGATTTCAGACTTTCTTATTGTTTATGATATACGAGTAAGAGCTACCTTCATAGCAAATATTAGTTTCTGGAACCACTAGAAACACCTGTTTTAATGACTGTATCTTTTGATTGCCTTGATATTAAAGCTTAACTTCTTCACAGTTACAAGGGATTGCAGGTTGAAGTATTTGTTGACTGGCACAAAGTGATTCTAGAAGGGTTCCATTTTTAGGGTTGCGGAGCCTAAATGGCAAAAACGGAACCCTTATAGTTTCGCCATATCTGTCTGTCTGTAAAAATATTACTTAATTTTTCGTAATGGCTACGGAACCCTATTTTGGGCGTGTCCGACACGCTCTTGGCCGGTTTTTTTCCTTTTCAGGTACGAAATCCTAAAAACATGGTTGATACGACTTACGTTACGGTTTTTTTGTGGAACTGGTTTATCACGCAAGTTTATGGTGTACAATGTACATGATGAAAGGAAGCCCTTTCACACTCCTGGACCCAGCAGCTTAGACTGTGTGTTGATATACCAGTTAGTCAGTCTATCAATCATTCAGCCAACTTCTTTTGTTTAAAGGTAGTTCTCATCCGAGTACCGAATACCGAAACTACTGTACAACAGCCAATGCCAATGGCATCGACAGAGCTATATATTTTTTTAAATTGAATTGCATTAAAGGTAGAATAAGTACAGATTTTCCTTATAACAAACATCCATCTACAATTGACAAAGAAATGCCTTACACAGTTAAATCAATGGGGAGCGTCAATATAACAATAATTAGGAAGCGAGTCGTTTTATTGTTGCGGGAAAAACGCCGACGGGAATTCCGGACCATTTGTCAATGTGACTTTCATTCGCTTTGTAGGGTTCCCTATAAATTCCCGTTGTTACGTCACAATGATGAGTGAGTGGATACCGAGGTTTTTTGCGGCGAACAAATGGCTCCGGGAATTGATTCTTTTCTAATACAATTTCTATGGTAACGTTGGCAACTTTGGCGAATTTATATTGAAAATGTTTGTAAAATATTTGGATTTTGGTTGATTAATGAGTGATCGATATTTTACGTGCTTTTTTGTGTATTTTACTTTGTATAGATTTGCAATACCTGTGAAGCGTTTCAATGGGGTGTGTGAAGTTTCCAATCCGCGCTGGGTCCGCCTCGGAACTACGGCCCAAACTCAAACTGAAAGGCCTGCCTGTGGGATGTATATAGGCTGAGATTATGATGATGATAGGTTTTTACCAATCAAATTCAAAAAAAATTAAGTATCCCATATTCTCTCCTGTCTTTGACCGATACAACGTTACTTACTTAAACTGACACGATCTCAGTGAACACTTAACACCTAGACAAGTGTCAAACAACCAGGTCACCCGGAAACTGCAACGCTGCCTATCTCAGAGCAATAAACCAACCGGAGGGGTCTTATTTCTTATGCACGAAAGACTCCATATTTTAGCGGTCGCACCGTGCCACTGAACTTACGAATGCGACGTCAGATATGGTGACGTAACGCGGTTTTGTCACCTATCCTTGAGTTTTTTTTGTTAACGTTTTATAAACGTGCGACATAAATAGTTTTACAGATTGGCGCAAACGTGTATTGGAGGGTCGCAAGTATTGCGATGAAGCCTGGCTCAAGGCGTTTGCTGACAAGAGACAGAAACGACATCGAGACGGTTCTGCACCAACCTCCGCAAACTTCAGTCAGGCCTATGGACGAACAAGTTGCTCGTTCGTGGCTGTCTAGACAGCAATAGATGCGATTCGGTCTAGACAGCCACGAAATACGTTTTCCACAGCCAGCACACCAAATTTTGTCTGAAACAGACGTATAGGCCTAAATCAGTGATCGGAATATCTTGAAATTCAAGTGTAGATCCGAAGACATTACAAAAAGCTAAACCTACCTATTAAAAACAACAAAGACTAATTTATATTACAAAATTGGTCTACATAACGTCTCCGGTTGGTTTAATGCTCTGAGGCCGCTGCCGACGTCACTTCACTTAATGTATTGCTTGTTCTTTTAGCACTCACTCCGGAAGCTACTAATTGCAAGAAACTGGCAGGTGACACTGTTAATTTTTTTTAAAGCAGTAGACTCGTCAATTTTTTCTACCGAAATATTGGAACTATTCAAACCCTACATAATAAAACTGTAGGGTATTTATACCCCTAAATTGTACTTAGGCACTTATCCGAAAGAACACACGATATATGCTTCTGTCTGTATTTGTAGGTGTCTATAAAATTGAGTGTTAGCAGAGCCGCTCTCCTAAGTAAAATGTACGCAGTGTGGGGCCATTTTAGATAGTTACTAACATAGACAGACATAAAAAATAGATTTTCAAACTTTTCTTATTGATTATGCCATAAGAGCTACCCTTATATAAAATTTCTAGTTTTTAGGACATCTAGAAGGGTTTTTCGATTACGGCAATTTGTTTGGAAACACCTATATACATGTCATGCCTGTATCTCTTAACTACGCTGACTTAAAAGTTTGATTTTTTCACTGCTTAAAGGAGTAGCAAACCTGAGTTTTTGATATTAATTACAGCTTGATATCTCCACGTTTTTCCTTTTGAAGTAACTTCGAAACCCTGAAAACGTCCAAATATCTAAACATCCACACATCTTCACAAACTTTCTTACTTATAATATTGGTAGGATACAATAGCATAAAATTTAAACTCAGATAAATTAAGATAAATCACCAATACATCATCATTGCTATTCAAATTATTATTTCGTTTCACGTTGCATTCATTTCACTCAGTACCTACGTGGTTATTTTTTAATTGGCAGAGAATTCTTGTTAATACTCATACAATAAAACTGTTTTACTTTTGACAGTCACATATGAATCAAATAAATGCCGTTTATGAAATTTTGTACCGAAAACGTTTTATTGCAGCTGATATGGACACGGAATTACTAAAGGTGTAATAACTTGATCATCATCGTCACCATCATCATCAGTACATATCTCAGTTTACTGCGAGCATATGAGTAGGCCTCTTCTATGGCTTGCCTCCTCCAATCCCTGCCCGGCTGCCACACCAATATCATCGTCCCATCATCAGCATCATACGTCGGTCCATTCGTCCGTTTGTCCGTACATCTATCCATGTATGGTGGCACTTGTCCCAACGCCGACGATGAGCGAGAAGCGAGTAGAGCGAGTAACTAGAAACGAGTGGGTGAGCAGCGAGAAGCGAGTGTAGTTTTGTCGCTGGCTGTAAGCGAGTGTTTGAGTGCGAGGGGCAATTACTCGCTCCACTCTACTCGCTCGAGCGGGGCGGCCGCCAAGCGAGTTTTATAGCTCTTGTCGCTGCGACAAAAGATGTAAGAGCGAGTTCTCGCTGACAGTGTGAACAGCCAGCGATCAACTATTAATATATCATTATGTGTCTCTTTTACTCACACAGGATCTTATATCTTTTGTTCGTTTCTTGAGCGAGAAAATAGTAGACAACTGCCTATATTAACCACGACGGGTAAAAAGGTAAAGTAACCCCTCGATACCCCTTGTGTTGACAGGTGTCCTTGGGCGGCGGTGATTGCTTCCCATCAGGTGACCCGCATTCTCGTTTTCCCCCTCATTAAAAAAAATCGAAAAATGTTTTTTTTAAGCTACGTACAGAACCAAAATAAAGAATTTAATGTTATCTTACCTACAAATATTGTAAATAAAAAGGTTTGTTAAGATGTCTGGAAGTTTGATACCCTACACAATAAGGCCTCACAGATTTAAATAAAATTTGACACACAAATATTTTATAATTTAAACTTACACATGGGATACTTTTTATCTTGGAAAATTGCATTAGTTCATTATGGGATATCGATAAACGAATTCCTTGCAAACAAAGTCGCATGCAACAGCTTATAGAGTTATGAATTAAAAATAACATAAAGACTTTTACTTGTTTATTGTTTGTTTACTCGTATTTCAATAACTTTTCTGTTTTTTGCAGAACATTTGTTGAAGTGCTTCTTACAGAAAGAAATATCTTAAAAACATCGACAATAACCTTGAAACGACAATCAATGTGAAACCTTGCGATACCCGAACTCCCTTAGGGCGGGCGCACACTGCCCGAGACAAAGCTGCCGAAGCGAGTAATGTCGCATTACAATGCATTAGGTGTCACCGGCGGATTACACTGCTGTGTGTAATGGGCCGAAGACGCAGCTAGAATTGGGTGGACGCTCCTCACTGTCCTCGAGACAAAGCTGCCGTTAAGCGAGTAAATGTAAACGCATTGGCCCCAACAATTCGATTTAGAGTCGATAACTTAGCACCGGCGGATTACACTGCTGTGTGTAATGGGCCGAAGACGCAGCTAGAATTGGGTGGACGCTCCTCTACAGTGTCTTGGCTCGCTAGTATAACTACTGCTATGACATTCAAAACCGTTACTAGCTATATGGGGGAATTCAGATTTTTGCAAAAAAATATCACAGTAAATTAAATAATAAATTAAAACTAAAATAAAAACTAGTTTCTTAAAGTCAAAATACCACAAACGGGTCTTATCGCGCTAAAACACACATTACTCGTTTATAGTGGCCGTGGTCACAAGAAGACTGAAGTGTGGGGTGAAATCTGCCTAGCAGCGCGAGCACCACTTAGCGTGATAAGTCTCGTTTGTGATATTTTGACTATGAGTGAAAATCACGAACGTTTAAAACGTTAGTTTCTTAAAATTAAAATAACTCTAAAAATGGCTCCCAGGGAAAATATTCTTAGATTTTTTGAGCAAATATTTTGCTAATTTAAACAAATAATCATATGTCATTATGAAAAAAATACATTAAAAGTTGAATCGTGAAAATCCCCGTCAATAAATATAGGCTGATATTTTTTCACGTCAACCCTTTGCACATTTATGACAAATAAAAGATTTTGACAGTAAAAGTACACGTGCCGTATAATCATAATAATGGCAGGCATAAATCGCGACGAAAAAGCTGACGTTTTATATCAAACAGCATTACATCTGTTATATACGTCGCCACATTAAGGGCACCCTTATAAAGGTAATTTGTATTTTTGTGTGCGTTTTCTACGTCCGTGAAATTATTATTGCTTATCGCGTTTGCTGTTGGTATATTTAAAAGATCTTTCTTAATGTAATGATGGAGTTTAAATAGACATTGTAACTGTCGCGTACGACTACCTATAGAGACTAGGTACTGTCTGTTGTAGTACCCAACCAATTCGATTCCTAGACCAGCAGGGCTACTATGAAACTCGAAACTCGAAGTTCGTGTCGTGCGGTCCCTCTGACACTTATACTATTTAATACGAGAGCGAGAGGGACGGTACGATACGAACTTCGAGTTTCGAGTTTCGCAGTAGCCTTGCTGAAAATATTATTCCTAAATGTTTTATTTGCCAAACTGCTTGCCGAAACCAAAAATTTTACTCAATGTAGATATTTTATAGAACACTACAGTGTTAGGTTTGCTTTATGAAAGTTCCCAAAAAGCCGGGGAAGATATGGGATCGAACCCGGGACCTCAAGCTTCGTAGTCAGTTCTCTAACCACTTTGCCATCCCGTCGTCAATATACTTATATATAATCAGAATCTTGGAAACGGCTCGAACAATTTCGATGGAATTTGGTATGTAAGGGATTCGGGGATGAACAATCGATCTAGCTTGGTCTTCTCTGGGAAAACGCTAGTGACTGAGTTTTAGCCCGAGCCGAGCTCGGTCGCCCAGGTACTATTCTTTATTCCAAGCTGCCCTATCCACACTAACTCGCCCGCCTACTCTCGACAGACCAATCACGCCACAGCGCAAACACACACTAATTGAGTGAGCATGCGAATGTGTGCGCGCTGGGAATCGACAAACGTCTGAATATTTATAACGCTGTATTTTATTGAATAGTTTACCAATTATGTAGAATCGGATGTTGTGTTGTTTACGAATTAGAGCGCGTGATTGGTGGGACTTTGATAAACGTAAAAACAAATTGAAAAAAAGGTAAATATTTACCACAATTTGTACTTTTTCGGTTGGTGTTTCTTTATAACAGTACCTAAGTCTGAATGGGTAGTGAAATTAATTTTATTGTTTCCGTAATTTTAGGGTTCCGTGCCTCAAAAGGAAGAAACGGAACCCTTATAGGATCACTTTTTGTCCGTCTGTCTGTCTGTCTGTCAAGACCCTTTTTCTCGGGAACGCGTGGAGGTATCAAGCTGAAATTTATATCAAATACTGAGGTCTACAGTCTACACTGTCCCTTGGAGCTGTGAAAAAATCAAACTTCTAAGCCAACGCAATCAAAAGATGCAGCCGTTTATGCTGCAAATTTCCGCAAATTATCGAAACTCGCAAGGGAATCAAAACCTATAGGGTACTTTCCGTGAACTCAGAATCTTGAAATCTGGTATAAAGGTAGCTATTATAACACAACCAACTAGAAAAGTCTGAAAAATCTTGATTTCTTATGTCTGTCTGAAAATATCAATGACCAATCTCCACCCAAATCTCTCTCAATCCAAAACCTCGGAAAAAGCGAGAAATATCTTCAAGACACGATTCCCGTTTACTTACATACCTATAAATGTGTACGGAACCCTCGGTGCGCGAGTCCAACTCGCATTTGCCCAGTTTTTTTTTTTCAAAACTTGAAACACCAAACGTAAAAAAGTTTAAATATTGCTTTAGTTTTTTGAGGTTCGGTGACTGTAATATATCATTCAACATAATTTCATCATCAATAATCAATCTTATCCATACATCGAATGTCTTTTAAATTGGTCTAATATATTCGGAGCAAATTAGTTACGATAAACGAACAGACAGACGTCTGTACCGGAGTGGTTCTAAAGGTTTGTTATTATCATTTAGGTGAATGGAACTCTAAAATGTTTGATTCTTCCACATTTATTTTCCCTAGTTTTTTTGTTGATTCCGTTCGTTTTTTCAGGTTGATTTCGATTATATTTATCACCCACCCACGTAAGGTAACAAAGACATTGAATTAACCCCAACTAACATCCGTTATTGGTAGTGATCCTTAATCAGATCATGTGAATGGATACACCACAGAGATAGAGCTTTATACTTAGTCTTGTGCAATTTCCCCTCTCTAAACTGCCGAGTTACGTCACTATGCAGTTATTCTGCGCTATGCTTCTGTTACAGTGTTCTGTTGCGGTGAAGGAAAACATCGTGAGGAAACCTGCACAAACCTGCAAAGCAATTCAATGGTGCGTGTGAAGTTCCCAATCCGCACTGGGCCCGCGTGGGAACTATGGCCCAAGCCCTCTTGTTCTGAGAGGAGGCCTGTGCTCAGCAGTGGGACATATAAAGGCTGGGATGATGATGATGCTTCTGTTACAGGTACACAGATGTTGCAAAATAGTTTTTTAACCCCCGACGCAAAAAGAGGGGTGTTATAAGTTTCACCGCTATGTGTGTCTCTGTGTCTGTCTGTCCGTAGCTCTTAAACGGGTAAACCGATTTGAATGCGGATTTTTTTATTTGAAAGCAGGGTTTTTAGCGATGGTTCTTAGACATGTTTTATCAAAATCGGTTCAGCCGTTTTTGAAATATTGAATTTTAAAGTGTCAATGTCGGGGGTTTTCTACTTTTTGTTGGTTAAATAGGTTATTATTAACTGTCTATTTTTACTTATAGTCATTAGACAAGTACTTATTACTCGTTAACCTGTAAAATCAACAGCAATAATAGTTTTCTTTTCAAATTCACTTTTTGTGGTCGTATTTCATTATATAATTTTGTATTTAACGTGCTTTCTAAATTAGCTTCAGTACGTATTATACAGTTTGATTAATTCGAGTTAACACTTGACAGATGGGCGTGCCTTCAGTCAATTTTCAACTTTGACGTCATAAAAATAAAGCCATTTTTAGTATACCGCTACCCACGTTTACGATTATGTAAAAACAATTTTATTTGTATGACCTCAAAGTTGAAAATTGACTGAAGGCACGCCCATCTGTCAAGTGTTAACTCCAAGTAATCGTACTGTACAGCCGTTTTGACATTTGATAGATAAAGTTGAATCATAATGTTGAGTAGCTTTGACACTGTGAGGTGCGAATCCACATGTTCTAAGAGTAAAGGAACACCTTACGCTAAACTGGTTAGAGGTAACCGATCTCATCTTGACACTAGAGTGACTAAGTTTTCGATTAAACTAGTACATTCTCAGAGATAACAAATAATTATCTTATTACACATGATGGCAGGTACGTACAATTGCCATTTTTAACCAGTTTAATGATAAGCAGATCTAACTCTTATTTAAAAAAAAATAGACAACTAAAAAGTAAAAAATAATTATGCACTACCTTGCTGTTGCCCGCGACTTCATCTGCGAAGAATTCGTTTATCCCTATCCCGCGGGGACTATGCTGATTTCCCACAAAATAAGCCTAAGTTAATTTAGTATAAGTACCTAGTAATATTTTTTTTATCTAAGCGTCGTCGGTGTCGGGGGACCGCTAAAGTTAATACTTTACAACATATGTACTTTAGTTTCCTGTAAACCTTAGCGGTCCCCCGACACCGACGACGCTTAGATAAAAAAATATTACTAGGTACTTAAAACTTTCTACGATTCATATCATACAGAATCAATATTAATCCTGTGACATACTTACTTTTTGAGAAAATCAAATTATGTCAAATGTCGCTTTACCTACACCAAATGTTACAGTTATAACAAATTTTATTATCTCTCGAGCCGCAGCCGCAATAGCCAAAAGGTCCCAAATATAACAAACCACTAAACAAGCGGGAATAATTAAGTTAGAATGATCCAACTAAATTATTTTCGGAGAATGTCCATTCCCGTCGAAAGCATAACCCCCCTAACCGATGGAGGTATATTGGCAAGGACTCGCGGATAATTGAGTGGTCCCCCTCGAACCCTATTAAGGGATCTGTCTAGAAATGTGCTCGATTATCTGAGTGTTTCTATACCGTATATTAAACTGTATCTGACACCACGAGAAACATCAATAGTAGAAAGGACATACGTAATAATCCAGTGAGTGATGAAATTAAGAGAACGATCGAGTTAACTGTAGATCATTGTAGACAGCTTTTAACAACTTCACTGTGTTTTGGAACGTAATAAAAAAAAGTTAAATGTCATACTGAAAACACATTGTAACTAAATATTAAGATTATTAACTAGCTCACCATTTATCCATAGACATTAATTATCTAACCATTTCAAAAACCGTTGCTTGATTTAGGAGTGTTAGCCACACAGACAGACAGGCAGATAGACAGACAGACGCGGAAAGTGACTTTGTTTAGGTAGAGATAAAGAATTAAATTCAATCCTTCCGTGAAAAAATATACAACCAATGGCGAAAACCGCATTAAAATTTGTTGCTTTGTTAAGGAGGACTTGACGGATATACCTACAGGCAGACAGAGACGGAAAACAACTTTGTTTTATACTATGTAGAGATAGAGCTAATCATGAATCACGCATGGATTTTAGTAAGCCATTAACATTATTTTCCATATTCAAAATCCCATCATATTTCATCATAACATTAAAACCCATTAGGATTTACGGCTTTATTTTGATTTGCAATCACAATAACCATATCGCTTAGTAACATCCACAACCTCTCATCTCGTACCAAAGCATCATACCAAAATGAACATTCAACTTTTGTATTAAAGTCCTCATTTAAACCAAACGTGTGGTCATAAAACGAGGCTGCGTAATCATTAGTCGTTACTCCATACGAACAATCGTATACGCTAGCGGGCTTCTATCGACCACATACTCCTCGGACCTCATATTTACCGAGATTACGTGATCTAAAACCAACTCTCTGGAAGCGAACATTAAGGTCGATTGTAGAACTATCTAATGGGGTAAGTTACGAGGTTGGGAAATTAAAATAACACGTGTAAAATGGAAATCAGTCATCGTAGCCGAACATCAATCCTGTATTACCAGGAAATTTGAATTCCTAAATCTACGCCAAAATCCAAATGGTTGCTATGAATAATTCATTTTTGTCCCATACAGCATTGTGTTGTATCGAACCGTTTGATTCTTGGCTCAATGTGGAACCATTTAACAATAAATGGCATGGTTACACCGTCTTGCCTGAAAAAGAGAACTACCTTATACTTACCTACTGCCTAATGCTTACCAACTGTGTGAACGTTACCAGTGTCCAGAAATCAAATTCGACAGGTAAATAACATAAGCCTTCCCATAGACCTCCAGTTGCTTCGGTTGAAGAAGCTTGCATCCACCGTGAATCCGCGGCTTTAACCAGGTCATCCGTCCATCTCCTTGGTGGACGTCCTACGCTGCGCTTGCCGACGCTGACGGTGCTTTACCTACATATTGTGACAAAAATCTTTTAACATTGCATTTAATTGTAAGCCCAACAATATTGTAAGTCCGATGTGATCTTATGTAGGTACACAGTTTTTAACAATAAATAATATCTATCTATCTATCTAAAATAGGTAGATATTTCTTTTAGGGATATTTTTAAAACTTATCTAAATTCTTAGGGTTCCGTAGGTACCTCAAATGTAGAAACGGAACCGTTATAAGGTTCATGCTTGTCTGCGTGTCCTTTTGTCTATCACAATCAATTTACTCCAAAAGTAATGAACCAATTGAGTTTAAAACAAACGACACCACTTGTCTCAAATCGAAATACAGATAATGATTTATAATGAATAATGTCTTTCCATCGGGAAAAGTCCGATCTGAGGACGGTTTCAGACTAGCGTTATTTCTGCGCATATACGCTGGCTTTTGGCATATGCGCTTACACGCGCGCTACATTAAGCCGGACACGCGTGTACGGTACGGGCTGATTCGAGCGTGTTTTCTCGTATTTGGTCTAAAGGTCCTGCGGGGCTACTCCGAAATTCGAAAATCGAAGTTCGTGTCGTTCCGTCTTTCTGACGCTTATACTATTTAATACTAGAGTGAGAGGGACGGTACGATACGAACTTCGATTTTCGAATTTCGTAGTAGTCCTGGCTGTTCTCGCTCGCGCTTATACGAGCTTATATACCCGTCAACGCCCGAAGAAAACAAAACCACACACCTGTGCGCGCGTACACGCACTTTCAAAAATGAGCTTATACGCGCGTATAAAACGCTAATCTGAAACCGCCGTCAATCAGAATACAACGGCATCCGAACCGAAGTGTTAGTCATTTTTTTTTTTTTTTAATGGCTTTCACCCTTGCTTTTTAGCAAGATGTATTTTGCCAATGTCGATGTAAAGACATTACACGCATGAGGAGACTGTTCGTTTATATAATTTTGATGTCGGGGGAGGAACAGACAGGAAATTATTGTTGTATTAAAAAAGTGACACTATCCAAGTCATTAACATGGAACTGCATGGAACTTTATTATTTATTTAGTGTCAATTGTCAAAACGGCTGTACGTAAATAATGTAGATAGATACTAAAGCTAATTGAGAGAACACGGTAAATACGGACTTTTCCGATAAAATTCGATAGGAAACTGTTGTGCACGTTGTGCACTACCTGTGGGGACGTATCTGAATATCGAAGATTAATATTATCTAAAAAGTCGACGTTCAAAAAATCGAAAGTAGGTTAGGTTAGGTTCGATATTTGACCGTCGATATTTTAACTATAATTCGATATTCTAATTTTCGATATTCAGATATCTGCCCCTACCTGTACTTAGATGCTTAATACATTCGATCTAACCTACAGTTACTGCAAAATTTAGTGAAAACTCTTTTGAAGAATGAAAATGACTAAGCATTTATTTACCAGGGGTTCAATCCCAACCAGAGTCACAACCACTTCGGCCACATGTATTGACAACATTTGGTTAACTTGTAAGTATTTAGAAAAAGCTGTTATCAGTGGAGTACGATCGGATCACAAAGCTCAAACAGTGAAGTTACCTCGGCTAGGGGCGGTGTTAATCAAACCATAGAAATTAGGCCGTTGAACAAACAAAGACTTGACCGTCTCAAAACAAACATCGCGCAAAAAGTAAACAATTTAAAAGTAAATACTAAAAATCCAAACGAAAATTTCAAGATATTGTTAAATACTGTATGCGAGGAATACGATAAAACGTGTAGTAAAAAACGTATTAAAATAGGAAACAAACTATCATTCAATGAATGGGCTACACCCGAATTACGTAGGAGTAGGGACGTCTTATATGATCTTTATGATAAGAAATCGTGTACCACTGATGAACGTTTCCACCAGTATGTCAGGGATTATTCAAAATTATTCAAAATTATATGTAATAAAGCAAAAGCAGCCCATGTAACTAATAAAATTAAGTCCTCTGATGATAAAATTAAAACAGTTTGGAAAATTATAAATACTGAAACCGGTCGACGTAAGAACGCGGAGTCCTCTATATCATTAAAGATTAACAACGTATTAGAAACGGACGCGGTTAAAGTAGCTAACGAGTTTAATACCTACTTCTCTAAAATCCCCATCGAAACGACAAAATGTCTCGCGTCTTCCTCAAAGTTAGCTGAATCGCTCTTAAAACAAAATGTATCTATTCCAAACTTAAGTAATTTTAAATTCACGCATGTCTCTCCCTGTGACATCATTAAGACTTTTAGATTATTGAAAGTAAAAAAACGGAAGACTTGTGGGGCGTCTCAGTTAAGGTTCTACATTCCATTTTAGATGTCGTTGCTCCAACTTTAGCATTTATATTTAATAGCTGTATAGATGAAGGCGTATTTCCAGATTTGATGAAATATAGTAAAGTAGTTCCTATTTTTAAATCAGGTGATAAAGATAATCCCTCTGATTATCGTCCTGTGTCCATCCTATCAGCGTTTAGCAAAATATTCGAAAAAATAATGCTGACGCAAATGATCTCGCATTTTAATACCCATAAAATCATGCATCCACAGCAGTTCGGATTCACAAAAGGCAGGTCTACTACAGACGCGGGTCATAGTTTAGTTAAATTCATATTGCAAGCTTGGGAGGAATCACATGACGCTATAGGTGTATTCTGCGACCTTTCGAAAGCTTTTGATTGTGTGGATCATGATACTTTAATTTGTAAGTTAAATTTTATGGCATTCGTGGCCTCGCTTTAGAACTCATTAAATCTTACCTCAGACAAGGAAAGCAAAAGGTAGCGATTAACGGAACGGTATCGGAGGGATCTGTGGTCGAAATGGGAGTGCCTCAAGGATCCATTCTTGCCCACTCCTGTATCTTATTTATGTAAATGACCTTACTTATATGGTAAGCCAAAAGTCGGGTATAGTTATGTTTGCTGACGACACGTCTTTACTGTTCAAGGTTAGTAGAAAAGATACCGACTTCATTGAGCCCAATGAAACCCTGTCCGTGATATCCGCATGGTTTGCTGCCAATAATTTGGTACTAAATCCTAAGAAAACTAAATGTATTAAATTCTCGTTGATAAATTCATCTAGCTCGAATTCAGTTTCTAATATAAAGTTAAATGGTCAAACTATTGAATTTGTAAAATCAACAGTATTTTAGGAATAACGCTCGATTCTAAACTACAGTGGGGACCTCACGTCACAGCAATCGCGGGTAGATTGAGCTCTGCTGCTTTGCAGTTTGGAAAATACGGCAGCTAACCGATGTGGCGACGGCACGGTTGGTGTATTTTGCTTACTTTAATAGCATTATTTCGTACGGCCTTATTTTATGGGATCTGCTGCAGACATTGAGTCAATTTTATCTTACAAAAGAGAGCAATTAGAGCAATTTATAATTGAAGACGCGTGCATCTTTAAGATCTTTTTTTAAGGAAACAGATATCCTAACCCTGCCGTCGCTTTATGTTTTTGAAATAATCATGTATGTTAGGAAGAACATATGTGATTTTCCCACTAACGTCGATAAGCCAAAGGCTACTAGAAACACAGGGAAGCTTAAAGTTCCATCTTACAGACTGGCTAAAACCAAAAAGTCTTTTCTGGGAAATTGCATACGTTTTTATAATAAAATTCCAAAAAATATTACAAATGAAACGGATACAAAATTCAGATCTATTGTTAAGAAGACATTAATATCAAAGGCGTATTATAAAGTTAATGATTATATCATGGACAGGGATATTTGGAAATAATTCCGATCCGCATTAGCGATCCCTTCAAATAGCGAACCTACTGTGTTAAAAATAAAGTTGTGTTAAATACTTGTGATGTATACATATCATTTAAGAATATTGTAAATCTGTTTTAAAAAAAATATATATACCTCGTTGAGTTTCTTGCCGGATTCTTCTCAGCAGAGTTTTTCCGAACCGGTGGTAGATTTTTTTGACATTCATAAGTGCTTGTTATAGCCTAAATTGAATAAAAATATTTTGACTTTGACTTTGACTTTGAATTCTCCAAATAGTCAAAAACCAGGCAGGCAAGAAAGCTGTTTAAAATCTCCTGTCTTCAAGTTAGAAAGGGTGACCCTCATTTATGTGGGAGAAAATAACAGAAGGTCTGCAAGTTAAGCAATTCTAGCAACAGTTGTCCCTTGCAGAGTTATTTTATACCGTGGGAATTTTGCAAAATATCCCAAACATTTCCTTATACATAGTTCGCAAGGAACCTCTACGCAAAATTCTATGTTGATACGCCAAGCTCCAAGGACTGGATGAGTAGACAAGTCTGAACACAACTAGCGTTTGCACGTGACGTCGTCTGCCACGATTTTCTTAATCGCTGTCCCGTGGAAACTACGCAATTTTCCTTGATAAAAACTATTATTTTCTTCCCTTCCTTCTTCCTTCCTTCTTTCTTTCTTTCTTTGATCCTCGCTGTAGCCTAAACGGCTGGACGGATTTTAACATTATGAGGTATCATTGGATTCGTCACAACTGTAACTTTTAGTTTATAAGGCAATCGGGTTCTTTGATTTTTTAAATTTATTTTGTTTACAATATTTTTGAAATGTTGCGAATAAATGTTTGCTTTCTCTCCAAAATTCCGAAATACCCATTCGGCTGACAGACCTACCGGTAAACCCAATAAAGCCTGAGTGAAGTATTTGTAATTATTTAAAAAGGTTTTGTCTACTGTATCCATGTGTTTCTCACAACACCCGAGCAATGATCGATTGCCGCGTTACGTAACTCCCTGTGATTGGTTCCCGCGGGATACTATTATGTTCCCATTGTACAGCCAGAGAAAGAAACTTTCAGTATCTTCTTATTTGACCTAATTTAACGTCCGTGTTTTAAACTGAAAACTGTTCTGTAAGATGAAAGACTTTTCTCTTGCAGAGGAGTGTTTTTTCAATTGGTTCCACTAAAAGATCATCGTCATCGTCATCATTTTGGCCTATATACGTCTCACTGCAGGGCACTCAGATTGAGAGGGCTTGGGATGTAGTTCCCAAGCGGGCCCAGTGCGGGTTGGGAACTTACACATATCATTGGATTGCTTCGCAAGTTGTTCAAATTTCCTCAAGATAATTTTCTTCACCGTAAAGCTCATTATAGACATGACATGAATTCCGAAAACCTCAGAGATGCCCGAAACCCCAAACTCGAACCCACAACCCTTTGCTTAAGACACCAGTCGAACCACTAAGCCACTACGACTTTTTAAAAGCGCTATTAAAAACAAAACATATTTTTTGGTTGTAACAGAAGACCAGCGCCGGCTGTAAAGCCGCTTATGCTGAGCTGGAACCATTTTATGACCATTTGTCTCTATTTCCATCTTTCTCTTTTTAAAACTTGTAAGAAGTCACGAGTAAAAGTTTTCTTTCTATGATTCTTTATTTCTCATACCACTGTTCGAAGTAAACTATTCCACTCATCTCAAGCGCTACATCGCATTCACAAATTGAATTTCTTCCCTTTTTTAACTCGTTTACAAAATCGTTACAGAATAAATCGAACTGCAATAAAATCAGGAGAACCTCCGCAAATAAGCGGTGCTATAAATAAAATAGCAAAGGCCTTTCACAGTTTAATTTGTTTGATCCGGTTCCCACAAAACAAAATGGGAAAAAAGGGCGAGTCGTGGAAGGGCGCTTGGATTGAATGTTGTGGGAAATGCATGTAGCCATAGGCAGAACATACAGACATACGGCTGCAAAGCGATTTCCCAATCTACACTAGGCATACGTGAGAACAGCTCAAGCCCTCTCATGATAGGAAGCCTCTATCCAGCAGTAGGACGTATATAAGCTGGAATAAGGTAAGGGTTAGCATCATATTCATCAGCCTATTGCAACATAAGCCTCCTACAATGCGCCATTGCGCCCTGTCCTCGGCTCGACGCATCCAACTTCTACCAGCAGATCTCCTTACCTTTATCTTTGCTTTTTTCTTTTATCCTCTTCGCAGATCGTCACTCCACCTTGCGCAGAGCGACGAACTCGCTCCTCCAAATTATTCGCCATTCCCTTTAGCGGAACTGCCTATGCCAGAAACAGACTCCTCGTTCGAGCATGCAAGAATCATAACAATCATTTTCCCGATATAGATGTTTTCAATATGAGCTTGCAACAATATGCTACTGCTTTGAAGAAGCAGGGCAATGTTAGCAATTGAACCGCTGTCGATAAATCTCTTTATTAATTCATTTGAATTAAGTAGTACAAGTGTATTTAATCTTTAATATCTTCTTCATGTGCCTTATTGTATAAGATGATTTTGTGCTTGTATATTTAGTTTTTTTTTTTTGTCTTGCCTGAGCAGCATGTTATGTTTCTTAATAGTGGAAACTGTTGTAGCTACTGTAATATTTTTATGTGTTTTATACTTTGCATTATTTCAAGCTGTTTGTTTTCCTAAAATAAATTAATAAATAAATAAATATTCATAATTGCACTACCTACTTAGCTGTTCGCAATACATGTGGGGTCGTTAGTTCGCTTCACTGCGACACCGCCCTATGACAATGCTGCATGCTTGGTTGCCTTTGCATAAACACTACCAACCGTAGACAAATTATATACAGAGCCTTCTATCGAAAAATGTTTTTTCTTCCAACTATGCCTTAATTTCATCATAAACGCACTAAATACCCAGCACAAAGCGGGACTTTTCTGCTCTAAAGCTGAAAAAAATTAAAATCCTTTATTGCATTGTTTTAGATTTTTTTAATTGCACCACCAAAGAGGTAACACGAGTATTTTGCTATAAAATAAGCCTGCATAGTGTAAAAAAATCTAGTGTTAGGTTGGTCAACCTGACGGTCTTATGAAATTTGATAGATTGCGTACAAAAAATTGTTGCTACCAATCCTATCGTGTGGCACGATGCCCGAGAGATATGACGAATTCAATTTAGGCTATAACAAGCACTTTATGAATGTAAAAAAAAAACTACCACCGGTTCGGAAAAACCTCTGCTGAGAAGAATCCGGCAAGAAACTCAACGAGGTATATATTTTTTTAAGGATAAGGATGTCAGCTTTGGTCGCCTTACCTCCGAAATTTAAGGGAAATAGTCCATTGTAATGGCGAAGTGTTGACTCCGCAAAATAACGCCTGATTCGACTAAATGTGAACTGGCTTACTCACGTTGCCAATTTGTCTTCTCCGTTGTCTCTGGTTAGTTTGCTACATTCACAGCCCCTCTTCATCTTAACAATAAAGGCGTGGTCGTACAGTAAGTACCTACCACGATCCGAGCATTGTAATCCAAAGTGGCGATATGTGAAGGAATTATATCTGTAATGTCCATACTAGCGGTGTTGACGTTGCATAGCACTTATGACGTTGCATAACACTTATAAATACATTTAATACGTCCTAGCTTTTACCCGGGCGTGTATTAACTACAAATTTGGTAATTTTTGCTTTTTGTATGTAAATGAAATGCATAGCAACAAACTGAATAATTATTATGTTCTCGGAAATTATTCAGTTGACATAACCCATAACTGCATAATAAACGCATAGTATAATATTGAAAAATATTTAAATCGCATAATTTATAAGTATATTTTATATTTAAAAAAAAAGTAATGTGTGAACGAATTTCAACTGATCTCCTATTACGCGTGGCTGACGCTTCGCGCCTTGATGAAATACCAACCTAAACTAATTTTTAAGTTATACAGACATAATCACGTAAAATGATTATTACGCCCTATACTTAATCGTAATTTATATCAGATATTAACTATACTTTAAATCATATTATACAAATGACATTATTTCTTAATGAACATTATTACAAAAATAATTATGCCAAACGAGAATTATATAATTTAAGCAGTTTCAACAGGTTATGCAATTTTTTATGCAAAAAGTTTATTTAAGTATAATTGACGATACCTAATACAAACAGTCTTTTTATTGATTACTTAAACAGCACTCCTTTTGCCCCCGGCTTCATTTGCGCGAATTATTAGGTTCAATTGAAATTCCAAGATTCTAGAAAAATCCCAGAGGTTCCAAAACTTGCACAATGATCTTACATATACGTTCATAGCCTAGCTTTTACGTGGCTTCACTTGCGTCAAGGAGTCGCTTTTAACTACAAAGAATTCTAAAAATAACGTCGTGACCTTCATTTACGTTACATGAAAAACAACCGTATTCAATTTATAGAATCAGGCTGAGCGGAGGTCCATATCAGTGAACTGAAATAATTACTTTGCTCCCCCGCGACCTTGTCATAGCTACGATAATGCAGGAAATGTGTGTTCATGTAGTTCTCCACCTCCACACTGTAAGTAAGAATACACACAAATCACACAAACTCATCTATCACCACACTACACTGACGCGTTTTGAACTCAACCACAACTCATCTACAGAGCAACACAACCGTTCACCATGCTACCAGATTTTAGACATTCATTTCTAAATTTAGCCCTTTAGAATTTAGGATAAATGCGTTGGCAGATCGAGATCCCGTGGGAATATTGGGATAAAAAGTAGTCTAGCAGTAATAGTCTAGTAGTAGTAGTCTAGCACAAGTACTCTAGCATTAGCAGTCTAAAAAGTAATAATACGCATGCTCGCAAGGAAAAACACTTAGCCCTTTAAAAGGAATGAAGGCAACCGTTTTCGCGCTCACCAGTTGGCGCCACTGTAGACAAAGGTCCTGTCTGAAGTATGGTGGTCAGTTTGTTATTACGGGCGTGAAAACAAAATCATAATTTTACCGTACCATAAAAATATCGACCATGTTACAGTGTTGCGTAAGTAGCCCCGTTTTGTTCCGAAAAAAGTTAGAACAAAGGTGTCCGAAAGATAACATTTGACATTTCGGAGACCTCTCGCTACACTAGCGCCTCTAGCGGCGAATTCATACGCGATAGCCCTCATTAGACAATTCACCATTTGCCTTGTATGTTTGAAGTTATTTTGTTGTGACAAATGAAACTCTCACACTAAAGTCCTATTTAGATGATGCGAGAATCACACCACGGTTGCAGTACATTGCCGTCGTTGGTCGATCACCAAAGATCGACTATTTTCGGCAAAACATAAAGTCTTACATTTTAAGATTGGTTTTTTGGAATCTTTTTGTATTTTTTATTTCAATTCCAAATTTTTACTTTTACGGTCATCGCGTAAAACCGAAATTGAAAATACAAACTGAAATATAGATGCACAGAAAAAACAGAAAAATAAGACCATCACTGGGAATCGAACCCAGGTCCTCGGTAATCCGTACCGCGTGCTATACCACATACACACATACATTTCTTACATTTTGCCGAAAAAAAATCGCGAAACAGGGCTTTACCGCATGCTCTCTACCAAAAGTCGTGATGTATACGCCATGTCACTGCGATTCCGCGCCGTCACCTTTTTTTAAGCAGCCGTCTGGCCTCTCATTTAATGCTAAAGCCTTGCGACTGCGTAATGGAACAAAACTCACACGATTTACTCGCATCGTCTATGTACTGAAGGATTAGCTACGTTCAAGCAAACGGTAAACAGCCGACGCCACTGTGTCCTAAAAGCACATTCATAACAATTGATGATTAATGCCACTAAATCGGTATTTAATTGGTGGTAAACACCGCGGCGGTGGCGCCGTTGATGGCTTTTAATGACTTAATTTATGGCACACGTTCTGAGGGTAGGATGGTGTAACATGACGCGTTGAGAGGCGGCGCGTCGCGTGCCAAACTTTTGCCACACTTCTGTAGTTTCGATTTTCGAATTTTCAAAGTTTCCATTTTTCGGAGCATAAAGTACCTACAATACGCAAAACAACCAGTAAAATGTACAGTCAGCAACCAAAATATACAAACGTTTGAAGTGCCAAAAATATGTAAGCAGGACTTTATTGCCTGAACATTAAGGTAGTGTATTTTTTGCACTTGGGCTGTATACATATCTTTGTTGCTGATTGTACAATACGTTAAATGCAATGGCGTGTGTGAAGTTTCCATGCAGTCCGCACTGGGCCCATGTAGGAATCGCCAAGCCCCAAGGTAAGGACCAAGTCTGAAATGAGGCCGTGTCCTGCAGTGGGAACGGAATGTAGATATATTTTGCACTCGATGCGTAGGTCTGACTCGCGCTTGAACAGTTTTTTCAGGAATCGAAACGATAACAACCCTCGTATAATTCAATTTAATTGATAAAGACTTTTACACTCGTAACCTACTAGCCTCCACTCGCGAGTCCGTCAGCGTAGAATTTGTTAATCGCTATCCCGTTTTTCCGGGATAAAAACTATCCTATCTCCGGGACTCAAAATAACTGTATACCGAATTTCATCTAAATTGGTTCAATCGTTTAGACGTGATGTAAAAAACAAACAGACGTACAAACTTTCGCATTTATGATATTAGTGGGAAGTATAACCAAACTCTATCGCTCAACGTTAACAACTCGCCTAATACTTGCTTTACGAGCTCTTGGCTTAAGACGCCTCAGTTTTATTATACCTAGACGCTAATTGCCTTCTCCACGGGGGCTTATCCCGAAGTCTCAAACACATCGTAATGATCTAAGACGGTCCAGTGACGTCATAGCTGATTTAATACATGTTTCAATCAATATCGCCAAAAAGTTCGATAGAATATCTGACGCTAGTTTAGCTCGGATCCTCCTTCTTTGTTTGATATTTCTTGGTCCATCCTTTGTTTGCCGCATCGTTACTATCCCCACTCCGGCATCCACCAAGTTAAGGCTGCGTTTCCACCAGAGATGTGCGAGGATGTCTTGCCAGGGATTGTGTTTTCATGAAGCAATAAAAACCTTTAACTATTCTCGCACAATATCACATCTCTAGTGGAAACAGCTAAGCAGAGCGAAGATAGGTAAATTAAGTGTTTCTATTGGTTCATGGAAAACACATTACTCGCAATACATTCTCGCACATCTCTGGTGTAAACACAGCCTAATACAACTAAAATAAAACGCCCCATTGACTAGGGTACTTATAATCGGTACAATAAGCAATACCTGTACCTACCACTCATATATAAGGTCAATTGCTAACTTAAACGGAAACAATCAATTCCATTTTTCCATCCAAACCCTTAATTAATCGCTTTGAAAAACCTCAATCTAAAAGCCCGAATAATTCAAACGGAATGAGATTTTTTCAAACAAAAAAACTTCAAAGACGTCCTGGAACCTCAAAGAGAATGTCCGATTATAACAGGAATAATGAAGGGTGTTATTGATATAAAACACGCAAATTTTCAGTTTTTACCGTCCTGGAAAGTTGGTAGAATCTCAAATTGCAGTCTGGAAGCTTTTTTACAAGAGGCGGTATGGTGTGGCACTGAAATTTCTGGTAAAGTAAAAATTTGTAAAAGTCGACAAAACCGAGGTTTCACTTGTGATCTTTTAGGGTTGTAAATAAAATCGAATACTATTAAATTTAACGGAAGCGACGTGTGAAATCATATTGCAATTTACTATAAGTTTTTTTTTTTTAAGGAAACATGAAGGAGAGGAGGACATGACTCGACAAACACACAGGCGAACGAGTCTTTCTGAACACTAGGTCTCTACAGAAAGTCTCAAGACTCTGGCCTTTTTTTTTGGTTGCCACCACTGCATTGTATGTAAAATCAATTATTGATCAAAATTAATCCAAACACGACATATGTGCTATTATTTTTATTAGAGTGTACTAGTGTGCTGGATATCCTGGCTGGAGCATCAGCTCATCCTGTTGCCACCATTGCATTGTATGTAGAATCAAATACTGATCAAAACGAATCCAAACACCTCATGCATCACGTATCACACATCTGCTATGCTTTTATCAAGAGTGTACCTACTAGTGTTCTGGATATCCTGGCTGCAGCATCAGGCCGAGAATTCCATAATTTTGCATAGTTATACATGGGTGTTTAAAATTTTAAGTCCCAAATATGTTTGAAAGTAAATACCCATTATGCGTCTAAGATTCCTACCGCAGCGAACAAAAGAGCTGATGATCTTGAAACGGCTGAACCGATTTTGATAAAACATGTCTAAAAACCATCGCTAGAAAACCTGCTTTCTAATAAAAAAAACTGCATTCAAATCGGTCCACCCGTTTAAGAGCTACGGTGCCACAGACAGACACACAGACACACATAGCGGTCAAACTTATAACACCCCTCTTTTTGCGTCGGGGGTTAAAAATTGAACTCATCTTGTTATCTCTTCCTTTGTTCTACGTCAGGCTGGCGCTTTGCCTGCAGAAAAGTCAAAAGAATATAGCCAGTAAGTAATCTTTTATTCAGCTTAATAGGTCCAGGAATTCAGGACCTATTTCATCATCATCATCATCCCAGCCTATATACGTCCCACTGCTCGGCACAGGCCTCCTCTCAGAACAAGAGGGCTTAGGCCATAGTTCCCACGCGGGCCCATTGCGGATTGGGAACTTCGCACGCACCATTGAATCGCTTAGCAGGTTTGTGCAGGTTTCCTCACGATGTTTTCCTTCACCGCTCTGTTTCATCACTCACTGATAAATTTTATGAAATAGTAAAATGTAACGCCGTCTATCTATGTTTATTCGGACACAGCAAACGGAGACGGCATCACAGATACCCATCAACTTGAATACGTTTACTGAATTGTGTAGAAACATCCTATATTTGTATAAGATGTTTTTCCATTTTGAGGGCGAAATAAACATTATACATTTCGGATCGTAGATAGTAAAAGCCTCTTACTCAAGTAACAAGCGAAGTACGTCAGCACGAGGCATCATTTGCATTCCTCTAAGATCATTCTGGCTGCGGGGGATCAGAACCTCGTTTGGAATCGTTCCAATTCTTACTTTCATTAGATGCTAATTTAAACGTTTTACTGTAATTAAGATTACGTCGATTAATTAATTTGATCAAACATTCACAAACTATCATTTGTATTAAATACATTTTATCGTATTTTTTTTAATTGTGAAAATGTCTTATTGCGTTGTATTTTTACTCAATTTAATTTATTTAAATAACATAAAAGTAGTTAATTATAAAAAAAACACAAAAAAATAATATTAAAATTACAAATAATTAAATTACATGTCAACTTAAAATTAACTAAAGACCTAAACTACAACCTAAAAACCACCATTCCGCGTTGTACCTACCCGGCTCAAAGGTGCCCATAATGCCAGCCGCATTTCCCCGCCGTATGGCCAGCGCCACCTGCTGAACCAGGTACGACCCGGAGCTGAGGTCGCAACCCCTGTCCCTGTGTCCCTGTCTGTATTTTTACTTAGTTGTTTTTTTGGGTGTAATTAAATAGCTAACATTAGATTGGCAGATTTTCTCCCGAAACTACCTACCTCGAAATTCTAATTTAAATAATAAGATCGCTGAAACTGAACTGAACGAATAACCGAGTATTGGGTCGGAAACCACCCGAAAATATTGAAATGTGAATGTTCCGATGTCATTTAAAATTTCGGAAAATCAACTCAAATGAAACATAATTTCGAAAATCGTTGGAAACAAAAGTACAGAGGTAGGTACAGGGTTATTCGACCTTGAAAGCTAAAATCACAAAATACGATATTGATAAGAAATAAGGACAAATTAAGGACGAACCGGAAGACGAAGCGTTGGCAGGCCTCCAACCAGGTGGACTGACGACATCGTGAGAGTAGCGGGAAACCAGTGGATGCAAGTGGCGTGTTGTCGTTCATTGTGGCGTTCTAAGGGGGAGGCCTTTGTCCAGCAGTGGACGTCTTCCGGCTGATGATGATGATGATGATGAAGGACAAATTCGAAAAGGAAAAATGGCCTAGTTAAAGCCGCGGGTTCACGGTGGATGCAGGGGGACGTATCTGAATATCGAAAATTAATGTATCTAAAGTTAAAAAGTCGACGGTCAAAATATAGAAAGTAGCGTAGGTTAGGATAGGTACGATATTTTTACCGTCGATATTTTAACTCCATTCCTTCTGTGGCTGTCGTAAGAGGCGACTGAGGATATAGGTTAAGGTATACCGTAGGCGACAGGCTAGCAACCTGTCACTATTGTGCCGTTTTTGTCAAACTTAAAACCTAAAATTGCTAAAAGTGGCTCCGAAGCGGTAACGTTTCGTGTGCTCTGCCTACCCCATTTGGAATACAGGCGTGATGTTTGTGTGTGTGTAACGTGATATTTTAACTATCGATATTTTAATTTTCGATATTCAGATACGTGCCCGGATGCAAGCTGCTTCAAACCAAATTACTGGAGGTCTATGGGTGACCTGTGTCCAACAGTAAGCGTTCTTCGGCTGATATGATGATGATGAAGGATAAATTCGAAATGAAACCGAGTTCTAAGCTATTGTAGAAATACAGTTTCAGTTTGGTTGTTTGATTATGTTTCTTATTTTTGTTGTTATGTAACAACGTTTTACCATCTTATTTTTTATGAGACAGTCGAGAAAATTGAGCTCAACAGGCGGTCAAGTCAGAATCGAATATTACAGAAATGTTCCATTGTGGAAAAAAGTATAGTATTGGAGGCTCAATTTCCAAAGAGAATAAAATCACTAGGTGTTAACGATATGGATGGGGAAATAATCTATTGTGTAAAGCAAGTAAGACTCAGGCGCGCGGGGCACAATTTGGCCCGCCAACGCGTTGAACGCCCAGATGACTAAAAGCATGACTAATTTTTGTAGTTAGGTTTTTTTTTATTATAGTAGGGGGCAAACGATCATGCGGGTCACCTGATAATCTGAAATTGGCCCAGCACCGCCTCAGATTTTAAAAAAATTTGCCCACCTAGTAAATCTATTGGCCAGCCTTGATGTAAAGTGTGCAAACACTGTCTATGGACGCGGACCACTAAAACTAGGGCCGGGATAAGCAGAGCATTTTATTAGCAGCGACAGTATAGCGACAGACGGTTATCGGCGTCCGGGCGATAACCGGCGCGGCGCTTCCTTTTTGATTGCAAGCGTCAACGTGGCGGGCTGGGAACAAATAATACCACGGAGTGTTAACTGGTACTTTAAACATTTATAATTTACTAAACTTTACCCGCGGCTTCGCACGCATAAACTATAAGAGCTGGCAGTTGAATTGGAATTCTGGGATTTTACTAAATTCGCATAGAAATTCCCTAAAATGTAATCGTGGATTTTCTTTAACTTTTTAAACAACGCCTGCGCCAAATTTCATCTTGCTAATCCTAGCGGTTGAAATTTTGAGATTTTCTTAAGATCCCGTGGGAATATCGGGATAAATATTAGCTTATATGTTACTCCACATATTTACCTATCTGCATACCAAATTTCACCCAAATTCGTTAGGCTGTTTTAGCGTGAAGGAGTAACAAACATTCACATGCGCATAATCACCAAATTTCGCATTAATAATTATTAAACATAGATGGCGGTATGAGTTTATGCGTCCCGTACGAAGGTGATGAATGAAGATGGACTCACTTATCTTCGTCGCCTTGCTAACTAGCCAAGACTATAAGATAATAAAGCATTTAGAGAACACAAAAAGAACACAGTAATCCATACTACTATTGTAAAGAGGTAAAGTTTGTCAGGTTGTAGGGGGTAATCTACTGAACTGATTTTGATGAAATTCGGTATACAGATAGTTTGAGTCCAGGAAAAGAACACAGGATAGTATTTATCCCGTAAAATCGCATAGTTCCTATGGGATAGCGATAAACGAACTCGCGAGCAACAGCTAGTTGATTGATATAGTGAGCGAATTATTCGAGTGCACACAATCGTGACAGCGGATATTAACAGTACATTGGATAATGTATGGCATTAACATGCGCAAGACCATATGACTTTAGAGGTTTCTGCCCACCTCCTTATACACACAGTAACACAGCATAGCCGGGTACTGATAAGTGCATGTACTTAATATAAATTTAATCTCCATCCCAGCCTATATACGTCCCACTGCTGGGCACAGGCCTCCTCTGAGAACAAGAGGGCTATGGCCAAAGTTCCCACGCGGGCCCAGTGCGGATTGGGAACTTCACACGCACCATTGAATTGCTTCGCAGGTCAGTGCAGGTTTCCTCACGATGTTTTTCCTTCACCCCAAAGCTCGTGGTAAATTTCAAATGTAATTCCGCACAAAAGCGAGCCGGGGTTTGAACCCACGATCCTCTGCTTGAGAGGCGATAGGTCAAACCACTAGGCCACCGCGACTTCTAAATTTAATCTAATGATGATTTATACCTACATAGGGCTTAGTCATAATTTTACAATAAATTGGTATACGCGCCGCCAGTTTAAACGAAAAAGTAACTAAGTAATACTATTTTAATTTTAGTATAAAACTTAATTTATTACTAACCTTACCAACCTAACGCACGCGCTAAGTTTATGTTTCAGAAGTGTCACTATTTGTCCACTGTGAGTGTTATTTATGTGTCGGCTCCCACTCACTCACTGTCCTTTATCGCCGCTAAACACATTTACTTTTACTTATTACTGAAAAAAATATTTTTACTTAAAACATAATTTTGGCGATGTACTGGCGGACTTTGTTTGTGCTTGCCGCTTTTTTAAGTGCCATTGAAGCTGATGGGAATTATACTTTTAGCTATCACAGTGAGTATATTGTTGGACTCAAACTCAAACTCACAACATTTATTGACAAGAAAAGACTCAATATGAAGAACAATAATTTTATAATGCACGTGGGACAAAAATGAGCCTAATGCTGAAAAACCACAACATGTTTTATATATGTGTTATTTATTTATTGTATATAGTTAAATATTTGAGGTTTAAATATTATGCATTTATATTTATTCAAATGTTTTGCTCTATTTGTCGATCCTTGTTTTTTTTAATGCTCCTCTACCACTCAAAGGTTGACTGGCAGAGATCCCTGCAGGGATAAGTCCGCCTTTGTGCTTAACACTTTACTTTTATTTATGTAACCTTTTTGTTTTTCCTTTTTGTACAATAAAGAGTATAAACAAACAAACAAACCACAACAAGAAATAGTTGGAAAACCCCCGACTTTGTCACTTCAAAGTTCAATATCTCAAAAACGGCTGAACCAATTTTGATGAAACATCTCTAAGAACCATTGCTAGAAAAACTGTTTTTAATAAATAAACCGCATTCAAATCGGTCCACCCGCTCAAGCGCTACGGTGCCACAGACAGACAGACACACATAGCGGTCAAACTTATAACACCCCTCTTTTTGCGTCGGGGGTTGAAAATAAGACATTTTTAAAATTACTCGTGATCATAAGGCTGATACTTCTAAGAAGTGTACACACAGTTAGGATATTTTAGTGATACCATTTTTAGACGACACACGCATAGAGTTTATTTAAAAATTGGTATGTCGATATAGTTAAGCAACTAGCCACCAATAAATGGTGTGTCCTGTCATAGCCCTTGTCCGTAAATTGTTTTATTTTCATTAATTTACACCCCCCAAATAGGGGTTTATAGTCTATATTATTATTTAAACAAACTATCTTACAACAAAAACGTCAGCATCATACAATCCATACTAATATTTTAAATGCGAAAGAGTGTGTGTTTGTATGTTTGTCCGTTTTTCACGTCGAAACGGAGCGACGGATCGTCGTGATTTTTGGCATATAGATAGTTTATGGACCAGAGAGTGACATAAGCTACTTTTTATCCCGGAAAAATCCACAATTCCCGAAGGAACAGCGCGCGATAACCGAATTCCACGCGGGCAAAACCCATGGAATGATAGCTAACACGCTAGCAACATTTCCTTATTGAAAAGAGATGACAATTCGTTGAGAGAGATAGTGCAGTCCTCTGGTCCTTTGGTCATTTCTTGAATGAGTTTAATGTGCCCCTGGACCCCATAGACCCAGGTTCTCAACTGATAGTAACGAAATTCTAAGCTGAACTGAGGCATCGGTATTTTGTTACTTTCCTGCTTTGAGTTGCTTTCGCCGATGTGCAAGTTTTATTTTTTATTTCTATTGAGACATGGCTCATTCAACTAAATATGCCCTCTTAGGTAAAAGACGGTATCTCAATAATAACACTTGAGTTATTTATGACAATGTGTAGCTTAAGCCATTCTGCATCAGATGATATTGCTACATTATGTTTAGTGTAGTTTTTACTGATTTTAAACAAAGGAGGATCAAGTTCGATGTAATCTTTCTATACAGCAGATATTGTAGTTATACAAACTATATATTTATAAATCAATGCATCCGCTTTGAACTACCAACAACCAGTAATCTCATTTAGATAAAACGATTTTACATTCCAACGATTATTATGTACAAAGCGTATGAAAACAATAGGAAAGAGATAGAATAGGAAATAGAATTTTACATGTTATGAAATTCAAAGAAACTAAAAACTATCAGACAAAGTTGTTGCCAAAAACTTCGCGTCAAAAATGTGAAACTTAAAATATATTTACGATTGTATTAAAGCTTAATGAATTAATGATTTAAGAGAATTTATTTGCTCACCCGCGACCTTATGATAGAGAGCTATGTTTATGCAAGATATGCGTGTTCATGCAGTTCCTCCACCTTCACACTGTAAGAACACACACGAATCACAGAAACCCACCACCACACTACACTGACGCATTTCAAACTCAAATTATTTTGGTTCTTGATATGGACCTCCGCAAAGTACCTAACGTCTGATTCAATAAATTACGTAATTAATTAGTGAAGACCTACGTATGATACACCATATCTTAAGACTTATTGTAATATTATTATATAATACTTACAGTGATGCAGCAACACTGATTGTCTGTTTAGCTACACGATAACTCCACTACTAAATACAGAAGCATTATTCTTTTATAAGTTTATAATTAAATTGGTTGCAATTAAGTATCCTCTGAAACAAATTATTAGAAAGTTAAAAAGCTAACTCAATATTCGCGAAATCAAATTGATACCTACATAAGCATTAAAAATAAAACCGTCTAATTTCAATCCACTCAAATACCGATGATTTATTAATAAACTGTAAAGCACCAAAAGGTTTTCCAAGTTATTTAAATTAATACAGAGCTCTTTTAAATGTTAAAACTTGTATTTTAAACTCGACGGCTAGTTTATAACTCCTATGAAACCTAGGGATGAGAATCTTTATGTCTTATTAAATCGTAAATCGATTCAATCGCAAAAAAAAAGTTTTTGAAATCGATTTGAAACAAAAACTATATCGGTGCCGGACTCGAGAACCGAAATTAGTTTATAGGGTCTGTCAACAACTTAACCTCTGGTAGATGAGTCGAGTTATTTTAACTTTACTCGTTAGTATTCATAAACGATTAAATTAATTTATCTTTTTCTGTCATTTTGACTCGCTTTGCCATATTAATTATTAACTTACATTTAACCTAGATAACCAAAGGCAACCAAAAAATGTTTAAAACATCGGGAAAATGAATCATCTAAGCTTTATGAACCGATTACTTAACAACATTATGCTTCCCAATAAAAATCGATTAAAATTATGAAAATTTTTACTAAATTTGAAATAAGTACGGATATAGAAATAAAAATCGAAACAGATCGAATAAATATTTGTTAATTCTTGGAAAATTCAATTTAAATGATAATTATATATTAAAACACAGATTGCTACCACTAGAATCGTGCTTTCGAGTGCCTTAAAAATTAGGGAAACTTCTGTTTGTGATAAAAACAATCAAGAATCGTTTTGAAAATAATCAAGAATTTGGAAAACGACATTTTTTAGGCAGAATCGCCATCCCTAGTTGACAGGAATGAAGCCAGTTTTAATATTTAACGCTAGAATGGTCATTTGGATCTTATTAATTATTCTGTGTAATGGATGACAAGTTTAGGAATCTTTCCGTACTTGAGTTGATATCAATTTGACTCGCGTTGACTCGCGTAGTAATCAGGCTATTAAATTCCGGGAATGGGCTTTGAGGTTAAAAGGTTTAAATAATTTTGATTTATTAGTGTTTTCTCTGGAAATTAACTCGAAATTTACTCGGGTCCATCAACTTTTTCTTGTACCTACCTCGTTACCATTATGAGGTCCCCAGGACAACTCTTTAAAACCATTAGTGTGTATTTATGTATCAATTATTTAGTTATGTATAAAGTGTGTACCTACCACAGAAAAAGGTGTGTGTAATATCCTTGTGTATTTTCACTGCGACATTTATTTAGTTATAAATTCATTTTAGATTTAGTTTCTTTTAATTTTTCATTAACTACGTGTCTACTCTTGTTTTTCTTGTCCTGTGCATCGTTCAAAAGTTAATTGGAAGAGATCCTTAATGGGATATTGTACATCGATCTCTCAATGTAAACTGATATTTTTATTTGTTTAACACCCGACGCAAAAAGGGTGGTGTTATAAGTTTAAATACTATGTGTGTCTGTCTGTGGCACCGTAGTTGTAGCAGTAGCGTGCCGAACCAATTTGAATGCGATTTTTTTTATTTGAAAGCTGAGTGACTAGCGATGGTTCTTAAACATGTTTTATCAAAATCGATTCAGCCGTTTTTGAGATACAAATACAAATATTATTTATTGCACACCACAAATCAGTACAAAAAATCTATATATTACACTTTAATTCAGGGTAGACAATAGGCGGTCTTATAGCTTAAAAGCGATCTCTTCCAGACGACTATTTGACAGATCAGACAGATATTGAACTTTGAAGTGACAATGTTGTGATTTTCCAACTTTTTGTTGATTAGGTTATATGTACAGTCAAGTCCAAAAATAAGTATCTATTCGAAACACTCAAAAATATGTTACTACGGCCTTATTGCGTCGTAATAAGAGTCTGTGGTACTAATTTTGAAACTTTGAATAAGTTCATATTTTTACACTCGAACCAACTGAATCATGACACGTCGTGCTCGACAAGGGAATTTATTATGACATTTACTTACTGTGAGAACGTTCTACCATGTTGTACCTGGCCATAAGGACTCAAATGGTTACAACTGTAGCAATGAAAAAGTTATACACATACAAAATATTTTAATTCCAGCGGCGTCACAATGCAAAGAGCACACATGCAGACACGGATACAAGTACGAAACATTCTACCGTATATATTCAGAGGACCGCCGGCCGATAAAGATGGATGCCAACGTTTCCATAGAAATGCACATCGCAATACTTGCTGCTAACAACGGACATATTCTGCTGTCAACAGCGGCCAATCCGAATACGACGATGCCGGTGTATGAAATCGGTGAGTTATATGCTATACAGTGTGTGACCCAGAACCGGGGATAATGTTTAAAACAGAGGCTCTATAGATCACCGGTAATTGGATCATCATGGTCCCACCTAAATAAAATCAAAACTTAACTTTTGTTTTTTTTCTAACTAACTTAATCGTAAATTCAATGTACGCCATCCTAGAACCCAGCTGACGTCGCCTGTCACGCTTCAAATATCAAACATTTTGCTTTACATTGCTTCTTCGAATAAACTTTGAAGTGTAATAAAAATAAAATAAAAACGATTTTTTTTCGAAAGTCGCTGAACTAATGTTGTTCAATTTGACGAGTACGATCTATGTTTTATTTAATTATTTGCCCGTGTTAAAGGCCACACGCAGTACATATACGGAGTAGAAGTAGGTTTTAAACGGGGTAGCGGGACGATTTGGAGTGATGTCAGCCGGACTGGCGATATTGGCCTGGGCCAGTACAGCCAAGTGCAAAGATATAAAGAAAGAAAATATATTTATTCACAACACAAGACACAACAATAGTATTAAGTACAAATAGACCACACGAAGGAAAGTATGTGTCATTGCGGTTGTGAATCGGACACTGGTCCAGCATAATGCTGAAGCGTTAATAATAAACATCCCAGCGCTGATTTTCAGCCAGCACCATTGGTGACCCTCGGACCGCTACAAAGATATACTACACAGTTCTATTACTATACATAAGACTACATAAATAGATAATTTGTAAACTTTAAAACATTATTTATTTTATGGCTTTGAAAGACATTACAAAACGGCTAAAGTTACAAAAATATGTATACACGACTTTATGCACTTAACATTAAGGTCGTGTAGGTATACTTATTTTTGTAACTTTGGCCGTGTCGATATCTCTGCATTTGACTGCACTACGAAATGAAAAAATTGAACTTCGTATCTTGCCGTCCTGCTGACGATAATATTATTTATACGAGAGTGAGAGCGATGGCACGACCCAAACTTCGATTTTCGAATTTCGAAGTAGCCCTCCAGAGACGAGTGGAAGAAAAGGAGAGGCCCTTGCCCAACAATGGGCATTTAGACATGCTTTGACTTGCAAGCTTGACTCAACAAGACACTAGCGAATAAGCTCGCCTAGCCACAGTCAAATAAACTGGATCCCGTACCAAGGTGCTACTTTGTGCTACTGATCTCATATTAACATTCCATACATCTACTAAAGAAAATCATAATGAAATTGATTATGAAAAGGTCCCACCCTGGTATACGATTCAGTTCCCTCGTCTGTACGCATAGCCAGACTTTCAATTTAACACCCACACAATAGTACTGTGATCTCAAACTAAGTCAAACTACCCTTGTGTACAAACTACTTAATAGCTCTTACAGGTAGTTAGCAAGTGTTATCAAATTAAGCTAGCACATCCGAGATAGGTCTGCTGGGACCGGAACGCTGGATTTGTGTGAATGGTCAGGTTGAGATCGTCAGTTGTTCGTCTTAATGGCCTAATTCACCACTCGTTCATAAATTTTGGTTAATTTATTGTATCAGGCGTTAGTTTGTGGAGGTCCATATCAATGAACTGAAACAATTACTTTGCTCACCCGCGACCTTAATGTCGCTTGTAGGGTCGCGGATGAGCAAAGTAATTGTTTCAGTTCATTACATTTTGGTTCTCTGTTTTTTCGCCGAAAATGTTTTTCGCAAATTATTATTTCCCAAGTATTTCATAATGGACTTTTTTAATCTGGAAGGATTGTACTTCAGGATTGTCATAAAACTAGCCTAGCCTTACCTATAGGGTTGTAGAGGATAGACCTAAAATATTTCTCTACCTAATTCTCGACCTAATTTCTCTGAGACTGTAAGGAAAAAATCGTTCGCAGTGCAGCGGCGGCCTTAGGGGGTGGCGAACAGGGCAATCGCTCGGGGCTCTGCTCTTGCAGAGGTCTCGCGCAACAACCCAAGCAAATTTAAAAAATATATAAAAACCAGACCTACTTTCGCATCACATACTTTTCACGAAGGACAAAAGGCCTCGCAGAGACCTGCCACCCGGAGCCTTGCAATGGTTAAGGCCGCTGCTGATCGTTCGTCCATATTATTATTTAACAGTTGGGATATATATCATTTAGAAAATTTTCGCCAAAGAGCCAGGATACCATAAATTTCATATGAGAGATATACTCGTATATGATGCCGTCTTTATTTATTCCGACAAAACAAACAGAGACGGTATCACAGATACCTGTCATGGAAAATTTTGTAATTAGTGGTGAGATGAGAGTTTGATGACTATTTTAAGCTTGCTCAGGGTCAAGCAACGGGGTCTCCAGATGTGCCCCCAAAATATTTTATGGAATAAATTTAACAAAACGGACACATCCATACAATATTTTGGGGACACATCTGGAGACCCTGTTTTTCCTGCTCGGAATCATGGACTGAGCCTACCTCCCAAATTTTGTTCAAATCGGAGAGATAAACTCAGCGCACAACGGTAGATAGAAATGCCCAAATATTGTTTTTTTTTACAGTGGTTGGAGGTGGTGGGAATAAATTCACTGAATTGAGAAGGAACTTGAGAAGAAATGCTAAAGACACGGCCAGGACCACTGCGATATTGTCACCGATTGAATTCAGGCCGTTCTACATAAAAATTTGGAAAGGTATTGTAGAAACCATTTTTTTGATAAGAGGGAAAACGAGCATCCACCTGATGGGGAGCAATCACCGCCGCCCATATTTATTTTACTTGAAGATCGTTTTTACAGGATGCTTCTGAACATGGGGCTTTAAATGTAAGATTCCATTCTAGTCCCATAAGGCAAGTGAAATAGGTACTTCAATTTGTACTTGTACTTCAATTTAGATAAATTATTGATCCTCAAAGTTTATTCGTTAAGTCAGTGTAACATCCAAGTGGTGGTGGTTTTGCAGGTGGTAGAACCTTGTGCAAGGTCCGCCCGGATTGCTACCACCATCTTGCTCGCTTATCCTGCCGTGAAGCAGCAGTGCTTGCACTGTTGTGTTTCGGCGTTGAGAGTAAGACAGCCGGTGAAATTACTGGCACTTGAGGTATCCCATCTTAGGCCTCTAGGTTGGGAACGCATCTGCATTCATTCAATACCCCTGGTGTTGCAGATGTTTATGAGCGGTGGTGATCTCTTACCATCAGGAGACCCACTTGCTCGTTTGCCATCCATTACAATAAAAAAAAAAGTCCAGTTTGTGCCCCACGGCGACGCAAAACGTGCTTAGCACAAATAGAACCAAGCATGAAACCACATTACGCGACTCACAACTCAAATAATTACGTTCCGTTAGCCTCACCTTAAAGGTCTCTACCCATCACACCATATCATACTATGACCGTTATAGCAACGTAACAGGCAAAATACAAAGTGAAACATGGATGCACAGAAAAAACCCAGAAAAAGGGACCAGTGCTGGGAATCAAACCCAGGTCCTCAGCATTTCTTTTTTATTCGACTGGATGGCAAACGAGCAAGTGGGTCTCCTGATGGTAAGAGATCACTACCGCCCATAATCATCTGCAACGCCAGGGGTATTGCAGATTCCGTGCTGCGTGCCATAACCCTACAGCCCTACACCGCCACTGGACAGGAGTCTAGACACAAATTTCTCCCATGCACCACACATTTCAGCCTGCTTTTTTTCTAGTCACTTAAGCAGCGAGACTAGCGACATCTATGTTTTAGCTCTCATCGAGAGACGTCAACATTCCTTCGGTATTATTCATTTCTTGCGTCACTGCTTAAGTGACTAGAAAAAAAGCAGGCTGAAATGTGTGGTGCATGGGAGAAATTTGTGTCTAGACTCCTGTCCAGTGGTGGTGTAGGGGTATGGCACGCTGACACGGAAAGGACCTGGGTCGATTCCCAGCGCTGGTCTCTTTTTCTGTTCTGTTTTTCTGTGCATCCATGTTTCAGTTTGTATTTTCGTTGGATTTCACGGGATGACCGTAAAAGTAACAAATTTGGAGTTGAAATAAAAAATACAAAAAGACTCCAAAAGCCAATCTTATCAAGGTATTAGGCAAAAATATATACTTTGTATCGAAAATTATGACACTATGTCCACTAGCATGTTTCATAACCATCCGTCGTCGCCGTCACGTGTCATGTATGCTTTTGACATTTCGTGGCTGACACGCTCCTATTAAGGTCATGGCACGATACGGTGTAGTGGGTAGAGACCTTTATACTTTGTTTTGTTTCCACGAACAGACGGACTCGTTGAATTTGGAAAAGAGGGTGAATCTCCTATACTCCGGTACTTCGATGTACATCCCATTCCCGTGGAGTACTTCAGTTTTGCTGCGTGGACTGGTGTTGAAGCTAAATTCCTTTATGATTGTCCTGTCAATGGGTCCAACAGTAAGTTAATGACCATCTTGCATTAAATGTAATGAATTTCTATATCCCGTAGCAAATATATGTAACTGTGCCAGTGTGAAATTATTATTTTTGTTGAAAATCTCATTTTTATAAAAGCTTTTTTCGCTGCCTCAACTTTTTGTTGACTGTACTTGCGTTGTTACTCAAATTAAATTTGTGTACCAAATTTAATCGTTGCCATTAACCATATAAGAGTTCCGTCCTGCGGAGACGGTCCTGGCCAGACCACTAGAATTTCAGTACCTAGGTACTGAACTACATACAGTACCTAGGTATGCCAAATTTTAAGTCAATCTGACCAATGGAAGTGGGTCAAAATTGAGCTACAAGATTTGACCCGCGCTTTTACATAGAATAATAATAATATAATATTAGACACATTGCATGTTAAATAAAAGCTTGTAAAGGCGTAGATGCATAATGTAAAAATAGTAGATTGTTCAACAAGGAACTAAAACAAGCCATAATGACACGAGATGTTCTATAGTTCGAATGTCATTATGGTTGTTTAATGCTTAGTCTCGAGTTAAACACTGTACTTTTCACTATGAATGCGAGGAAAAAACGATCCTGCATTAAAAAACACCGTTATTGGCAGTTTAGGGATTCCATAGTAAATGGAAAAAAAAACTTTAATCCTTAGAGATTAATGAGGAGCTTTAGTTAGCCCCGATACGCAGAGACTAAAGTAACATTTTAAGAGCATGAGAAGTGAAAAGAAAATTAACAATATATTAAATCAAATAAACCATCGTGTTTAAAAATCATCTCGTACACACGAGGAAAACATCCGGACGTATTAAAAATGAAATTTTGTCAATAATATACTTTTCCTTTCTCATATTTCAGGCTCAACAACGGATTCCCAAGAAGTGGCGCGAAAAATGTCCAACTCGGACAGGCTAAAAACCACCCTACTTATGGACCGATTGCCACATCTGCCGCCAGGACCGACAGTGGAAATCCAACTTGGACTCAAGATTACCAGCGTCAGATACAACCCTTTTACTTCAAAGCTGGTTACTGGGGTGGCGGTAGTAGCGGTGAGCAAAAATACATGCCTTAATTCGATGGTCGAATGTTTTTTTGCCCTAATATATTGTTTGGTCGAATCATTTTTTGCACTAATATACATTACGTATGTTTTAAACTCTTATACCTTACTTAGGCTGCTAGTCAAAATACCACCAACGGGACTTATCATGCTAACACACACGAGTACTAAAGTTTAAAACGTTATATTATAAACCGATCTTAGGCTGCTATTTACTCTTAAACTACCTACTAATAATTCTCAAGAAAATTTAACCATTATAGTTTTCCTAGTAAGTTTGACTGAATCGAAAAACCGTTTTAGCAACCCCCAAAAAATACCTATCCAACGATACCCCACCCCACACTACAAGGATGGATGAGAAAAAAATCACCCCCACTTTACGTCTATGGGAGATACTCTAAAAAAAACTTTTTTAGATTTTTTTATTGTATCATGTTGATCTAGTACAATTTTGTTGGCATAGATTGCATTCTCGTGCAAAATTACAGCATTCTAGCAATGATAATCCCTGAGCAAAGCCGACAGGACGGACAGACAGACAGACATGGTGAAACTATACCTAAAGTTCCGTTTTTGCCATTTTGGCTTCGGAACCCTAAAAACGCTTGCTATTGCGAGCTCGCTAGCAGTTAATAAGTTTTAAAAAATCGACATCGTCACTGCTCTCCTCTGTCATAACTGTCCTCGGTCTCCCGGCTACAAGGTTGTGTTCTGAGGAATGTGTTTTTCATGAACCAATAGAAACTCTTCATTTACCTCACCTCGCTCCGCTCAGCTGTTTCCACTAGAGCGCTGCTGTGCGAGGATAAGTAAATGAAGCGTTACCATTGGTTTATGAAAAATACATTCCTCGCAACACAACCTCGTACATCTTTGGTGGAAACGCTGCCTTATATTGCTAAAATTAACTCGACATTCAGCCGTTTCGTGCTCTACATATTTGTGGCTAAAGTCGCTGCAATATCGAAGCGTCGTTACACCTATTTTTCCAACATAAAAATCTTGTGTATAGTTTATGTCAATCCAATTTATAGAAAGGGTAAACAAACACGCCATTAACCCGACCACAGACATTTAATGATGTGAAAACCTAGAACCTATTGCAAAATAATTAATCTGTTCAGTGAATCGATCGTAATTTATTAATTGAATAGATCAACGTATTTTTGTCTATTTTATTATTTACAATACTTGATTTAATTCCAAAGACTGTTTATTCAATTATAAAAGCAGTAAATATTTTTTTTAATTTTAAGGTAAATAAATAATAATCGCTTATTTAATCGAGTATTAATCGATTTATAAAATGACAAATTTTCCAGCATCTCTACGCTAGTCTATGGTACTACAGATTATACACGAGTTTCTTTCAAGAAATAACGTCAGACTTTAACGAAGATTTTTTAAATTAAAATTAAATATTGAAATAAAGTGAATTTTCGTGAAAAAAGTGATTAGATGTCTAGTTAAGACACAAATTATAGATAGGTAAATGTGTTATTGATTCGATCCAGTGGGTGTTTATACAATAATTTGGATGAAATCGGTTTGTTTACACTTTCCATAAATTGGATTGGCATAACGTATAGTAACTATGACGTAACAGTTTCAATGGGAGAAAAATTATACCAAATAATAATTCGACGAAGATTAGAATAAAAAAAATAGATCTAATACAAATATTCTTTATTCATCATCATCATCATGAGCCTACAGAAGTCCACTGCTGGACATAGGCCTCTTCCATGGCGTGCCACAACACTGTCTTCAGCTGTAGTAGTTTGGCTGTGCTGTATTCTTTTTTGCCCACCACAAATCAGTACAAAAAATGTATATAGACGCACAAATTCAGGGTAGACAATAGGCGGTCTTATCGCTTAAAGCAAGAACAATAACGTGGAGATACGTTAACAAAGGTGAACTTAACCTTTTAAGGGATCTCTACAAGTCAAATATGTCTACTTTACAGAGCTGGGTAGATGAGAGCATGGCGTGGAATCCAGATAAGTTCAATAACATCACAAGGCTTGCCTTCAGTGATGGACAAATATGGCGGCCGACGTTTTTCCTCATCAAGTAATTAACTATTTCGTACTTTTAAAAAAGCTCGTATCTCAAAATCAATAATTTTTGATTGAACTTTATGAACATTATGTCAAGATTCAATTTTTTTAACGTATTGATTTGAGATACGAGTTTTTTTCAAAGTAGTGACGAGTTCTAGCACATTTTGTTGAACATAAGTGTCCCCCATAGACCTTCAGCTGCTTTGGTTGGAAGCGACCTGTAACCAATGTGAATCTGGCTTTATCCAGGTCATCTGTCACTCTTGTTAGTCGACGTTCCACGCTGCACTTGCTGATTCGTCTGTACATTCTTTTTAAACCAACTTGATACAGGATAAGTGTCCTATAACCCAACCAACCAACAAAAAGATGGGAAACCCCTGACTTTGACACTTCAAAGTTCAGTATCTCAAAAACGGCTTAACCAATTTTGATGAAACATGTCTAAGAACCATCGCTAGAAAACTTAATTTCAAATATAAAACCGCATTCAAATCGTTCCACCCGTTTAAACTTAAAAACTTATTATACATTATAACACACCTCTTTTTGCGTCAGGGGTTAAAAATAAATTATTTATTTAATTAATTAATTAGCTGGACATCTGGAATAACACGTAGGCTAGGTACTTTTTATCTCTATATTCCCCCGGGATAGCGATAAAAATCTCGAAATAACAACCGCTGGGCTTAGAGTCGTGAAATTTAGTGTGTAGGCAGCTGCACGTCTGGAATAACACAAAGGCTACTTTTTATCCCGATATTCTCACGGGATAAAGATAAAATCTTGAAATTTCAACCGCTGGGTGTAGTCTTGAAATTTTGGACAGTTGTTCTTAACACAACCGCAATGAAGACCACGATATAAATTTTAGGTATTCCTAGGGATTTCCATTGTACCAGATTGAATGTTTACGCGTGCAAAGCCGCGGGTAGACTCTAGTTTAATTAATATAACTGTTATAATTTACCAGTTCCGAAGACAAGGGTGCAATAGACATAGAGAACCCCGGGCCCACGATGATGGTAAACAGCGGAGAAGCCACGTACTACTTCCAGGCTGAGCTGACTACTTGGTGCTTTGAATACGCTAAAACTTACAACAGGTAAGATTTCATAAGCTTGTTTTTAACTTATAATTTTTGGCTCTTCAGGTCGAATCTTACTGTCCGTCTGTCTGTCTGTCTTTCCGAGGCTAAGCTCAGAGACCGTTAGTACTAGAAAGCTGTAATTTGACATGAATATACATGTCAGTTACACCGACAGTGGTGAAACAAAAAAAGGTGTGGGGGTGTTTTTTTCTCAACTAACGCTATTGGTACTATAGTGTGAGTATCGTGGGATAGGTCTTATAACCATGGGGTTTCCAATTCGATTCATCATCATCATCATCATTCCAGCTTATATACGTCCCACTGCTGGGCACAGGCCTCCTCTCAGAATGAGAGGACTTGGGCCGTAGTTCCCACGCGGGCCCACGTGCGGATTGGGAACTTCACACACACCTTTGAATTGCTTCGCAGGTATGTGCAGGTCTCCTCACGATGTTTTCCTTCGCCGTAAAGCTCGTAGTAAATTTCAAATGTAATTCCGCATTGAATTTCGAAAAACTCAGAGGTGCGAGCCAGGGTTTGAACCCACGATCCTCTGCTTGAGAGGCCATAGGTCAAACCACTCAGCCGCCACGGCTCCACCTTCAATTCGATTCAACCTGGTTTTGCGAAATATTTAACTAAAAATTGAAATTGAATTCACCCGTTTAAGAGCTACGGTGCCACAGACACACACACAGACACACATGGCGGCCAAACTTATAACACCCCTCTTTTTGCGTCGGGGGTTAACAAGAATAGATTTAAGGTTGATGTTTGTTTTTAGATGCCACACGATGAGTATCGGTGTTCAGTCGTCATGAAACTCACGAGAGGATTCAAATAGAAGAGATGAGTCACATGCCATAGTAAGTTTTATTTTGTTTTGACCCGGAAGTTCTGTCGTCTATGCTTAGGCGCTTATGATGGATCTAACCTCATCTGTTTAGAAAAAATGATACAGAACAAGATGCTAAAAGATTTGCCATTGTAAGGTTTGCCTGGAAGAGATGAATGCCTAACCTTAATAAGTGCTTCTCTGTACTGTTTACCCTATGTAATTGTATTGTAAAGCTTCCAGATAGTAGCAGTAGCATGATGAATGATTGTGTTACTCTGAGGATGAACTCTGGACGATATTTAAGCAGAGTAAATAAAATACGGAAGTCACTTTACTTGTTTAATTAGTAATAAGTTGGAACAAAAATAAGGCATGCGGTGAAGCTGCGAGCGACAGCAGAGAGAGAGGCGCCACTGAGCGTGCGGCGAGGAAAGAACTAAAATTGCGTTCCATTTCTAACAGTTCAAAATGCAGAAGTGTAGTAATGGTGTCGGTGATAGTTTTGGTGGGTTTATGCAATTTGTGTGTCTTCTTACAGCAGCTGCATGCAGGCTTGCCAGGTGTACGGTATTTTACCGAACCGTTCGGTATTTTAGCACTGTGTTCAGTGTTCGTTATAGCAAAAATATCGAAGTAAATTGCTCACTGTTCGGTATTATTCGAAAAAATCATTGCGTTGGAAGCGTTTTGTGTTTTTTTTGCTCACTCTTCGGTATTTATTCGAAAAAGACCTGGCAACCCTGGCTGCATGACACGTTTGTAGCATAGACGTAGCTATCATAAGATCGCGGGTGAGCAAAGTAATTGTAGTTTCTGTAAGTAACTGATTCAATAAATTGTTAGTTCACAGACACAGCGGAGGTCATTCCAAATGAATGGCAAATAAACTGGAAACAGGGCGTGGTGCTGCCTGCTAAATGGCACGCCATCTTCAAGCCAAACGACAATGATACTGACCTGAGCGACCGGTTTCTTATAAACATTAGACTAAAAAGGAAAGCCACGGCGTATAATATTGTGTTTTATACGCCTTTGACAGGTGAGAGTTCCTTTTTACAAGCTTTTATTTAGTTTCACCTGTCCCGTTGTCTGTCTGTCTGTCTTTCTGTCTGTCTATAATCAAATCTTGCAAGTTAAATTCGACCAACTTCCAGTAGTTGGATTGTGTTGTGAAAATACAAGTACAGTCATCAAAAAAAGCTTGTATTACAAATGACATTTTTACCAAAAACTTATATACGACGCCAGTTAACCAGACCATTATCCTACTAAAATATAATAAAAAATAAAAATAAAATATAATGAATTTTGTGAGTATGTGTGTATGTTTGTGTCGGATCTAGATGAAATTTGGTACCTTTAAGTCTACTTAAGTACCCAATTTAATTCCTTTATCTAGCTAGAATAATACATAGGCCACTTTTTATCCTGATATTTTCGCGTGGTACTAATTGTAAGTGAAAATCGCGAAAACTTAAAACATTACTCGACAACAATAATACCTAAACTGTATACATATAAACTATACAAGACTGAGCCTTATTTTCTAAAACGCGTGGAATCACAGTCCTTTTCACCACTTCTTTTTATCACACGGTATAAGATGAGGGTAGAAAGAGATAGTGAATGCAATTGCGAACATCAGCGCGTTAGACAATACGGCCTTTGTAGATAAATCGGCCAAACATATTCTGATTGTTGTGTACCAATTTTGTATAATTTCAGTGCTGGTACTGTTCGTCTTGATGTCATTCTGGAGTGAACCACTAGAAATGTCTCGTATCTGGTTCTACGCTGGTTCCACCATTGTTATATGCATGGGGTTATGCTACATCGACTATTTGGTGCCTTGCCATAATGTGCCCACTATTCGTAAGCACCACTTTATTTTACTATTAAAACATCCGTGCTTTGTCTGACTTTAGAATATAATGAACACATCTCTTCCCGTAAGTGTCGTAAATGACAACTAAAAAACCTGATGTCACAGTGGGCAGCAGCACTCTCTATAGCCAAATAATAAACTTTGGACTCCGGCTCTGCGGTGTGGAAGGCCAGAGAAGACCATCACACCATTTTTTAACCCTCAACGCAAAAAGAGGGGTGTTATAAGTATGACCGCTGTGTGTCTGAGTGTCTGTCTGTGGCACCATAGCTCTTAAACGGGTGAACTGATTTGAATACGGTTTTTTTTTTATTTGAAAGTAGATTTTCTAGCGATGGTTCTTAGGCATGTTTTATTAAAATCGGTTTAGTCGTTTCTGAGATATTCAAGTTTGAAGTGACAAATGTCGGGGTTTTCAAACTTTTTGTTGGTTAGGTTATCTCGGAAGTTCACAACAAATCTACAACCGGCGAACATGCCGATTTCGTCAAAATTATAGCGACTCAGAACTTAGAAAGACTTTTGTTAAGATGACATTATTCATTTATTTCAAAAACAATGAATTTCTTTCATTTTGAATAACGAGCTAATCTCAGGAAATTAAAATGTACCTACACAAACATGAATTGACAATTTACTTACTGCGGGCGGCACAAAGCGACTGTCATTAAGATTATTACGGAAGGTGGTCCAGTGGACGACATCTTGCTGACTTGGTAAAAGTGATGATGAATTACCTTGCTACTCTGACTGGCACTTTACGTGGCATTGACAGTATCAGCGTTACATACAAATCACAAAACAATCCACACACATGAAACACCTCAAGTAATCCATCCACCAAAGGACTATTGACATAAAAAAGACGAAAAATTTACCTTCTCGTTTTTCTTTTCAGTTATTCTGTACGTGACAGTTTTAAGCGGCATTTTAATCGCTTTGCTCACACAAGTGTTATTGATGACATCAGTGGCCCAGAGGGTGTGCAAGTCATCTCTCATTTCTTCTGTACTCGCTAACAGAATCTTCAGAATTATATTTCTCTTACCCGCTATAAAGGTTAGCTACCCATACTTTTAAAATACGACTACATACAATTTTCAGAACAATTATCCGTAAAATAAAAAATAAAAACGCGATTTCTAAAAAAAAATTCACAATTTATCTGTTTCTGTTTTCTTTTAGTACCAGTATGTATCTTATGGGCCTACCTTTTCAATTACCTACTTTTTTAAGAGCTCTGCGTAGCCAAAATGGCAAAAACGAAACCTTCATCGTTTTGCCATATCTATCTGTCCGTTTATCCGTCCATCCGTTCGTGGCTTAGCTAAAAGACTATTAGTGATAGAGTGCTGTAATTTTGCACGAATATATTTTTAGCAATTATGCCAACAAAATGGTGAAAGAAAATTGCAGTTTTTTTTTTTCAGTATATACCTAGAGTACCTACTTACTTACCTTTAATGACGTAATTTTTTTCTCGTAATCACTTTTTCTCATCAAAACTTATTTTAGATCCCGTTGATTGGTTGGTTTGAAGGCAAACCTCTTTTCTTGCAGAATGGCTCCAACTACAATATGATAAATGAAGCATACTCGCAAGAAGATGATGAATGTGGTGCAATCGTTGCGCCAAGGAACGGCAACGTCGAGGAAATGGAGACAGAAGCGGCAGGGGAGCGCGAGGAGCTCGCCTCCGCCATAGACAAACTCATGTTCGTTGTGTACTCTGTGGTATTTGCGGTTATGCTTGCCTTGCATTTCTAAAGCAATAAATTAAATACTCATTAAACGTGATATTTGTGTACGGCAAATGATTTTTAAGCCCCGACGCATAAAGAGGGGTGCTATAAGTTTGACCGCTATGTGTGTCTGTCTGTGGCACCGTAACTCTTAAACGGGTGGACCGATTTGAGTGCAGTTTTTTTTTATTTGAAAATACGTTTTCTAGCAATGGTTCTTAGACATGTTTCATCAAAATCGGTGCAGTCGTTTTTGAGATATTGAACTTTGAAGTGACAAAGTCGGGGTTTTCCAACTTTTTGTTGGGTAGGTTAATTAAGTGTGCTACAACCTTCTGCAGAAAATAAGTAGTGGGTCTTTATGTCTCCATCTGAAAAAGTGTCATCGTTGTAGTATCAGCCAAATAAGCCAAATAAATTTAATTTTTAAACAATTTCCTATCAAATGGATCATCATCATCATCTCAGCCTATATATGTCCCACTGCTGGGCACAGGCCTCCTCTCAGAACAAGAGGGCAGATCAAAGATCAAGGATCAAAGATCTCAGATCAAATGGATATTTGTTGCTAAAGTCGAACTTTCAAGTTGACAGACACGTCTATTGGCATTATTGTTTCATGACATGCAAACGATTATCAACTTTAGGGTGGTAGGGCACATATTTGGCTGATGGTACATACATACCTAGAAAGTCATTGTGACAAAGGCAATTTTGACGGAAGTCTTTATAGCGAACCTCATTGTGACGTACGCAAAAAGGTAAAAAACGGCTACTGAACTGTATTAGGAACAAAACTGAGAAACGTAACGAAGCTGAGCAAATTTTATTAAGCAAATTATATAATTTATTTAAGGAAATGAGTTCATTTTTAAGTTTTAAATTTCGTGAAAATTGGCTTTTATTGCATAATTATTTCGACTGTCCCCCCTTTCGACGATGACGAAATTAACTATTATAGGAAAAACGTTTAATAAATTCAGTATCAATAAATAGTGATCATTTATAAAAAATACAAAAAAAAATTAAAAGTGTCTTCTATCAAAAAGATAAATTAATATTTTAGCTAAACGAAGAGCAATTATTTCTAAAAGCGTAGATTTATTAAATCCGCACGCTAAAAGCTAGTCGCGGTTTTATTCAAAAACATATCATTTTAAAACAGATACCCAAAATTAAACGCAAAAACTGCCGAACACGATTTCGCTTTTGAGAGCATTTTTATCGTAGATGATAAAAAGTGCTCAATTTTTTATACAAATCGATCCGAAAATGGTATTTGCATGTGAAAAACCGACAGGAGGGCACACACCCACATCAAAGAAACGTGATTGGTTCGTTAAGCGGCGAAAATTGTCCGTACACGGCTCTACCGTGCTGATTATTACCTGGAAATAACCCCACGATCCCCAGAAAATACTCCGGCTGTAAAAATATTATGGTATAGTGGAACAAATTGAATCATGACCCAGGGTGGTCCCTTTGTGCTACTAATGTCATGTTGACATCTCATATTTTTGTCAAGCAATTCATAGTGAAAATGATTGTACCTAAATATTAGACGTTTTGGAAAAGAAAGCGAAAAAAATTACCACCAATAAATAAAATGACTACCAAAACAAGAATGACTGATTTTCATAAATATCTACCCCTAAATCCCTATCTCTATTTTTATTTCCTGTTGTATTGTTTACCATGCATTTTGTCATTGTAGCTATGTTAACTAACTCATTGCGCTGATAGATAAGTGATACTCAATAAAGAAGATTTGTATTCTCGTATTGTATAAAATAAATAAAATAAAAAAACAAAATAACCCATGTAATTTTTATTTTTTATATTATTTTTGTGATTCTAATTTACTTAGTTTAGATAACTCTAGCAATTGAAATAATTATAATATAATTTTGATTTTGAGAAAATAACTTTCTGCCAAGTTGCTTTCGGCACATTTTTCCTTGCAATTATGGCCTTTCCGGAAGCGCTGGTAGCCTAAAACGAATTGTCATGGTAAAAGAGCCTTTTGTACCCGTAGACCTTACACAAGCCCCTTTAGCAATTTTTTTTGTGTTTCGTATCCGTCAGTCTGCCTGTCTGTCCGTCATAGGGCTGTTTCTCAAGAAAATGTAACAGAGAGATAAGTAAACGCGCGATTCATAACATATATTTAATTTTTTTTAAGGAGCCTGTATTTTTATTACTACTTCAAAAAATAATATCAAAACTGAAATAAAATTTAAATTTAATAAAAAACAATTAAAGAGGTAAGCCAATATAAAATGACCCACACTGCATAGGTACATTATGCTTAGAAGCAGAGCTGTGTTAATTCTTGATTTTTGTAGACACGGCTTTTTTTTATACTGCATGTTTTACAAATCTAAATAATTCATACAGAATAAGTTTTTTTTCATCCCTCCTGTTCGGAAAGTTTAATTTTCATGGGTAGATAGTCAGGTGGAATATTGCGTTTTCATCTCTAGGGTGGAAAGTATTTTTATTTTTCGATTAGTCACGAAGTCGAAGATAATTGAGTTACGTCAATGACACTTTTTTTTCACTTCGTTCGACCGCCAGAAATATTTCGGGTGAAGTGGGTCACTTTCCACCCTTAGCTATCAATCTACTATTCCTATACGATTAATAAAAAGCCGTATCCAGTAGATAATGTATGCCAGTTATATATCAAATACCTCGCTTTTCCCCAATTTGAGCGAGAAAGCCTCGTATTCCAGTGAGAGGCCGCGTATTAGATTCCTGTTAATCCAAACGAAAATTCTACGTCCCTTTATTCCCGATATAGGTGAGTTTATCCGGACTAAGGAAGTAGAACGCTTACGCGAAAATGTGATGGAAAATCTGAAGGAACAATCGCTGCGTTGGTGAAATGGTGTTATATGATCTTTATACAAAATGTTTTATATAGACTATCGCGGTAATTACTAACTTTATGATTTAAATTCGGGTTTTGTTCCGCGTATCTTGATTTAGAGAGGCCAGAAGGGATCAAGGTACGGAAAAAACCCGAATTTAAATCATAAAAATAATTTTATTAGTGCACATTAAAATCTTTTTTTTCATCATCCCAGCCTATATACGTCCACTGGTGGGCACAGGCCTCCTCTCAGAACAAGAGGTTTGGCCATAGTTCCCACGCGGGCCAGTGCGGATTGGGAATTCGCACGCACCATTGAATCGCTTCGCAGGTTTCCTCACGATGTTTTCCTTCACCGCAAAGCTCGTGGTAATTTTAATTTAAAAAAATCTACATTTAAAAATCTGTGAAATGATTTTTTGTCAAAACACGTTCTTATGAGATAAGTAAAATTGTTTTTTCACATAGTGTTTACAACAGAACAAATATCTCAGTGTTCGAATATTTTGAACGACTAGACAGCCCGGTGTCTTGACGACGACTGTACATAGGTACGTTATAAAATAAAAGACAACAAACACGGTGAAATTATAAGAATCCTTGTAAGGAATACGAAATTCTAAAGAGATTATAATGATCACCAACTTTATACAGGATCAATATTCTGAGTAAATACATGCTCTGCTACTTTTTAACGTTATTGTTATTGGGTCCAAAAGTAGTGTGAATTTTGTTTATGGAAATAATCATTTCCTGCGCCACATCAGTCATCTTGGCAATGATGGTCTTTCCGAAAGCGCTTATAGTATAAAAATTTGCATGTAAAAGAGCACTTGCGGCAAAAATAATTACGTTTATGAAATTGCTCTTTGTAGTCTCCAAGCATCTGACTAAATTCGGCAAAAAGGTCCTCGACATGTCCTTAAGTAAGTAACCAAATTAACTCATCTGCTTGAAAAGCGTGACCCTTATAAGGCTAAAGCTCCAAAAAACAAATATCTGACAGGGCGCCTTCATACGTGGAGCATTTAATCAACTGGAGGCGTCAAAGGCTATTTTCTAATAACCTAGCCAGCGTAAAAATGTTGGAAAAATCCCTGACATTTTAATTTGAGAGTTCAATATAACAAAAACAGTTAAGGTTTCCGGATCCCGGATTCTATCGCGCAAAGAAACTCCAAGCATAGTCTCTCCATAGCTCGTTGCGTAACACTGAGCCTCTCTAATAGGCCAACAGTCAAGGACCACGTCTCAGAGCTATAGGTCATCACTTACTGTCGAGCGAGA